>NC_136602.1:24042440-24522440 GCF_910589615.1 Taurulus bubalis | reverse complement strand
GTATGTATATATATGTGTTTTGTATATAAAACAAATACATTTTAAAAATGCATAAATAGCCTTTTTTTATTTTTTACAAAATGAGTCAAACTGCTCAATGCTTGAGTTTTGCATTATAGAATCTTTGCCCAATAATATTAACTCTATAGTTACAAACATTTATGAATTTAAATAAGATGTGTGTATGTATGTATGTATGTATGTATGTGTATATATATATATATTACACACACAACGAAGTATAATATCCCTACATTGATTCTTTTGAAAACATATGGTGATGTCATGTTAGGAAATACAATTTACATAGACTAGGATTAAACTAAACTAACTAAATGAAGCGATGCTCTGAATGTCTTTCCGTCTGTAAACCAGGCGATGTGCTCACGACCCGTCTCCTCCAGGGGAACCGAGGCCCGCGTCGTGTCAACATGCACATCCAGCACATAATCAAGCGGTACTTAGAGGAGCCAATCGCCTCCGCCGCTGTCGTTGCGCACACATTGACGGGTGACACCCTCGCCGTTGGTTTCCGCCTTGCCGGGCCAATTAAATGGCCTGTTCTAATTCCGTTTGACGACGGCTGGCCGCGCTGCAGAAAGCAGATTAAAGACATGAGAGGTCGGTCCCACAAGCTGTTTGTTTCTAATCGCTTCTTCCACGGATCAATTCACCTCCGAGGAAACTCGATAGCCCGGCCGCCATGTGCATGACGGGCAGCGCCACGGCCACATTACACCTTTCTCTCCATTTTCATTTGGAATGTATTCCTCTGGTCCTATAGGCATGGCCTCATTAGAGGAGAATGAATGCTGCTCACTGCAGACGGGCTAAACGGGTCCACTGAACGCTGATGAGTCATTAGCCAGACTCCGGCGCCATCGACGTCTTCACCCCTCAGGGTTTTGCATGTTCCTGTGTCTAGATACTGTGATGGACAAAGTGTAAATAATAGCATGCTTAGACCAACACTCTTCATCAATGCACTCCCTCGGTGTCCCTGAGTGGAAGATGAAACCATGTCTGAGCTTTGACCTTTTTCATTCTGTGCCCTGGAAGACATCCAGCAGCGTAAGCCACTCCATAAATTCATCTTCTAATCTTTTGAGGAATCACTCTGAACTCCTTTTCTTTCCATCTATAGAAGGATCTGACAGCTGACATGACGTATGCTCGTCTGTTTTCCTTCTGCTATGTCAGTCTTATTAAGAGTGATGCTAACCACTGACTATCTTTCCGTTTGTACTTCTCCTTTACAGAAATGATATTATATCGGATCTATTGAGCATCAGCAGAGCCCAATGAAATAAAATCATTCATTTTGGTCGTGCTCTTCCTCCCTGAATCACTGAGGGGATGAGGAGGGTTTGTGGAAGTAGTTTTGAACAGCTCCTCTGATTTACAGGGCCAGCAGAGACCACATGCTAATGGCTAACGCAGCGCTCACACCGAACGCGACGCGAACGTTACTCGGACCTGAAAGGGGGCGTGGCTTATGTCCGTAAAAACAGTTATCGTTTCCTCCATCCACCATGGAAATAACCACTAGTTCTGCTTTATACTTGTTGTGTAAACTCCACATTCGTCGGAACATCAAACTCCATGGTGTCTGGGTTCATAATATTATCCGTAGTCCCACAACAGCGTCTGAATGAAGCCGCTACCAGCGCTACTTCAGGAGCAGCAGCAGTTTGATTCAGCAGCAGGACGAGTGATGAGGGGCGGAGCTTCTCAACGCTGATTGGCTTACGCCACGCCAATTTTACGAGTTATTCCCGCCAGGTTATCCCCCTCATTCACGTCTGTGCATTGACTTTGCATGCTTTGCATACTTGTGCAGGCGCGACCAGATTACATGCACAGACGCGATAGTTTGCGAAAAAGCGTTTTTTTCCGCCGGGCGTTGCAAACAGAACGAAGGACGCCGCGCGAATTCACGCGAGTTGAAATATCGCAACTCCGCCGATAAAAACACGTGACGCAAAGTTGTGTCAGCCAATCAGCGTTGAGAAGCTCCGCCCGTCACCACCGCCGTCTCGCTGTCGCTGAATCAAACTGCTGCTGCTCCGCCTGAAGTAGCGCTGGTAGCGGCTTCATTCAGACGCTGTTGTGGGACTACAGATAATATTATGAACCCAGACACCATGGAGTTTGATGTACCGACGTATGTGGAGTTTACACAACAAGTATAAAGCAGAACTAGTGGTTATTTCCATGGTGGATGAAGGAATTGGTATCTCTTTTACGGAGATAAGCCAGACGCAGTTCCTGGAGGAGTCGGTGAAATTCACCGAGCTGTGTGCGGCTACGGATGATGTCATGAACCCAAACACGAGGGCGTTTCATGTTCCGACATGTTTGGGACTTCCACAACAAGTATAGCGCAGAAATAATAGTTACTTATTCCATGGTTGATACCGGAGAGAAGCAACAGAGATAAACCACGGCCCTTTGTCGCGTTTTTTTTGCGTTTGGTGCGAAAAATCCCGCCGCATTTGTTGTGAACGCAGTATAAGTCCTGCAGCCTGTAACGGTGAGCTGGTTCTGCTTCCACACGGACCCGTCCATTTAAAAGCAGCCGGTCTGAGTGCTGCTCGCTCACAGCAGCCGCTCTGCCGGCTTTGTTGTTTGCGGCGTGAAACGCAGCAATAGTCTGAGATTAGGCCACAAACTGTGCAAATGTTAAGTGATAAGGAAATGTTAGGCGGTCAAGCGGAAACCCGTCGGTTTCAAGGAGCAGAATGACCCGTCTAAAGCAGCTGGTGGGCTCTGGGAGGAGGAGATAGCGTTCAGAGGAGAGGAAGCACTGAAATGCCAGCTTGATAACCGGGGAGCCGGCGCGTTGCTCTTTTCTCAGCCGGTGGTCGTAGTTTACGATGTAGTTGTCATTTATTACTTCAGGATGTAACGCTCATGACGGATCTTTCTTCTTCTTTTTTTCTGCTCTAAAACGGCTCCGCGTGGGCGACCGAGCCGTCGCCGTCTATACAAGTGCAAATTAGGCACAGCACCTTTTTGTTAGCCAGCGTCTCCATGGCGACTCCTTTGTGCTTAATGCTTTTGAAACCTGCTTCCTATGATAAAAAGGCAACTTGACAATTCAGATTGAGCCACACAAGCGTAAACCTGAACTTCATAGTGCTTTTTATTTGATGAAGCCACGATGCTCGCCGCCCATAGTTGAGCTGGATTAGGTTCTGCCGTTCAGAATGTAGGCTCATTAATATCAGCTCAATATTCAGGTTGTAATATCCATTGGATGGATAGTTGTGAATACAACAGGGCTGAAGTGGATTTAATTCATGTTTTGTCCTGATATTATTGAGTTAATCACAAATGGAGAGAAGAGTAATGATGGTGTCACTAACGAGATGCCCAGAGGGAACGTTGTGTCGGAACAGTGGGCATTGTGGGTAGTCTTCAGGGTCTTTAACCCCTTAAAGCTCCCCTGTGCCGTCTATGCTCAGCTGTCAGAATGACACTTGTATGAATGTAATGATTATTGTTTGAAAGCAGCTATAAAGTAGTTTTGAAGTAAGATGCTGCCGGTCCAGCAAAGGGCTGCTCTCTCTCAACAAGATGATGCCGGCTCACGCGCGGCTTCAATGGAGTAATACTGCATGGAAACACCCAGATGCCGTCTCCATAGTCCCGCTGGGAGACATGTAACATGTTGCCGTGCTTTTTACTGCGACTCGGCCCGTGTGTGTGATGTTGCGTTTGAGAACACAACCCGCAAAATGTGCGTCACAGATAACCAGCCGGCTATACCCGCTAAACACCTGAGCGGCTGGCCGTGCACCCCACCCCTCAGCCCACTGCACCCCACCCCTCAGCCCACTCCACCCCGTCACCACCGGGGCTGCTAATTGGATGTGGCAGGGAATTGCGGCGCACTTGCCTCGCAGCGACTCGTACCCTATAACCATACACAAATCGATCTGACATGTGGTATTATATTAAATTACCAAGCGGTGCAGTGACAGGGAAAAGGATTTGCTCAACCCCCCCACCTCCTCTCCGTCTCACACACACCCTCCCAGACCTGCTGGAGAGCAGAGGGATGTTCAGCCAAGCAACAGGAGACGCCGCTCCGGCCGAGCTATCCGTCAAGCAGCGGCTAAGGACCCGCCTGCAGCGAGCCGCTCTCCCTGGAGATTGCTTTCAGTCTGCACATAACCCTCCGATGACTTATTCCACGGAGGCCGGGACGAAAACATGTGCATCTTTACAAGTAGAACTGTCGGTATAGACGACGGTGCTGGATCACGTTCACTCGTCCTTCGTAGTCTGTGTCACGTCGCAGCTGGTTGATGTGAGATGAGCTCCACAGAAGATCCATTCAGTTTCCTTTCCTTTCACTCTGAGGGTGGGAAGAGTATTTCTGGGTATTTATTGTGTAGCTGCTATCTGCTTTTTTTATTTGATCACAAATGGAAACGGGCTGAAATCACTCCCTTGTTCACTCAGTAGTTTCCTGCGTAGTGAGCAGTCAAGTAAAGAATAAAGCCGTCTGTAGACGAGGACGTCCTCATGGAGAGACATGCAGGACTTTAGTCACAAACCAATTTAATCATCTTCACACGAGCTGATTTCAGATCATTTGTCCGCCTGTGTTTCACACTGTGGAGACATTTGCGTCATAACTGCAAGATGCAGTCACAACACTTAAAGGGCGCGTGGTTGGGATCAAAATGAAAGTTGAAAAAAATATACTTTTAATGACAAAGAAATGCATTGTTGTGTTGGAAAAAAAAGGCTCAGTGATTTCCTAAAACAGGTGGACATATTGATTTGTGTGGGACTATTTTCAGCGGTGGATTAATCCACATTCAATGCTCTTGTGAATATTTGGGGCGGCGGGACTTTGTATGTGGGATTAAGTCCAATTAAATTACAGCACATGTGTCCATGGTCATAAAGGAACATGTCCCAGAGTGCAACAGTGTTTGTTTGTGGAGGGCAATAATGGAGGAAGAAGATAAACACACACAATGCATGATGGTAGAAACCTTAACTGTTGGTTTGTGTGTGCACATGGGATATGTTGTCGATAAGATAAAACTACATATCACCATACATGCATACACACACACTTTTCATTCTTGTTTTTCGCAGAGCGTCCATTTCATCGTGCGTGTGTGTGTGTGTGTGTGTGATCCCAATTTTAGTGTAACAGAAAGTGATTTTTATTGCAATGAGTGTTTTTATTCCGGGATCAAAGGAAGACTTGTGTGGCTTCTGGTCCCGGAGGTAGAAGAGGGGACTTTAAAGCAGTGATAGCTGCCATTTGAACATATTAACCTTTCATTTGCTCTCTGTGGCAGTGTAGATAAAAGAGAGACTGGATTTGCTGAAATAGATGGTGAATTACTCCATTTACATCTGCAACCGGTTCAGGGTCGCTCCGTTCTTTTGTTCCTCTCTTTCCGCTCGGAGACGAGGAGCCGAGCGGCTCGTCGCCTCGTCGATGGTAACGAGGTTAGTCCAGCGCCGAGAGGAGCGGCTCTGTTTCTCCACCAAACAAAATCAACACATAGCCACAGTTGTAAAGGGGAATTATGAAATCAACTCCCTTGAATCCCTGGCTTCAACGCACTTTGATTTTGATTCACGGAGGCACTTTGATTTGACATCAAATATCATGTTTCTGTCAAATATTTTCATATAGGATCTTTTTTTAAAGACACTTCATTTAGCAGAAATGCATGTGAGAATATACTTCTTCCCCCACAAGGTGTAAACTAGACAATGATGTCTGACCCCAGATGCACGGCATGGTTTACAAACATGAACAAATATATGCTATTACTTAAACAGAGGCAACACTTTATTCACAGAGTCTCCTAATATAGATCAAACGTTTGGCTTATCCAATAAATATGACGTAATAAATATGACGTGGTAAAATGATATAAAGACAATAATAAAGTGCATGAAAATACAACTCACCATTATGCTGAATTAATGGAGCTCTGAGCCAATGACACCCAACGTGTTCTTTATGTCCATTCTACTGCTTAACTTAAACCTTTATGTCCATTCTACTGCTTAACTTAAACCTTTAGTCCAGTCTACTGCTTAACTTAAACCTTTAGTCCAGTCTACTGCTTAACTTAAACCTTTAGTCCAGTCTACTGCTTAACTTAAACCTTTAGTCCAGTCTACTGCTTAATTTAAACCTTTAGTCCAGTCTACTGCTTAACTTAAACCTTTAGTCCAGTCTACTGCTTAACTTAAACCTTTAGTCCAGTCTACTGCTTAACTTAAACCTTTAGTCCAGTCTACTCTGTAACTTAAACCTTTAGTCCAGTCTACTCTGTAACTTAAACCTTTATGTCCATTCTACTGCTTAACTTAAACCTTTAGTCCAGTCTACTCTGTAACTTAAACCTTTAGTCCAGTCTACTCCATAACTTAAACCTTTATGTCCATTCTACTGCTTAACTTAAACCTTTAGTCCAGTCTACTCTGTAACTTAAACCTTTAGTCCAGTCTACTCTGTAACTTAAACCTTTAGTCCAGTCTACTCTGTAACTTAAACCTTTAGTCCAGTCTACTCTGTAACTTAAACCTTTAGTCCAGTCTACTCCTTAACTTAAACCTTTAGTCCAGTCTACTCCGTAACTTAAACCTTTAGTCCAGTCTACTCTGTAACTTAAACCTTTAGTCCAGTCTACTCTGTAACTTAAACCTTTAGTCCAGTCTACTCTGTAACTTAAACCTTTAGTCCAGTCTACTCTGTAACTTAAACCTTTAGTCCAGTCTACTCTGTAACTTAAACCTTTAGTCCAGTCTACTCCTTAACTTAAACCTTTAGTCCAGTCTACTCTGTAACTTAAACCTTTAGTCCAGTCTACTCTGTAACTTAAACCTTTAGTCCAGTCTACTCTGTAACTTAAACCTTTAGTCCAGTCTACTCCTTAACTTAAACCTTTAGTCCAGTCTACTCTGTAACTTAAACCTTTAGTCCAGTCTACTCTGTAACTTAAACCTTTAGTCCAGTCTACTCTGTAACTTAAACCTTTAGTCCAGTCTACTCCTTAACTTAAACCTTTAGTCCAGTCTACTCTGTAACTTAAACCTTTAGTCCAGTCTACTCTGTAACTTAAACCTTTAGTCCAGTCTACTCTGTAACTTAAACCTTTAGTCCAGTCTACTCTGTAACTTAAACCTTTAGTCCAGTCTACTCTGTAACTTAAACCTTTAGTCCAGTCTACTCCACAAAGACAGGATGTTGGAAATGGATCTCAGGATATTCTGCCTTGATTTTAATCCAGAACACCGACAGAGTTGAAACATGTCTTTACGTTTCATTTCATTCTTGACAGAGCCTCCTTCAAGGATGTATGGAGCGGACATGTTTTTCCTTCATTCATTATGTTGCCGGGTCCCAAGGAACCGGCAACATAATGAATACAACCAGGAGGGAGTATTGTGGAGCTGTAGGTCTAGTAAGCCTCCAGCTCCATATCTGTGAAACCAGTGGTGCTGGAGACCAGTAGTCACTGGAGTTCTGTGTGCACTGACGTGTAATTAGGTACATGAGTGTCTGTGACTGTGCATATATTGGTGGTGTAAGTGTGCGTAAAAGGGAGATTGCCACTATTTGCACTTCAGAAGAATGGACTCGTATGCTCACCTTTGTAAATCTATTCTCGGCACAATGGCAGCCGGCGGTGCAGCTGTACACACACAGCGACAGCGCTGCTCCAATCACAGAAGGCATGATCCGCACCTCCTTACAGCAGTTTTCCTCTACCGGCCAAATGGAAGTCTGAACCTTGAATAGCCAATCAGAAGTTGACCCAATCAGCACTGGAACTGAAGTTAACATGTAGTGGATAAATAACTAGAAGCAGCTTCCCTGGTTGGTATGGTATGGGCCATGAGACTATGCATTGATGTTTGTTTAAAACATAGGGTTGAAATAAATAATACATTTAGTTTAATCCATCTATTTCTACTGTATCCCCTTAAAAATAAATGTCCAAGATGTACCATTCTTAGATCCACAGGACCGCAATCATATTTCATCAGAACTATTTCCAGTATGTAGTGATTATATAATTAACTCAATGAAGCAAATAATGAAACGAGTCAAGAATAACACCAACTTCCATATTACAATAAAAATGTTCTTGTAGTCTTTGACAGAAAGCCAAAAAGCGTATTTTATTTCTAATGTGTGTAAGGAGGAAAGCAGACCAGAGCGACCCAATAAAGAGAGGACGACCTAATATGGTGGCATATGAGTGTGTGTAAATATTTAAAGAACACATTGAAATGTCGAGCTTTAACTATATGCATGTAGGATTGTGATCTGAATCGCTTGAGCATTAATAATCCAGTGAGACTGTCTGAATTGATAAATCCCAGGTTCAATCTCCTGCTCCATGCCGTCGTCCTCTCCTGTGGTCACGACCTTGAGGTTCAGAGCGTTGCCAACAGAACCTCCATCCTCTCTAAGTAATGGTCCGCCTTCACCTTCTCCCCCAAAGCAACCTGTTGCCTCCACAATGCTGTTATCGTCTTCGTGGAAGAGCTGTAACATGGCCAGATCTGATTGAACACACACACACACACACACACACACACACACACACACACACACACACACACACACACACACACACACACACACACACACACACACGCACACAGCAAGAGAAGGGTTCACAAGTCCTGAAAACATCAGAGACCATGCAATGCTTCTAAAAATGATTAATACTCTGGAGTCATTGAGGAGCAATAACTACTCATACACACAGATGTGTTGTTGAAAGTATTGTACAATATTCACCAATTTTCTCATATTTGGAATTTAGTAAGTAGTCCAGTTCTGTCTGCATTTCTTCGCCCGTTTATTTAAGGATCGTGATGTGAATGAATGACACATCTACTTGTGAGCAAGTGAATTTTATCATGTCGACACAGGCAACGTACAATACGTTTGTTTAGTTAAGAAAGCTGAATGAATATCATGTACAAGCATCACAAAAACAGTGTGACATTGAGGATGAGAATACAAAATAA
The DNA here is from genome assembly GCF_910589615.1 of Taurulus bubalis. NCBI lineage: Eukaryota > Metazoa > Chordata > Actinopteri > Perciformes > Cottidae > Taurulus > Taurulus bubalis. The sequence continues at coordinate 24,513,404 of NC_136602.1, read as the reverse complement.
GGCCCATTCTTTTTAATCAAAACATAATCTCATGTTTCACAAAAAACACCCAAGGAAAGGTATTCGTTTGAGGAGATTACACTATATCACTATATCTTTGTGTTGGCACCAGTTTGAACCATTCATACACTGAGTTGGAGAAACACACCGAAGGCGGGGTTTCAGAATGCAAATATAGTCCCAGGGTTTATTCGTTATGATTTCTCTGATTTGTTTTAATCCGGCCTCTTTAACATGAAAGCATTGTTTGGTCAAAAGCCATGTTTTCTCCCTGCACATCATGGGTGATACTCGTACAAAGGTGTAGATGAAGCATAGTTTTAGACAGGTTGATATTTATTAAACAGATATGTTTATGATTACATTACAGAACCATTTATTTGCCAGGTATGTTTCCACACGAGGAATGTGTCTTGGCGGCTGGTGCAAACATTGGACAAACAACAACAATCAACATAGTGCAAGAAATAGAAACGTATACAATTTACAATAGAATATAAAATAAAGTGCACAGACAAACGGATAACAGTACTATAACCAAGTGTACTGGAGGTGTACCGTAAAAGTTGTGTTACAAGTCGCTCCTACCTCCGGTGGGTGTCCCCGCTGTAGCAAGCTAGCAGCAGCGCTAGCAACTGCTGCTAGCTAGCGCTGCTGCTAGCTCCCCACTGCTGCTAGCTCCCCACTGCTGCTGCTGCTGCTGCCCGCGTCCCCTCTGCCCGTGTCGGGTGTCGAGCCGGGGCTGGTTGGGGAGCTAGCGGAGCGCTAGCTGGCTACAGCGAGGAGCTAACGGGGACACTGACCGAAGGTAGTAGCGGCTTGTAACCCGACTTTTACGGTATGTGAAAGTGCAATGTTTCCCTCAGAGTAGTAGTGGATTTAAAGTATAGTTACATCAAATCGAAATACTCAAGTATTAGTACAATATTGTACTTAAGTGCAGTACTTTATACAACTGGAAGAACACAAAACAATTCATGAGCATAATGTTCTATCTAGCCTCTTAGTTTTGCTCTCAACGAGCACTAGATTGATGCATTGAACTCAAAAACGTACCAGATTTTCTTTTGGGGGAGAATGCCTCCCGGACCCCTTTGGAGGGTCTGAGGTCCACCTCCCATAGTCCTACACAGTCCTGTGAGGACCCTGGGACTAGAGGGTGAACTTGCACCCCTCCCCCATCCCCTGTGCCAGCTCCTGTAGATGATCCGCTCAGTCATGGCCGGTCCTAACTCGATCACTGCCTTCCACCAGAACCGTAACAAATGACAGCCGAGGAAATTACAGTCATTCGTCTCCGTCTACCCACATCATGTTGGCCCTTCTTTCCTGTCTTCTAAACCAGGACACCTGTACCATCTTCATCCTCTTTCTCCTCCTCCTCCTCATTTAGCCTTTCCTCTGTACCAGGAAAGATACCATATAATGTCTCTGGTATGTAGACGCCGCTGATCCCCAGCATATGACGCACGAATGTCTTGCTACTGTAAATGTGCTGTCATTTGATAGAGAACCTGTCAGGCGTAAAACAGTCACCTCCGCATCGCAACAGGTGCATTGTGGGGTATGTGACTTGCACTGTGTGCGCTGGCTGTTATTAAGGCAGCCGGGAGCGGGGGTTTAATTGCAGCTTTCTCTTCTGCACAGAATTGCTGCTTTCAGTTTGAGTCAAATGCTGGAGGCAGATGTCAGTGTTGCACTTGAGGCATTTGTCTACTCAAAGTTTATTTTCATTCTTCGTATTTTGCTTCTGGAATAAACAGGTTTGCAGTACGTGTTGTTAGTTGTTGTTTGAAGATCTTTAACATGAAGAAATTAATTACATTATACAAAAATATTAATCTCGAAAGACATTTGTAAATAATGGATCTGTGGCTTCCTCTTTCTGTCAAAATACGTTGTTAATCACTTTTAAATATTTGTTCCTTTTACTAGTGTTACGTTAATGGATATTTCTTGGTTGATGCATTGCTTATGTTACCAAACATCTCAAACGAGTAAATCATTTGTAATTATTAATAAAACCCAAATCATTCAAAATAAAAAATGAGGACAACCTTTCACCAGTACACAATGCTTTATTCACCAAATGTGTATGAAAATGTTAGAGATTATCAAAGATGCAAAGTTTACAAAACATTACCATTTATCTTTTTATTACGCTGTTTTCAATAGAAGACCGTAACTACCAAACAAACAAGGACCAATTGCTCCAATCTGCGCCGCTACGGCTCACGGATAGAGCGGGTCGTCTTCCAATTAGAAGTTCGGCGGTTCGATCCCCGGCTCCTACAGTCCGCACGTCGAAATGTCCTTTCACCACAAATCGGATAGATAATAAAGCAGGCAATATGTGGTTGAAGTGTAGACTTTCTGCTTTATTTCATTGGATACAACAAAAACATGGAATTAACTGTTTAGGAATTACAGCCATTTGTACACAGTCCCCAACATGTTCAGAGGTAATTGGACAAACTAACATTATAGTGAATATGACGATCATTTTGAATCCTTTTTTCCGTTTTCCACTCATAGTCATCACCAAACGCTGGGTCTCCTCCCTTGAGATGCTTTGCAGGCCTTTACTGCAGGAGGCTGCTGCTTGTTTGTGAGTCTTTCTGCTTCACTTTTATCTGAAGGAAATGGAAAGCTCACAGCTCTTGGGCTGTTTTCACACTATGATTTGGGTCATTATCCATCTGCACTGACAAGCACCGTTTCATTTTCCAAAGAACCTTCATCTAAAACTGATCAGGCTTATTCTGACGTTTTCTGGCAAAGTGTAATCTGGCCTTCCTGTTCTTCAGTGTTCCGAGTGCTCTTCAGTGTTCTGTATTCAATCTCTTGATTGTAGCCTTTGACAAAGACACGCCTTCCTCCTCTAGAGTATTCTGGACCTCAGTATTCATTATGAAGGGTTTTTCTTCACCAAGGAAAGAATTCTACTACGTCTACTTTCCACGTCTTCTGGGCCTTTTGGTGTTGGTGAGCTTGCAGCGCATTCCTTCTTTTTAGGAATGTTGATTTGGTCGATCCTAATGTTTCTGCTATCTGCCTGATAGGTTTGTGTAGTTTAACAGCCTTTGAATGGCCTCCTTGGTCCTCATGCTGAGAGTTCCCTGGACCAGCTACCAAATGCAAACTCATATTGAATCATCTCCAGACCTTTTCATCTGCTTAACTTGTCATGAAATAACGAGGGAACAGGCCTCACCTGGCCCAAAAAACTTTTGGAAGACAGTTGTCCAATTACTTCTGAGCCTCTGAAGATGTGGGGGACTGTGTACAAATGGTTGTAATTCCTAAACAGTTAATGCGATTGTTTTGTTATATCCATTGAATTAAAGCTAAAAGTCTACACTTTAATCACATATTGACTCTCAAATCCGTGTAAAGTTGTGTAAAGAGGAAAATATGACCTTTTCAGAACTGCTTTTAATGTGTGTTCTATATTTTTATTGTCTAGCTCTTTTATGATGAATTTAATGTTTGTCTTTGAGAATTTTGAAAAGCTCTATATAAATAAAATGTATTATGTTGTGTACAGCCCTTTAAGTGGTCGGAAAAGCGATATACAAATTTACCATTCACCAAATCTCCTCCAGTTCTTAATATCTATTACAAACCATAAATATGAAAAGATCAGAAAGTCAGAAACATTAGGATAAATGAGTGCTGCTTTGTACTGAAAAGGGTAGCGTTAACCTCCTCCTCATGATACATTATTCATGTTCCTGCACACCACAATTGTATAATTCCATCAGGTAGATAAGTTATGAACATGACCTATGACCTCTAAATCAATGCCGGTCTTCATCGTAACGTTTCTCTTGTTTCGTGTGTGCATCAGACGGAGGTTATCAAGGGGCCGTGTGGCAGCGTCGGGATGACGTTCCGGCACGTTCCTGCCAGCGAGGGCGATGCGGTGCATGTCAGCATTGAGACGGTGACGCCCAACTCTCCTGCGGCCTTGGCAGACCTGCAGAGGGGGGATCGTCTCATCGACATTGGAGGTTTGATAATTGTTAATCAGCAGAACGTTTTCAAAAATCTCAGTTCTTCACACTACTGACGGAAAACTTCCCCCCCCCCCCTGTTCTTGATCATTTGACAGGTGTCAAAGTAACATCCTCGGTTCAAGTGCCCAAGCTGTTGAAGCAGGCTGGAGACAGGGTGGTGGTACTTTACGAGAGACCTGTTCGTCACCAGACTACCTCCTCTTTTGGAAGCCTCGGGACTCTTCAGGAGGGGTTTGGGCAGCTGGAGGAAACTGGTTTTATTTCGCAGCCAGCGGGTTTTGAGGAAGACCCGGCCCCCATCACCAACCTTTCTGACATATCCGACCACAAAGACATGGACTCTGAGTTTGAAGAGTTGATTGTAGACTCCAAACCTAGCCAGACGGGTGGCCCTAACAGCAGCACCACAAGTACCAGTGATACAAAGGAGGATTCCTTACTTACTGTAAACCAAAGCCCCAAAAGGACTATGGCCAACCTGGCCTCTAAGCCCCTTGGTACCATATCACCTATCCTTAACCGCAAGTTGAACCTGGTGGGTCTCCAGTCACCTCTAAAGCCCCAGCCCAAAGAATCACCAAAGCCCTCACCACATAAAACCCATAGTGAACATATGGAGGGTCTGCAACGCCCCACTGTCCCTCCCCCACCTCCTCCTTCTCGCCCCCCCCGTGCCGCCGAGGCCTCAGATAAGGTTGACATCCGCCTCCTCTGAAACCAGTCTTTTGGAAGGCATTGATTCTTTTATAACTACCAATGTCCCTGTTGTTCCTACCATGACGAACACCATCAGCACTACTGAAAAATCTCCAGAAAAAGCTCCTCTCACTGGAGCCAATGAAGATAAGACTGAGAAGATGTGTGTCAAACCGGCTGAGGCGAAGCAGTCTACTAGGCCTGCAGAGTCCAGTGAGGAGCTGCCGGTCCCTTCCACTGTGACCAGCAGCAACAAAGCTGATCCAGCAAAGGACAAAACAACAGAGAGCTCCTGCACTACGCGGGAAAGTCTAGAGGACCATTCCCTCTGGGAATCCCCAGAAACCATGTTTCGTAACCAGACGGCACGCTGGCCCAAGGCCTCGGTCCTGTTCGAGGCGGAGGGAAACCATAAGTACCTTAACGTAGCTCTGTGGTGCAAAGACCCCTTTAAGCTGGGCAGTTTGTTGTGCCTGGGTCACGTCAGCCTCCAGCTGGAGCATATAGCCCTGGAATGTATGGCCACATCGTCAGCTGAGTACCAGAGCACCTTTCGGTTGGGGCCTCCAGAGCCCAGAGCTAATGTCAGTCGCACTGCGCTACGCAGCCTTAGCAACCACAAGGGCTTCAACGAGAAGCTGTGTTACGGAGACGTTACGCTGAACTTCTGTTACGTAGCTGAGGGTGACTTTGAGTGTCCAGGAGGGCTGGCAGAAAGGGAGCGCGAGGGCAGCCTTCATGACGAGGATCTAAGGGAGAGGGAGCACATCCCCGCTGCACAGCGGGATGACTTGGCCTACAGCGCCATGCAGGTGGAGCTTCGTCACAACTTCCAGGACACCCAGTTCCAGAACCCCACGTGGTGTGAATACTGCAAGAAGAAGGTCTGGACCAAGGCAGCCTCTCAGTGTATGACCTGCGCCTACGTTTGCCACAAGAAATGCCAGGACAAGTGTCTCGCCGAAAACCCCTTCTGCGTGGCAGCAACTGAGCGTCGTGGCGCTGACCCTGAAGCCAAATCCACCATCAACCGGGCCACCACCGGCCTCACGCGTCACATCATCAACACCAGCTCCCGCCTGCTCAACCTCCGCCAGGTGCCCAAGACGCGGCTGCTTGAGCAGGTGGCTGATGTGGGGCCCGGAGCGGTGGAGCCCTCGCCCAAGCAAACGCCCAACACTTCAGACAATGAGAGCAGTGACACTGAGACCTACACGAGCGGCGCCAGCCCCTCAAAGCACTACGTTGGCAGTGGTGGCAGCAGTAAACTAGTACGGAGGGAAGGCGGGTTAGACGACAGTGTGTTCATCGCTGTGAAGGAGATCGGCCGCGACCTGTACCGGGGGCTGCCCACAGATGAGCGCTCTCAGAAGCTGGAGCTGATGCTGGACAAGCTGCAGCAGGAAATCGACCAGGAGCTGGAGCACAATAACGCCCTGCTGCTGGAGGAGAGGGAGGCCACAGATGTCCGGCGCAAGGCCCTGATTAGTACTGCCCTGGCCAAGTCTGGGGAGCGACTCCAGGCCCTCACCCTGCTGATGATCCACTACCGAGCGGGCATCGAGGACCTGGAGTCAGTGGAGAGCACCTCTCCTACGGAGCAGCAGGGCTTCAAAGCCAAAGGAGAAGGCTCGGAGGAAGAGGCCCTGCTGGGGTCGGAGGTCTATGACAGTGACATATGCAGCCCGGCGGAGGCGCAACTGCTGGATGACATTACGGAGGAGCAGATCTGTGTGGAGGCGCTCCACTAAAGAGACAAGAAGGGGGAAGGAAGAGGAGCTCGTGCCTCCAAATGGAACGATGTTTGTTTATGGAGATATAGGGAATTTCAGCAGTCCATTTTGAAATATTGCGTATGTTTGATTCACATTTTTTATTTTCTCGTGAAAAAGACAGGCCGGGTAAAAGGATTTCCCTCCCTAAGAATTCATGTTATCGATGTTCTGATTTGCACAATATGATGCCGTTTCATGCTCTTGGTTTTTGAAGGGAAGCTTGCGAGCTACACTATTACATGCCCTCAGTAGTGCTGCATGTGTATCCTCCAGTTTGGTTAATCTGCGGCTTCAAAATGTCGTAAGTGATGAATTCAGTTTGCTTTCTTGTCTCTAACTGCTTTGACATGAAACATGTACACATTTCTGTAGTCACCTTAACTTTGGGGACGGAAAATAATTGTTTGATATTTGTTTCCTGAGAGTAACGAGCCGACATGAAGGTGATATATTTGAGTCGATAACCGTGTGAATACTACCAGGGAAAAGCAGGTTTAGACGTGTCATTGTGTTTTATTTAGCAAGCTGTCTTACATATCTTCTGTTTTGAGCCTTTTTTATACAGTAATATATTTGGATTCTCCCTGCTCGCTAACCTCTTTTGGATTTCAGCAGCTGCGTAATCATTAGTGGAGTGAGTCTTATATATAGTTTGCCTCTTTCTTTTGGTGTATTTGTTCGTATTGGTGAGGCCAAACGTGTTTTACATGTTACACATATTGTTTATTTTCCCGAGGAGAGGGCAATTGTCCTGTTATAATTAATCCATTTCTTAACCATTTCTTTTGTCACTAAGTCACATTTTAGTTCAGAACACATCACCAACTAAAGCTCAACTATGGCACATTGATAACTGATCACAACTTTCATAGGGGCAATGTGAGAAGTACATATGTGATGAATAATTGACTTTTTGGATTAATTTCTGAACATTTATTGAATTGGTTTAGTGCGTGTGTGTATTTGTATGAAGCTGATTTTCATGCTTCAAGAAGCTATGATGTAATTTAGTGCAGATGACTTGCCTTCATGAGTTGTTTTCATGCCCAGATGAATGTATGTTCAGCCCTGCCTGTGTTGTGTGTGTATACAGTTGTTGGGCACTGCCTTCTCCCAGTTCCTTGCTAAACATCAAGAATTAATGTAGCCCGTTTGTGTTTCTATCTTGGCCAGCTGCAGCTAACATGCTATGCTGTCTCTCTGTCTGTTACACCCTCAGAGAGGGAACACTCGTTTGTGAGGAGGGAATATCTTACTCTTACATATCTGAGGAAAAATCTACCCTGGACCACTGAACATGTTTAAAATCAATTTGGAGTCCTTTTTTTTTTTTTTTTTTTATGATGATGAAAGGTTTGATTGACCATGACTCGCCAGATGAGGCTGCATTGCATTGAGGCAAAAGTTGAGCCAGTTTCAACTATTGGATTTGATGACCCTGCCTCATTCAAATTTATGACGGGGCTGCTCTTTTCGTGATATAACTTCTCACTGGGATTTCATCACTGGGCATTTTGGGAAAAGTTAAGGTTTCAAAATGCTTCAAAAGAGATGTATATATATATTATGTATTTGGCTCCGCCTCCTGAGAGATATATCTCTCTCTCTCGTTTGAAGTGTACTGCACATTTAGTTTTATTCTTGTTTCCTCTCAGCCCGATAGACGGGTTCCTCGGCCTGGTAAGATTTTTCCTTCGGTGTAACGAGACTCCACATGGACTTGTCCACGCTAACGCAACAAGAGAAGTAATCCGTAAAACTCAGAAGAAGCAAACGCACATTTCCTGTTCTTTTCTACGTAAGAGACATGTTGCCCATGTGGTTATTGGCTTGCTGGCTGCTATACTTGTCAATCTCTCTCTGTCCCTGTATATCCAGATTTTTGTGCAATATTTTTGTAGGAAATTAAGCTGATAATCAGGAATGAATCCCCCACATCTGTGACTTCTCTTCCTTTTTCTTTAAACACATGTGCCCATCTGTCCAGTGGTGTAACCTGAGGGGACGTCCTCCTCCCTCCTCGGGCCCGAGAGGCGCTGCTTTTCCTGCTGCATCTGTTTCAATGTTCCACAGATCTCATAATGAAATGCCCCTCCAACCCTAACCTTTGAAACTGCACTTCTGATAGGACGGCCCACCACGGCGTTCAGCAGGTCGAGACGGCGTTTGTGTCTCGTTGTGTATAGGAGGGATGTGGCACACAGTTTTCAAAAGGCTCATGTGATGAAGCTTTATTGTCCATAACCTAAATAAACAAGCTCAAAAGAATTCCCATCACTCTGCTTTGTGGTTTGATCTGTGATCCAAATGTAACTCAAGAAGCAGCTCAGCCGCCATAACCAACACGAGACTGAGCCGCCATGACATCTTTCAACAGCAACTGAATCTAAGTTGGAGCTTTATTTACATCAAACCAACACACAAGGAGGGAAAACCAATGTGTTCAATTAAAATGAGCTGATGGTGTGTACAGGATGTACCGTAAAAGTCGGGTTACAAGCCGCTACTACGTTCGGTCGGTGTCCCTGCTAGTTCCCTGCTGTAGCCAGCTAGCGCTGCTGTTAGCTCTCTGCTAACTTCCGCTAGCTCTCGCTAGTTCCCTGACAACCACCGAAGGTAGCGGCACCAGTTCCGGCTCGACGCCCGACTCGGGCAGAGGGGACGCAGGCGTTAGCAGCAGCAGCAGCAGCAGGGCGCTAACGGCAGCAGCGGGGCGCTAACGGCAGCAGCGGGGAGCTAGCAGCAGCGGGGAGCTAGCTGCAGCGCTAGCTTGCTGCAGCGGGGAGCTAGCTGCAGCGCTAGCTTGCTGCAGCGGGGACAACCACCGAAGGCAGTAGCGGCTTGTAACCCGGCTTTTACGGTACTCCCACGTGGACCAGTCACTCAGTTGAGCCCTGTCCCGTAACTTCCATGTACGCTTACTGGTATAATTAATGTACAATCTCAGTCTGCATTCAAACATTCATCTGAATTTGTATTTTTCTGGTTGTGTAATTGGGGCAAAGTGGTTGTGCGTTGCATTCGGCAGACGACAACATCGAGCAACACAACATTTTTTGTTGTATCTAAAAAGTACACTTTCTTACCAAAACCAACAAAGCGTTACCAGGCGTTCAGACTGAACTGCACTGTTAAATCTGCAGCTATGACCTTTCAGAATGAGTCGAGTGTGAAATTAGGACGGAGATTAACACTTAACAGCCTTTTGTGAACTTCTAATCTTTGTTTACCGTGGTATCCGTATATTTAATTGTCAATGACATTTCATTTTTCAAATGTCACTTGGCACATTGGAGGATCCATCAGCATCTCCTTGATGTGTCTCCCTACCTGCAGTCCATTTACTGATAACTGAGGATGTTCCTATGTGCACTCCTACAGAGGAAACTGCTTTTTCTTTCCATATTTGAGTACATTGCATCAGAAATACTTGGTATTTTCCTTCATGGCTGTCAATCTGATAAGAAGACATTTTGTAAGAGCCGCAGTTGTTTGGGTTCTTGGTGAAGAGGGAGCAGAGGGAAGGTGTAGCGTGAGCGTCTGCAAAGTAATTGAAGGCCAGTGTTGAGATGGACAGGCTGATTACAGTGTGTGCGCTCACGTTTCCCATCATGGAAACTCATTCTGCCGTCTCCCAACACCGGCAATCAACATCACCGTTCTGTTACCAAACTGAAGAGCATGCGTGTTCTTAGCATTTTGATATTTCCATGGGTACCTGTACATGTTACTCCTATCAGGAGTCATGTCAATAACAGGAAACAGCATTTAGAGAGAACACCAAAAGGGAAATGAAGGCTCTTTGTTTTAAATGCACCAAGACGCAACGGTGCAGAAAATCCATCCGTCTATATTCTTTCATTTCATGTCATTTTTTAGGAGAAAACTGCTTCTTTTTTTGTAAGTACACCACATTTAATAGAGGATATAGGCTTCCCACATGTAAAAAAGAGGACAATATCCAGCCAATGACATACATGTAGGAAAGCTCACATACTGACATGTGCACACATATGTTTGTGAATATTTGCAATAGATGATGGTTAATACACACCATGTGAACATCCACACGAGACTCGGCGTTGATGGGAGGGAAGGCGTGTGAGTCCAGCTCTGACCAGTGAGTCTGTTCCACCTTCATGGATGCACCGCTCCAGTTGGTGTTTTTATAACCATGATGTTATTTCACCAACACATTCAAGCAGTTTTAACAACCCACCAGCAAGTTTATGAGGAAATAAAAAAATACATGTGACCAAACAGTGTGAAACATTAGTATATTATAAACATTAAATACATATCAGGACTCTTCTTTAAAATATATTTCAGTTTGTAGAGTAGAATTTTCCAAATATTTGGAATCAGGGGAAATAATCTCAAGGGGCGGAGCCAAATACACCATTTTAAGGCCTGATCTAGCTAGCAAAACAACTAGGGCACCTTGTTGGTGGAATGATTGTTAATAATAATTTGATAACAATTATCCTAAAAAATAAGAAATGTATGCAATTGGTATTGACAACTAAATGATGCTTAAACGACAGAGAGCCAGGTCCTCTCTCTTCTTTCATTAGTCTCTAGGAAAGTGAAATGTGTTCCTGGGCCTTATTCTGAAAACCCCAAAGGAAGAACTACAGCTCCCACAATGCTTTACCAGGGCAGCGTTGAAGCCGCTGCTTCCTCTGTTGTGTCTTTTATGTTCAGGCTAATGTTCTAAAGGTTGTTGGCTCGGTCCACTGAGGTTAAACCACTGAGGTTATTTAAAGACACTTCAAAGCAGGAACACTGAATACCCTTTTGCTGTCCATTGAGATGTTAGCACTTCATTGTCCAGTTATTCCGGAGAGTTTCATTAATGATTGTACAATAACTGCAACAACAATTTAAGGCATGATAAACACATATTATGTCAATACTTCTGAAATAGATGCTGATTGACATACTGCCTTTTTATGTCCTTCGACTAGTCTACCTACTGTGTCGGTGGTGTTAGAAGAGAACATGGTTGCTGAACATTGTGATGTCATTTATTTCCCAAATCCATTGTAGAAAAGTGAGTATGTGACCGAAGCACATGATCAACACCTCTGGCCTTGAACATGTTTAATCTCTGAGGATAAGAGGCAACCAGTGGCATCAGCTGTGTTAAACCCAACTATAAGGCGGATATTGGCATTTTAGTAAACATCAGGTCTCAGGTCAGTGTCATCAGGAAAATCATTTTCGGACAAATGTTCATGATTGTCTAAGAAAAAAACCTTAATATGAATGATTCCAGTGTGACATTTTGAAATGACCAACAATTAGGTTGATTTTCAGAGGGATCAGAGGACTAGGTCTCAGGGTCTTGACAGTGTTTGAGATACTTTTTATTAGTAGGATTTTTAAATGTCAGAATATTGAACATAAACAATAAAAGAATAGTGTATTAATCTTTTCTTCTAACTCTTGGCAAAAAGCAAATAACCGTATCGCCCAAGATGTCAAACTGTTCCTTTAATGCATGTTGGTGAAAGTCAGTGTGAATGTAGTACAGTATATACGTGCAAAGCAGAACCGCCTCAATAAATACACTAGAAGACACGTTGCACGCGAGGCAGTGAACCTTTTCCACAACTGACATTTAGACGAGTCATAGCCGAGGAAACAAGTCAGTAATAACATTAATGATGGCTCGGGGCAGGAACACACAGGAAGTGACAACGTTGCCAAGAAACGCCGACACCTCCCCCACGCAGCCGCCGGTGGGTAGATCCGTCGAGCTGTCAATCAAAATGTGGCTTACTGCTGCTTCCACTGCTGTCAGGTGACGAGGAGGCATACAAATAAACAAAGCTAAGGTGTCAGCAGGCTGGAGACCTCCACAGCACTGAGCATCAGATCGCTGTCACAGGAGAGCGTTCCCACCAGCTTCAAGACCACCATTGTCCCTGTACCTAAAAGGTCCTCAGTGTGCAGTCTGAATGGCCCGCCCCTATTCTGATGAAGTGCTTTGAGAAACCAGAACATCAAAATCAACATCCCAGCCAGCCTGGACCTTCACCAGTTTGCATACAGAGGATGCTGTCGCCACTGCTCTCCATCTGGAAAACAACACCTAATCAGAATGCTGTTTGTTGATTTCAGCTGCGCCTTCAACACAATCTCCCCCATGAAACTGATGAAGTGGTAAACTTAGCACTCTGGGCTTGAGTATCTCACTCTGCAACTGGTTATTAGACCATCTCACAAACAGACCCCAGGCAGTAGGGATTGGCAGCCACACCTCCTCCACTCCAGTGTTGCACAGCGGCGTCCCCCAGGGCTCCGTGCTCGGCCCCCTCCTGTTCACTCTGTCACCTCGCCCGCTGCCCCGAACACCAAGAGAACGCTGATGTGACGTTTGCAGGTGACACTACCGTCATCTACCAGATTACAAACAATGAGACTTCATACAGAGAGCAAATCTACCACCTTGCAGAGCGATGCTCGGAGAGCAACCTGCTGCTCAGCGTCAGTAAAACCACGGAGCTGGCTCTAGAAAAAAGGAGGTGAAGACACACACATCTGTCTACACCAATGGAGCTGAGGTGGAGCAGGTTAACGGCTTTAGGTTCCTGGGAATCAGGGGATTAAAACCGCCCAAAACATCATTGTATCTGCTGAGCATAAGAAGTGCCTGCGCAGAGCCCAAAGGATATTAAAAGACAAAACCCAACCAGCCAGAGCCTGCTGCCATCTGGAAGTGTGTGTGTGTGCGTCTCTTTCTTGTGTGTGTGTGTGTGTGTGTGTTCATTTGCAGGAGTGGAGACAGGTGTACAGACTCAGGCTACAAGCTGTCATCATCATAATTAGCCCTGCCATAAAAATCTGGTTGAAATCCAATCGAAGACTCTGCTCGAGCCGTCAGTCACGTTGCAGCCGTTTAGATGCACTGGTCCTGTCCCGTCATGTGTTTCCATGTGCTTCAGGCTGCCTGACTCCAGCCTCTGCTCCTGGTCCTCCTCAGCCCTCTGCTCTCACCTGCAGCCCAAACACCAAATACAACCACCTTCTAACTCGCTCTCTTCCTGCTGTCTGTGTCTGCACTGGTGGAGCCTGAACTACATTACACTGTGCAGGCGTGAAGAGAAAGTAGAGTTAGCTTGTGGCTATTTTAATACAAATCAGTGCAGAATTTGCATCTGATCAGAGTGCTGCAAATTGTACTTACTTACAGTAAAAATATATTAGATTCATCTGGGACTTGGTACCCCTTCCAGGTGTGAACCTCTCTGAACGACCTGCTCGTCTTGTGAAGAGTCTTCCCATGAATGGTTGTCTCTCTACTTTCTAAATGTATGTCTTTCTACCCTCAGTTCCACAAAGTGTCCAAGGACGCTATGCACAACACAGAGACCCTGATCTGGATGATCTGAATGTATTACAGTCATTGTCAACATTATAAACACATCCTATACTTTGTCCAAAAGGAAAAGGGTCTACTGTTAGCAGCTATCATTGTCTGCATGCAGATGGACAGATCACTGATTAACGTGCTGCCCAGAGTTTGAATCTACAGATTCCAGCGCATCAGCAGTTTTCTGCCCCATGGCCGCAGCAGAAGTAAAAACCACGAATGCAAAAGTTCAGTTTTGGCGAACTTTGACACTTAAGCTTCTTTGAAGAATTAGTGAACGGTCTTGAGGCGACTAATGAGGGGATGGAGAGCTGGAGAGTCCCAAACAGAAAGGCTATCATATTAACTGTGATGCTACTCTTCCGTAATATGAATTTCTCCATAACGAGAGCAGCTTTGCAGACAGCAAGAGACTGTGTTGGATGCACGTCTGTCTAAAGTGGTACATGATTGAAATACAAGCACAACTAGCAATGAGAGGCCGACCGCACAGATTGAGTAACTGTAAGACTGTGTGGAAGCTTTCAATATTTTTAAATTAGCCACTTTTTATCAGCCAGACTTTATTAGTTGTGATAAGGTCCATGCCGTAATACTAAATTGTGAGAGAATGAATATGGTGGGAAACGTGTTGCTGTTAGATTTTAATACTTTTCAAAGATAGAGGCATATGGCTTCTATCTATTTCTTAATTCAAACAATGGCTTTGTCTAAGCTGTGAGTGTGGCTCGTGTTAGAAATACTGTCACTAATACTTTGACCAAATAATTACAGTCTTCATCAATTTAAATCTGTTGTCAATGAAAAGGAAGGCTAGATGACTTTGTGAAAACTCTGCAGAAAGTCTTGACTTTCTTTCTCTTATTATCAATTCAGAAAATGTCAAAATGGAATCGATGAGACTAGAATCATTGAGTGAATATCACAACCGGTTCTCACTCATCAAAGACCGCGGCTCGGTCAGTGGCCCTCAGCGCCGGACACCAACACGAGGCCCCCGGTACGCCTCGGGGTCCAGGACTCCGTTTAGAGGTCCGGATGTGTTCAACGAGAAGTAACCAACGTAAACTGCATGTTTCCTGTCAACACGTTTAATCGAAAAGGACACGCCTCCTCGCTTACCGACCATAACGAACACGAGATGGGTTCCTAGAGTCGGGCCACCGATCAGGAACCGGTCTTTGACGAGTTGGGAGTGAGAAGGTTTTGCATACAAACAGTGTTTCTGACTTTACTTTGATGGCCTGTTCTAGGCCTGGTTCTCCCTGCCACTGAGGTCAATAAAGGCCACTATTTGACCTCTCTTTTTAACTGAAGTTGCCATAAAGCAAGGCTCTGTAGGTTCTGTAGGTTCTGTTCTGAGGAGGACATCGTTCCTCATATTTGTTGACTTGAGTCCTAAGTTCGTACTTTTGTAGCGACATCAATGCAAACAAGGATCATAGATCGGACCGACAAGTCTTCTCGGACTTTAAACAAAAAAACAGTTTCTGGACATACACACAATTACCCAATATAATACCAACTTGCACAAGGTCTGTTAATAACGTTCTAGACAGTATCATGGACGTACAGTAAATAAAAAGGAGACTTTTAATAGCTGACACATAAATTAAGAAAGATTTGTATCCAAAATAAACCAGCAAAGCGTACTTGTTGCTCAGCACCCTTCTACTACCTAAAAAGTGCTTTTTGACACATCTCTCTACTGAATAAGGCTGTCGGCTAAAAAAATATCTCTCACACAATGCGCTTGCAACCACAGATCAAGAACAACTTTGGTTTGCTCCAGTACAACTTCTAAGAGGACAAAGAACAGAGAAGACAGAATGCGGGACATTCACATGGAAATATCTTGGCTGTTTTGTTAAATTACAGTTTTTTTCTTCTGTGTTCCTTTTTTGTACAACAAAATAGATCCTCTGAAGGGTTAACCTGCGTGGCTGGTGTCCTGTTAATCATAATCGTCATACTCTGGATCCATGTTCTCACCCTGGTAGTACGTCCCCTGTGTGGAGTAGGACCGTGTCTTCATGGAACAGTTGCTGTCCATCAAAATGGCCTGAAAAGACAAGTGGAGGAAAGGGTCGTTTCTGCCACGCGTCAAAGTGCTTTCATTAAAATACATTTAGTTACTTAGTGAAACACAGAACTACGCACTTCAAAAAAAAAAGTATGTTCCGTATTTGAGGAGGTTCTGTGTTTTACTAGATACTGATGTAATCATTCCATCTGTGACCAGGTTCTTTCAGGGTCGTTTAAAGTTACGTTGAAATGATACGTTTCATGCAGTTATGTTTTGAGCCATTACAAGCCATGTATAATGAACTTCTTCATTTCCTCATAACCAGTAACATATAGACTGATATTTGCACATCTGAACAAAACCTCACATTATGCTCTTTTATTATAACGCCAGCATTATTAAAACAGCCCTAGTGGTTGCAGAGATAATATAAGCATTATTAAACACTAGACTAGGATACGTCACACAGCTGAAAGGATAATATTTCTAATGCTGTTATTATTTTTGTATAACATAACTTAGATAATTAAATTACCTTTGTCATCTGTCTCTATATCTGTCAGCATTTTTCCAATACATTGTACACACTTGTTTAAAACCCTAGATGTCAACTAAATTTACTGAAATAATCTTGTTTTTAACCTCTTGGGACATTATTATTATTATTAATATTTTTTACCATTTCTGCCTCTTCAACGTTTCATCCTGACATCAAACAGATTACATCTTTCATCTACATAATGCATCATCATCTTTTAATGGGGTCAGAGATCAGAGACCAATATTTTTGCCATTTCTGCTTGTTTCAAATTCACTTATTTACACAGATTTAAACATTACATTTATTATAAGTGCATTTCGGACACTGTATTAGAGTATTTTAATTTTATTTAAGAGCAGCAGATACAAACAATACTGTAACTGTTTAGTGGCATTATGGTTATTTTCATAGACTGATTGATTTTCTTGCAACGTACTAGGCATTTAATAAGCATTTGCTATTGTTTGGCCCTGAAAAATATTTTGTTGTATATTTCCCACTATCAAAACCATTTGGTCAGTAATGATATCCATCAACCTTTCACATAACTAGTTATGTCATGTGCATTTCAAATCACAACTCAAACTATGAAACCTCATTTTAAAATGTTAAAAAACATTCTCTTCCAGGAGTGGTCCTTCCATTTGCTGAGTCAGAACTGTTAAGACTGTTTTAGTTTTAGTTCAACTAGAACAATAATCATTTCAGTACAATACGAACAGCCTTTGTTCTAATGCCGGCACCAAAACAGAGCCCTAATATTATTGTTATATTGTGATTTTCAAAATTCTCTCCAAAAATCTATATCATCAGAGTAATTTACAGAATAATATTCATTTGACACAGCTTATGCATAGAATATGTTCTTTGACATCGGATCCAGTGGCACAAGACACATCTTTGGCTTTGCCCTGTTTTGTTTTTTTACTTTTCATGTAAAAATTGCATTTGACTATTTTGTTAAATTACATTTTGATGCCCAATTCCACTTTATAAGGTCAGAATCCTGCCAATCTGTCTGTAACTGAGTAAAAGGAGGCAAAGACTGATGGAGGGAAATGGCAGATATTATGAATACGAGGCGGTGAAGACAAACAGAAGGGAGGCGAGAGGTGATGGATGACAGCAGATGCTGCATGCAGACAAACACACTGTGAAGCAGAGGGATGGAGCTGCAGCACTTTGGGTTCAGCCACAACATGCAGGACGGACATGTGCATGCAGGCAACTGGTGTCCAGTGATGGTCGTTCTTTAAAGGCTGTAACCATGAGAGAGTCTGTGTTTCTGTTAAGCCCCAAATAGAAACGTCAAAACGCATTCATCATATCAGACAAATTGGCAAGTCCTTTCTAACAGCATTGTTATACGTTACACATGTTCACCTGATGGAGGCTCAGCTCTCTTTCATTACTCAGGAGCTTCAACAGGCTCAGTGTTCATAGTAAAAGGCTATATATCTTCTTTTTAGCAGAAATAGTGCCAAAGAAGCTAAATGAACACAACATGGCAAACTTACATTTTACTATATTGAGGATATTGTTGAAAGAACAAATTTCCCAAATAATTCCATTGAAGGTTTTTCAGAATCGATATGGATATTATTATCTAGTGACAGTGTTGGTAAATGTAATTGTAATCTGCTTTGAAAAAAATAAGCATTCTGTGTTTCATGATTGACAATGTTGATGTAGTTTTTTTTATCTGTTTTCCTTTCTTTTCCTTTTTAAATGCTTGTTGAGCTGTGAGGAGCCTGAAAAAGTGTCTTTTCTTTTGTTTTGTGAATTCTACATGTTAGCCACTGTGCAGTTATGAAATATGTATATACTATATTTATTTACACAGTTCATATATTTTGCATCTTTGCACTTTTATTATTTAATTTTCCTAAATGTCTTATATATAACTCTTATTGCTGCTGCCACAACCAAATGTCCCCTTTGAGATGAATACAGTATATATCCTATCCTATCCTAACAATGCAATATCTCGCAACATAGCTTATAAAATAGACATTTTGGTGAATTTCCATGTCCTACGTCAGACTTTGACATGATCTGTGTCGGTTCTTTTTTTAATATTTTTAATTTGGCACGTTAAAACTGTCATTTGATGTGTGTTCCATTCACTGTCTGCAGAAGGACTTTGGGATAGTTGATGCACCTTGAGGTTTGTTAAAGAACTGCACGTCAGAGCAACGTCATAGAGACTGAAAAGGAAATGCAAGAAAAAGTATCTAGGGACTCGTACAACTTATTATCTATCCAACAACTACCAATGCATCCAAACTAGAACATTATAATAATGATGTGTGTTGACCTGTGTTTATGTAGGATTTGATTGACTGTTT
The DNA here is from genome assembly GCF_910589615.1 of Taurulus bubalis. Classification (NCBI taxonomy): domain Eukaryota; kingdom Metazoa; phylum Chordata; class Actinopteri; order Perciformes; family Cottidae; genus Taurulus; species Taurulus bubalis. The sequence goes on along the minus strand of NC_136602.1, from coordinate 24,494,621 downwards.
CTAAGTGTGTTTTGGATCTTACAATTTTCTCTTCTTGTCCCGGTGGATTCCTGAGGAAGATGCAGAGAGGAGCAAAGGATATATCCACTATCCCAATTATGGTCATCAGCCAGGGGAAGCCAATGTGCTCGGCGACGGCTCCTCCGATAGACGGACCTGCACGAGTCAGGACAGACGACACGCTAGTTTAGTCTGGTGTGTTTGGCTGAGGGCAGCATGCTCAGTGCGCCGAAGCCTCAAGCTACGTTCCAATGATTTAGGCAACAAAAGCACTTAGTTAGGTTTAGGAAAAGAGTGTGTGAACTACTGGCGACCGGAACGCATCCTAAGTGGTTTTGTTGCCCAAACCTAACTTCCTGTGAAGACAAACCTAACTTCCTGTGAAGACAAACCCAACTTCCTGTGAAGACAAACCAAACTTCCTGTGGAGACAAACCTAACTTCCTGTGCACACAAACCCAACTTCCTGTAAAGACAAACCTAACTTCCTGTGAAGACAAACCCAACTTCCTGTGGAGACAAACCTAACTTCCTGTGAAGACAAACCCAACTTCCTGTGAAGACAAACCCAACTTCCTGTGAAGACAAACCTAACTTCCTGTGAAGACAAACCCAACTTCCTGTGAAGACAAACCCGACTTCCTGTGAAGACAAACCCAACTTCATGTGAAGACAAACCCAACTTCCTGTGAAGACAAACCTAACTTCCTGTGGAGACAAACCTAACTTCCTGTGCACACAAACCCAACTTCATGTGAAGACAAACCTAACTTCCTGTGAAGACAAACCCAACTTCCTGTGAAGACAAACCCAACTTCCTGTGAAGACAAACTTAACTTCCTGTGGAGGTTTAAAAACACTGGTATAGCATAGGCACGTCCTACACGGACACAGCTAGCCCCGACCACGCTGCTCCATATGATGCAGAGGTGAACACGTGTTACAGAAAACATTTGGTATGTTGGTTTAAATTGAATAACTATAAAATCAAGGCTGGAAAATGCTTTTCTTCACTATAACGTGATAATAACCATGTAATAACCATAATCTACCACAATGACACCAGAATTGAAAAGAAAAACATGTTGGAGGTATCATAACCTGTAGATTAATAGTTGCTGAGGTTTTTCCGATCCTTCTTACCTAAAGCAAATCCCAGGCAGAAAGCCACATCAGCAATGGCATACACACTTCCATAGACAGACACGTGTCGCAGGTCCACCAGGTAAGCCATGATGGGCATCATGGAGGAGTCCACCATGCCTGTAACGCACCACAACAATACACGTCTCACTCACTCAGAGGACAGGCTGGTGTAGCGCAGTCTTACATTCAGCAGACCTACCAATAGCAAAGCCCATGCCGAAGTTTGGAATAATGAGACCGTAGATGTTTTTGGCAAATGGAACCTAGAACACAGAGACAAATATCAGAACATGTAGTCCATTGGTTTTTATAATCCCTGTAAACTCAGACTCCCATTGGCGTTATAAGATTTGGAAAATAATGCGAAAATCTTGATGATTCGAACATTCTGGTAGTTTTTTACACTTGTGTCCAAACACTGGTTCCAACCCACTCAATGCTTTCTGTACATGGAAATCATAACCTGGTTTTGAGAAAATAAACCGTTGACACTACATATTACAGCATATTAGGGGATCTACTTTTTTGTTTCTACTGGCTGAGGAAATATTTCTGAATGTATTTATTTTTATTATTATTATAACACACCCTACAAATCCTCTTTAGAATTTGGTTATTTGAAACTGCTCCATTAAACTCTTTAGGGACCCACCAGTGCTGAAGAATCCCATCGGTAAAAGTGAATTCACTCTAATGGTCTGCTCATACTTACACATATCACACTGATTCCAACCACGGTCATTCCAATGACGGCACAAAGCCACCTGTAAGAGAGAGAGGACAAGAGCAGCGCTATCGAATCAATAGTCTGAACTTAAAGTTACACTCACTCTGACTCTCATGAGTCTAAATCAGAAGGTTTATCTCCTCAGTTTGCTTTTGTGCCCTTGGTTATCGTCTCTGTCTCACTCTGAATACTGTATCACGGATGTAGTCCTTAATGTGGAAAAGGCTTTTTGTAACATTAGCTTATGTATGCTAAGTGTTAAGTGTATTACAATTAGGAGGTTGAAACCTGACTCTCCATCATACAACATTTGCAAAAAATGTTATGGAACAAATCATATATCTATAAAAAAAAGTATAATAAATAAACTGCAATGGCCATATTAAGGCAATATATGTATAATTACATTTCATAGTCTTTGAAACTATTCACATACATTTCATTCATACGTTCTCCCTTTCTCATACACACATGCTGTGTGTAACCTGTATTATCAAGGTCTCAATAAAGCCAGCCTCACAAACACTAAAAACACTGAAAACTCATTTAGAGGAGCGGAAACAGATATCACATCCAGAGAGAGAGGGAGAGAGAGAGAGAGAGAGAGAGAGAGAGAGAGAGAGAGAAAGAGAGAGAGAGCATAGATAAGGATTATTTCTCTCCCTACCTCCCAATCTTGAGCGCCAGCTTGCCGAAGATGTAGGTTCCAATAAGGTAGGAGATGGATGCTGGTAAGAAAGCGACGCCTGGGCCCCAGACAGACACAGAGGAGAGAGATGAAGGTGTGGACAGGCTCTCCAAGATAAGCAGATCTCTATCAGGGCCTCATCACGGAGCTGCTGCACATCTTCCATTGTCTGTAATGAAGACTTGTGCTTTCCACCTGCCAGCACATGGCACCCTAATATCCTGTTTCCCGCTCACCCTTTTTTATCTGGCCCAGACTTCATATACAACCAACTGGAACAAACCAATAACAGTAGAGGCAGCAGGGAGCCGCTGTATAGAAAATATCTAGCAGGATAAAGCAATGACACTTTTGCACTGCGTCAAGCCACAAAGTAATAAAATGATGTATATTATGTTAAGGTGAAAATGTGGAGAAATAATTTCCAAATGATTTTGTAAAAGTTATGTAAGACCAACCAGAGTAACTAGAGTAATGACCCTCAGAAATAGTCAATGCCAATGGGTTTTTGCATATTTTTTTTAGAAAGTTAAATATGATACTAAAATGTATGTTCTTTTATATTTCTAGTACATTTTGATAATTTTTGTCTTGTTTTGTTAGGGTAGCTTTTCTCAGCAGCGCAAGGGATCTATTGACCCTGACTTGGGATTGTCACATGGGTGTGGGGATGGAAGGTACTTCAAATATTCTGATAATACACTGCTCAGACTTCCCTGGAACGTTTTGGTGGCAGAACAAAGTGTCTGGACAACATTTGAACCCAAGATGCAGGGCCCTGTTTCTTTGGACAGGGATATCTGAACTGAGCAATGAACTTGATTGAACGCTAGGACTGACCTCAGTCGGGGCCATGACAGTGAGGAACCAATCAGCAGGAAGCAGAGCTGTTTCCACACTATAGGAAGTATTGCCAGGTCAAGAAGTCAAGTAGACAACGGCCGTGCTATTCCTGCTATGTTGCTGATGGTTTGCCTGAAAAACCCACTGGACCTGGTCTAGAAGAAGCCAAGATATGGGACAGATGCTGCAGTTACAGATAACGGAGGCCGGATGCTCGGCCCAGGCTCTTGAGTTACTAGAGTTTTTGTGAAGTAGTGTCAGCTAGCCGGGATTTTAGGTATTTTAGCCTTCTTAATTGTTGTAGCCTGACTTTCAATCAACTCTACGTTTTACGGTATTTATTTCTGCTTTACTGTCTTATTGCCGACCATTTAGTTTCTTCTCTGCTCCAGTCTTTGGGGTACGAAACACGGCTCTCCCTTGTTGAAACCACAATTAAAATCCAGCCATTGACTAAACCTTCAGAATTCCTGGTCTCTACAAACCCAGGTGGCTAACTAGCAGTAGCTGTGCCACATCCCTAAAGGACAACGATTAGAAACGTATTCGTGATGTTAAAAACAAACTGGGTTTCGGCAACAAAACCACTTAGTGAGGAAAAGAGCGTGCTGACAACTCACGTGACTACCGAGTCACGATGAGCTACGTGACTACCGAGTCACGATGAGCTACGTGACTACCGAGTCACGATGAGCTACGTGACTACCGAGTCACGATGAGCTACGTGACTACCGAGTCACGATGAGCTACGTGACTACCGAGTCACGATGAGCTACGTGACTACCGAGTCACGGTGAGCTACTTAACTACCGAGTCACGGTGAGCTACTTAACTACCGAGTCACGATGAGCTACGTGACTACCGAGTCACGATGAGCTACGTGACTACCGAGTCACGATGAGCTACTTAACTACCGAGTCACGGTGAGCTACTTAACTACCGAGTCACGATGAACTACGTGACTACCGAGTCACGATGAGCTACGTGACTACCGAGTCACGATGAGCTACTTAACTACCGAGTCACGATGAGCTACGTGACTACCGAGTCACGATGAGCTACGTGACTACCGAGTCACGATGAGCTACGTGACTACCGAGTCACGATGAGCTACGTGACTACCGAGTCACGATGAGCTACGTGACTACCGAGTCACGATGAGCTACTTAACTACCGAGTCACGATGAGCTACGTGACTACCGAGTCACGATGAGCTACGTGACTACCGAGTCACGATGAGCTACTTAACTACCGAGTCACGATGAGCTACGTGACTACCGAGTCACGATGAGCTACGTGACTACCGAGTCACGATGAGCTACGTGACTACCGAGTCACGATGAGCTACGTGACTACCGAGTCACGATGAGCTACGTGACTACCGAGTCACGATGAGCTACTTAACTACCGAGTCACGATGAGCTACGTGACTACCGAGTCACGATGAGCTACGTGACTACCGAGTCACGATGAGCTACGTGACTACCGAGTCACGATGAGCTACTTAACTACCGAGTCACGATGAGCTACGTGACTACCGAGTCACGATGAGCTACTTAACGACCGAGTCACGATGAGCTACGTGACTACCGAGTCACGATGAGCTACGTGACTACCGAGTCACGATGAGCTACGTGACTACCGAGTCACTGATGAGCTACGTGACTACCGAGTCACGATGAGCTACTTAACTACCGAGTCACGATGAGCTACGTGACTACCGAGTCACGATGAGCTACGTGACTACCGAGTCACGATGAGCTACGTGACTACCGAGTCACGATGAGCTACGTGACTACCGAGTCACGATGAGCTACTTAACTACCGAGTCACGATGAGCTACGTGACTACCGAGTCACGATGAGCTACGTGACTACCGAGTCACGATGAGCTACGTGACTACCGAGTCACGATGAGCTACTTAACTACCGAGTCACGATGAGCTACGTGACTACCGAGTCACGATGAGCTACTTAACTACCGAGTCACGATGAGCTACGTGACTACCGAGTCACGATGAGCTACGTGACTACCGAGTCACGATGAGCTACGTGACTACCGAGTCACTGATGAGCTACGTGACTACCGAGTCACGATGAGCTACTTAACTACCGAGTCACTGATGAGCTACGTGACTACCGAGTCACTGAAGAGCTACTTAACTACCGAGTCACGATGAGCTACGTGACTACCGAGTCACGATGAGCTACGTGACTACCGAGTCACGATGAGCTACGTGACTACCGAGTCACGATGAGCTACTTCACTACCGAGTCACGATGAGCTACGTGACTACCGAGTCACGATGAGCTACGTGACTACCGAGTCACGATGAGCTACGTGACTACCGAGTCACGATGAGCTACGTGACTACCGAGTCACTGATGAGCTACGTGACTACCGAGTCACGATGAGCTACGTGACTACCGAGTCACGATGAGCTACGTAACTACCGAGTCACCGATGAGCTACGCGACCAGCGACTCACGCTACAGCTTAAACGTAATGACAATGCAACTGACAATCGAGACGTTTTAGCCAATTTACAAATTAACTATGCACTACTGGAGTCGTAGATTTAGTTATAGACTGTTTCATTCAAATTGCTAGGCAACCGTTTGGGTCCATGTTTACTTCCTGTCAGCCTACATACACTGCAACAAGAAATAAACTGGGAATTTTGGAATGCTTAAGTTTTAAATTGTAAAATGGTCGTTAAATAATGTCCACACCGATGGACTACTTTCACAGCATTTTTTTTCTAGGTTTTTCAGGTTGATTTTAAAATGAATAGAAGTCAGTTGTCTAGAAGGGATGGAAACCCATCAGACATTCTAAAGCACTCAGTGGCGGGCCGTTCATTTTCTACCTAGGCCTGCTGTCTGGTATCGTAAACATAAATACGCGCATGACGGGTTGCTGTTCGGCACTATGCTTTGCAAAATGGTTGCCAGTGATGTAAAGTATACACTTTTGTAATGGAGGTTATTCAATCCAAAACACTTATATGGTCCTTTAATCTTCAGTTTTTGTTGGCACCGTCATGGAGGTGTTAATTAAATGAAATGTTTTAGCATCAAGGTCGTAGTGGAGGTGTTTTGTTGGACTGCACCACCTGCCTCTCTCCCCTACGTACATGTAAGGACAACTAATGAAAAACACAGTATAACACTAGTCTTGTGCAACACCTCTAACTATGACCTCATTAAGCATAATGGATTACATTTGCACATTTCCAACATTGTAAACAAAAACTGACCACAGTTTGTGTGGGTCCCCTTAAGTGTGTGCATTTTTAAGGACTCAGTTTTGTGAATATTTAGGTGCTGTAACAACATAGTGTGTATTTTCTGAGTGAGGACTCTGTAAATACCTAGCTGCCATTTCCTGGAACACATGGTCTCCATCATCCAGATCGGCAGCGTTGGCTCCAGCATGGCAATGGCCATATTTCCAAAACAAATGGCACCTGGAGAAGAAGATTGAGGATAAGTGGACGCAGTGTCAATTATGGTCTGTTTTTGTTCCTCTGTTTGTTACTTCTCCGACCTGCACATCCAAACACAGCCTGCACTCTATGCTACTGTGTTGTCACAGTAATTGACGTGATGGGAAAAGCTAACTCGCACACAAATGCAATTTTCCAGCCACATGCATTTGTATTAGCTGACCTGTGAGCCACACAGTTCCTAGTTATAGTTGGAAAAGACACCTTCAAAACCCTTGGATTGGGTCCTTCTGGTGATCTAAGACTCTAATAAAATCGTTGTTACTTGCAATTGTCAGAAAAATGTCTTTTTAATTCTTAGTCTACTATGTCCAGCAGCATTCATCATTCAAATTGAAAACATTTCTTCACAATTATTATCAGTGAGTGCAAGAATTGTCCCGCTGTAAATGACACAGCGAGCGACAGGTGAAGAGAACCTGTTCTCACTTGTTTGTAGACCTAAGTGGAGCCCATTGGAAGCAGTTTGACCCTTTGTCATTCCTGAGAACCTGGCTCAAAGCGGGATACTGTCTCTCCTCTTTCTGGATACCAGGACGAGTCGAGGTCTGTGTGTCGGGTTAGGATGTGATCGTCAAAGAGAGAGAGAGCATGCCGGGTGGATTGTAGGGCAGATGTATGTGCATGAATTCACACTGAGGCTGATCTGACTCCATGCAGGTGAGTGGCACGACTCTCACACACACAAAACCCTTCACACCTGATTACACACATGTTACGTGACTTGCAAGAGGAGATTTCCCCGCACACATAAACAATATGACTGGTGAGATTCATTTTTCAAATAAAGGAGGAGGCCTGGTTTCACCACGCCGTCCCCCATCAGTCCTCACAATGTCCCCCTATGGGAGAGATTTAGTTTAGGTGGCCGTTATTGGATGAGGGCCACAGGAACCACAGGGGACCCTGTGAGACGGCCATGACGTCACTGGGACGATATCGATCGGCGCTACCTTTACCTCGTGCCGTCCAAGTGACTCAGGTTGCTGAGACGCAGAACAACGTCGTTGCTTTTAGGAAAACCCTAAGAATAGAGGATAGCGGATAACTCCCCACTTCAACCTGCAGAAGCAAGATCAGAGAACTTCCGGATTCTTCACGTCGACATCCGCTGTTCCCGCCGATATAGAGTGCCCATGGCTGCTGGTCGCCTGCTCTTTTCCCAGCACCATTACAATAGACAATCTCCCACTGATGCTTCTCCTGAGTGGGGTGACATTAGGTTTCCTCACATCGACTGTGCTGCTATTATGTTCTTACCAGCTGCGATTATAATGTATGGATCCTTCATTAGGGTCAGCAGCGGGGTCCCCTTCTGACTCTGTGAAGGACAAAGACACAACAACACCATTCTATATGAGATACAGTAATGCTTATGCCGTAGCTCTCAACCTAACAAGACTTAACCCTTTAAAAACAGGGTGCGAAAATCCCCCTGCGCCTATTATCAGACAAAAAACAACAACATATTATCTCCTGAACCACATTGTTGTTTAACTTCATTTAAATTGCTACAATACCGCAACCCTTGTGAGAAGATACATCTGGTGTGAAACATAATTCAAGTAACCGTTAAGTTTAACTCAATTTTTGAACCGAACGACACAGTTTGAACTGAAACTTCTTTGAACACCCAAATGCTGTTCTATTATGATTTCCATTCAGATTCCGATTCTTTAGGTCCTAATCTTTACAGAAAGGTGTCTTATTAGTATGTGGGCTGTTGTTAGGGCACCGTAATACTGCTTGAAAAACTCGGTGACCGCTCAAGGAGGCATTTTTGGGAAATCTTGCTCATATTGTGCTGGATGTTCATAGTTTTGATCAAAATATCTTTTTATATTTTTTTCCCAGGACTTTGCTGAACAAATACATACAATAAACACAAGTATTGGAATTAATTTGGGGTTCCTATGAAAAACAAGTCTGGAACCAAAACTGGTTCTATCGTGCTTAAAGGATTTTAAGAAAATGTTTCACATGGAAGCAGATTCTGCTTTAATCCAAGCAGATTCAAATAATTGTTATACTTCCTTTGTTTGTCACTCTGCCAATGCACTCGCAGTCAAACAAAACCTTTGAGAACTAATCCAGGAACTGGTTGGCAATACTCATTGATAGTATTTGTAATAATTACTGTAATATAATAACGGCATTCGATGCACAAACTGTCCAATGACAATATTATTATTTTCCACTGTGAGATATGACAGTTCTACCTTTAGGACTAATTTCAAAAACTGTGAATACATAATTAAAACAATAAATGATATAACAGGATCATACATTTCATTCAGTATTCCAAAGACAGACATCTCTAAATCCCTAAACCCTGTTACACATGAACAGAGAATGACTTGTTCTGCTAAATACAAGCAGAACAGCTGATCTCTGCTTTTATTAAAAGCAGGTTGCATCACACACATTAGAGAGTCTTCACGGATGTTCTTCTCTATAATCTCTAACATGCACACATTACAAGATTTGAAAATAATGGCCCATCGCATACGACTATATTACTTTTAGATTCTTGTGCAAAAGGGATCTATGCACCAGATCACATGACCTCTCTCACGCAACAAACAGAAACAAAAGCAAATGGCAGACGTCTGGATGAGAAATGATTGAGTTTAACTGTCAGTTTTATTATCTGTCAACCATAGCATACTAGTTATTAATGACAAGAATCAGGCTGAACAGTTTACATTGAGCAGGACTATTGCTGCAAGTCTCTGTGAAACCTTATTAAAATGTTTGCATTTTCTCCCGAAATTCACGAGATGAAGGATATTGAAAAAGCGACAGAATCTGTTAATGATATTCTTGTTGGCTTTGCTTCCACCAGCATGTGTGTTTGGTTCTACCCACTAATACATTACGTCAGGTGTCGTTGTGAAAAGAAGCAGCAGAGCATTCTTCATTAATTAGGGTTCAAACCGTGTCTACTGGTTCACTGAAGCCTGTCAAGTGTTCTTTCATCTCATGTATTATCCACATATTACCCCAATATGGATAATACATGTATCTGCTTCAACCATCTTTCAACCACACTACAATGTCAAGAACAACACGGGGAAGCAGAAACATGGCCGACATCTACGGGCTCCTCCATGTTTTACATTAGTCTGCATTAAAACTCAGGAACTCTGATGTGACCACACAAACAAAACCAGGGGAACAAAAGAACAGCATAATATGCACATGTAACTTTAATAATATACTTGTGTTAATTGTTATGCACCATTCACCAAGCCAAATTCCTTCTATGTGTGAGTACTTGGCAATAAACAATTATTATATTCAGACAAAAGAATTGCAGTTGCTGCTGTAATTCAGATTATGTGGTTTTATACAGTCATTTTAACTTTTGCTTGAAATTAATTGCAGAATTTAAGGTTGGATCCTGACTGTTAAATTGTCTTTGTGTTAATGTCGGGCGCTGGAAAGTACTTTGCACTCATGTCAAGTTAACGTTGACACCAGTAAAATGTCTTGCACATGGGTGCATGTCATCCACCTTCCTGTATTTATTGTCCAAGACAAACATTGTCTTTCAAATGTTCCGCAGCTGTGCAGGTTATCTTACTGAAGTCAAATAAAGTTCAGGAAATGAATTATCAAGGAAAACAAACTCACCTCTGGTTCAATCTTGGTGGGCTGAAAAACGATGAGCTGCAGAGCTATAAAGACACACAGACAACGTAATGAGCCGTTGGTATCTAAAAGATATCTGGTAGTAAGATAAGGTATTTCAAAAACACATGAAATGATGTTCAACAATTACATAGTTTCACCATTCCAAAAGACTTTTGGTCTGAACGTAAGAACAATGTAACTGTACCTCCATCAAACAAAGCCAGGAACGCCAGAAAGAGGAAAGGAGCGGTCTTCCCAACGAACTCGTACATCACACTGCCGAAAGGGGGTCCGACTGTGGAGAGAAAGACTTTATCATCACCGCAGCGACTGCAGCTGTTCTCCTGCAAGACAGCTCACGTTGCAAATGTTTGAGGTTCCTCATGAAAACATTGCGAGTTGATTCAAAATGAAATCAATGAAATAGAGAACACTTCTTCATTTGTTTATCAAGAATGTGGGTTTGGTTCCATTAAGCGCCCAACATTTTACTAGTACACTGATCTACAATGTTTAATCTTTTGCGTCCACATGGTGAATGGGCTTGCATGTAAACAGCGCCAGCTTTACACCACATGATTCACTCACACATTCATACACGGATGTCCGAGGCTTCCATGCACCAGGATGTAAGCTGTTGCTCATCCACACTCTCACACCTTCAGACAGCCTTCAGGAACAGTTTCGGGTTCAGTGTCTTTTGCCCAAGGACACTTCAACATGCCGACTGGTGGAGCTGGGGATCGAACCACCAATATTCCGCTCTACCTTTCTGAGCCACAGTCGCCCCATGTATATGCATATGTACATACCTAGCACTCCCAATGCCAGACCTCCTAAGGCGAACCCGATGGCACGACCTCTCTCCTCATCATCTGTGTACACACTCGCCAGCATTCCCATCCCTGAAACACAGATGAACATGTCATGTGACACAGCCGTTACTGATTCATGTAACACAACCGTTATTGATTCATGTAACACAACCGTTACTGATTCATGTAACACAGCCGTTACTGATTCATGTAACACAGCCGTTACTGATTCATGTAACACAACCGTTATTGATTCATGTAACACAACCGTTACTGATACATGTAACACATCCGTTACTGATTCATGTAACACAACCGTTACTGATTCATGTGACACAGCCGTTACTGATTTATGTAACACAACCGTTATTGATTCATGTAACACAACCGTTACTGATTCAAAAAACACAACCGTTATTGATTCATGTAACACAACCGTTACTGATTCAAAAAACACAGCCGTTACTGATACATGCAACACATCCGTTACTGATACATGTGACACAGCTGTTACTGATTTATGTAACACAACCGTTACTGATTCATGAGACACAGCTGTTATTGATTCATGTAACACAACCGTTACTGATTCATGTGACACAGCTGTTACTGATTCATGTAACACAGCTGTTACTGATTCATGAAACACAACCGTTACTGATTCATGAAACACAAACGTTACTGATTCATGTAACACAACCATTACTGATTCATGTAACACAACGTTACTGATTCATGAAACACAACCGTTACTGATACATGTGACACAACCGTTACTGATACATGTAACACATCCGTTACTGATTCATGTGACACAGCCGTTACTGATTCATGTGACACAACCGTTACTGATTCATGTGACACAACCGTTACTGATACATGTAACACATCTGTTACTGATTCATGTAACACAACCGTTACTGATTCATGTGACACAGCCGTTACTGATTTATGTAACACAACCGTTATTGATTCATGTAACACAACCGTTTCTGATTCAAAAAACACAATCGTTACTGATTCATGTGACACAACTGTTACTGATTCATGTAACATAGCCGTTACTGATACATGTAACACATCCGTTACTGATTCATGTGACACAGCTGTTACTGATTTATGTAACACAACCGTTACTGATTCATGTGACACAACCGTTACCGATTCATGTAACACAACCGCTACTGATTCAAAAAACACAACCGCTACTGATTCATGTAACACAACCGTTACTGATTCATGTGACACAGCTGTTACTGATTCATGTAACACAACCGTTACCGATTCATGTAACACAACCGTTACTGATTCATGTGACACAGCTGTTACTGATTCATGAAACACAGCTGTTACTGATTCATGTGACACAACCGTTACTGATTCATGTAACACAATCGTTGCTGATTCATGTAACACAGCTGTTACTGATTCATGGAACAGCTGTTACTGATTCATGTGACACAACCGTTACTGATACAGGGCAGCAAACCCTACAGGAGTCACACTGAATGAAATGCACTAAATGGGCATTTAGCTGAAATCTTTGTCACCTAAAGGGATGGTTTGGATGCTATTGGACAAGGTCTTCATAGTCAGTGTATTACAGTAGGGGGTGTTGTTCACGCATGAAACATCAATCACTGATATTGACAGTTCTAGGGAGAGTTACAGTCTGTCATCAGTTTAACGATGACTGTAACTTTTCATTTCATTTCTTAAAAGGGAATGGCTTCATGTTTTACACAGACCTTTTTATTATCAATAATGTACAGGAACTATTTTCTGTACATTAACGATGTTCCGTACAGATTACCTTTTTTTGCCGATAGCTGAATAAATTATTCCAGGTTGCAAATATAATTTCATTATTTGTAGTCATTTGTAGTCATTTGTAGTCCACCCTCTTTGATTCCTGACCAAGCGAGAGAACGCCATGTCATTGGTTTCTGTGAGATTTCAGTAGGTGTGCAAGTAAAAAGAGTGACTAAGTCTGTGTAGGAGGAGGGTGTGTGTGTGTGTGTGTGTGTGTGTGTGTGTGTGTGTGTGTGTGTGTATGTGTGTGTGTTCTGTGTAAAACAGAAAGTCAGCGTTGACTTGCTTTGCCATGCCTACGTTGAATGCTACGTTATAACATAAACATATAACAAACATATTTGAACCCAAACCATGATTAGGTTCAATTAACTAGATTGAACCAAGTTGTTTTGTTGCCTCAATATAAAGTTGTTGAGCTTTATGTTCAGCTCCACGTTGACTTTAACAGCCTGGTCGGTGCAGTTTGGTCCTAACATTGGATGCTACTGATAACCACTTATAACGCCGGGTCAATAGACTGATGATACATAAAGTAGACCTTTGTTATACTGTTGCAGCATCAAAGAAAGCAACTTTCCAATCTCCTGCAAACATTACACTGTTTCCATTGGATCATCTTGCCTTGCAACATTAAGGCTACAGGCATCCCATAATGCAGCACTAAATGAACATGAGTACATCACACTGAAAAGAGAGAAGACGGCCTTACCAGCCACAGACGAGCAGGAGGAGCCGACACCTTGCATCGACCTGGCCACAAACAGCAGAGCGTAGCTCGAGGAGAAGGCGAACACTTCACAGCGGAAAAGACGACAGAAACACAAACAAGAGCCGTCAGCATGATGCCACGTTCTGATGGTCTGATCATTACCACATGCTGCCTGCAACTTACTGATAGTAGAGACGAACATGATACAGAAGCCAGCGAAGATGGGAATTTGATATCCTATTCTGAAGGGACACAAAGAAAAAAGACTGTAAGCAGTAATTAGTTTGAGACGTTTCACAAATATAGATTCAATGAATTCAATCACAGCTGAAATTCTTTCTCTTCAGATTATTCTCTCTTTCTAAAGTAGTGACACCTAAAGTATTTATAATAACTACGCACTACTTAGCATCAGTAAAGCATGAGTAAACACTTAATTCATCATTCATAAAGCATTTTAACAGTACATTGTAGCAGTGTTAAATCATTAGTATGCAATTCATAAACACAGTTATACATGTTTTATTCTTGATTAATAAGATTGACTATAATGGTGTTTCATGATTAGGTTTTCATACTTAATAAATGATGAATTCCCCATTTGTAAATTAAGTAATATATATTGTAAAGAACATATATGATGCACCAATGGTTAACATGTGCTTGATAAACGTGTTTTAATAATGCAATTCATGATTAATTCAGTAGTTACTAGTCGTTAGTTAAGTATTAGTTATGTATGTTGTGTGACCTCATCTAAAGTGAGGACTATCTATAGTTTACAAAGCGTTAATAAATGACATTGAAAGACCAGCAGAATCAAAGCAACACAAGTCTCAGTTATCTTCTCAACAGAAAAGGGAAACAGACACAAAGTGATAAAGAACATTAATATGATGTGATGGGGAGATGCCCGTCAGTGTTGGAACAATGCTTTAAGAAATGATGAATTAAGTGTTTGCTCATGCTTTACTAATGCTAAATAGCATGTAGTTATTATAAAATGTTGCCAAAAATGTAAATGATAGAGGATGTGGAGGACTGCTGGTTATTTAAATGAAAGCGCTTCAGCCTGTGACGGCTGATATTGCTGTACACCAGTATGCAGAAGGTAAGTAATACAACCTTGTAGTAATACCAAACCATTACCTGGAAGCCCAAATGGTCAGAATATATATATATATATATATATATATATATATATATATATATATATATATATATATATATATATATATATATGAATGAATGAATATATACTTTATTAATCCCCAAGGGGAATTTTTTTGTTGTCAGTAGCGCCTTACAACTTGAAGATACAAACACACAAGATAAAAGATCAAATATATAAAGAAGCAACAGGGATGAAAGATATATACAAAATTAAAATAAAGTAATATATAAATATATATATATGTATCTATATATATATTTAAATATACACAATAAAATAGAATAGAATACAACTAACTGGAATGAAGTATATATATATATATATATATATATATATATATGTATATATATATATATATACATATATATATATATATATATATATATATGTATATATATATATATAGCAAATATATAGCAAATGAGTGTGAAGTGACGCGGTGAACAAAAGCACATTTAGAAATGTCCATGACACATTCTTGCCAGTTACAATTGTTAGCCTGACATCTTAATGAAAGAAGATGACAACATCTTCTTTCATTAAGATGCTAAAAGCTGCCATGCACATCAGATCTGTTGTGTTAGCCCACAGATACCTGACATGCTCGACTTGCCTTGTGTTGTCCTCTGTCAGGAGAAGGTGACTAAGAACTGCTAATGTTCCTCACATCATTACAGCATATCTGAGCTCATCTGAGACACAACTCACATCTCCTCCTGTCCTTAACGCTTACGTCTTTAGACTCTGGGCTCAGGATGTAAAAAGGAAAAAGAAAAAGTATAATTAAGTATATAAATAAACATAATAATGGTTCCTCCTCGGCCATAACTGGTTAGGTGTTCTGTTTTTAAAGTGATTGTTATACCAGAAGCCCAACCAACCAAATCATGACTAAAATCCGGCCTTAAACAGCAGAGTCATAATGGACCCGTATAAGTCTCATACGTCTCATAATGTCCAAATGGTGTTTCTGCTATTGACAACTTTGATCCAAAAGAATCAGCTTTTACAGTATATTGATGAAACAAAATAACACCATTGAACCTCTGTGATGGCAGCAAGTCAAGTCGATTTTAACTAAATGGCATACTGTAGTTATCTTATGACACTTCTCGTAGAGAGCAGGTACAGGCCATACTCTTTATTAGTCTCCAAACTAATTATTATAATCATTTTTGACTATTTGGTGGCAACAAACCAAGCTGTAAACGATGCAACCAATAACCAATTTACGCACCCAGCAGGCACAATACAAGTCATTTCACAAAAGAAAGTCTATTAGCTGTCATTTTCTCTTTGTTTTGGTCTCAGCAACTAACTATTAATTATGCCTGCCTCTTTAAATAAGTCTTTTCCTTTAATGGAGTTTAAGTATATTTCAGTTTAAGTATAATTCGGAAGGTGTTTCTTCCATTGACGAGCGTCACAGCCAATCACACTCAATCACACGCAATCATTCATTCATTCTTTCAAACCTTTATTTAAGCCTTCACAATCATTGAGGTTCCCCTTATTTGCATTGATGACATGAAATACAGAATCAAACAATCCAAACAATCAAACAAAAGAGGACAAAACTCTGTGAAAACCAGGGCACACTGAGGTGAAGTAGGTTTAGTGAGAGCGTCTATCTTGAGAATGTGTTGCAGAAAATTCAAGTTCCGAATATCCCTGTGGGACTTGAAGCACCAGCCAGTCAGTAGTTAGTCTGGTAGTCCTGTGTGTCAGTGCAGCTCAGACGTTAGATTGGGAGGCGAACGTCCAGCAAGGGATTCATGGATGAAAAGATACAGGTGTTGATCACGTCTCTGTGCCATAGAGGACATCCGAATGTGTAACGCAGAATACACTGGTGACTGTTAAAGGGCCCTGAAGGATAAACTAAGTAAGGAGTTGATAGAGGAAGCAGCTGCATGTCTGTAGACTACATCACCACAATCTATGACTAATAGCAAGAGAGGCTCTGGTTCTGTCCAAGATTCTGTGTTTTTTCCCCAGTTTGGTGATGAGATATTCATCATTGATATCTAGATATTTGTAGTCAGACTTTCTCCATATTGCCACAATTCAGTGTGAATGATGTAGTTTGAATTTGTACTACTAATATATAAATTAAAATAGGCCTCAATTATATGATAATATATGAATATAATAATACCATTAAAAGTGAATGATACATTATTATTAACTATCAATGGACACTTCATTCCAACATCCATACTACCAAAGCAATATCCACGTCGATCCTACCCAGGGCCGGCTCTAGCCCTTTGGTTGCCCTAGGCGAGATTGAGTTTTGCGCCTCCCCCCCCAACACACACACAAACACACAGACACACACAATACATCACTGAAGAGACATATATTAACTTAACTGCTTTACTTTGCATAGTAGTTTTTCACCCACTTATAATTCCACTATTCTACATTGCAGTTCAACAATAAATGGACAACAAACACCAGAATAGTTTCAGAACATTTTATTTTTTATTGTGCAAAACACAAGGTTTGACAGGTTTTTTTTCCCTTACACACAAATCCCCCCCCCACCCCCCAACCCCACCCTTCACCTCTCTTACCCCACCCGCCACCCTCCACACAGACAGTGAACAAGCATCTCCCACCCACCCCTGTGTCCTATTAATCACAATGCATAGGATAGCACTGGCAGACATAGGAAAATAAAACTACATTGGTAAAATAAAACTATAAATACAAAACAAATAGTAGAATAAACAAAACAAAAACAACAAAGAACCAAACAAATGAAAAGAGGAAGAGGGGCGGGGGGTTAGCTATTGGCAGAGGGCTGGCTATTTACATTTAGCATTAAAATTTGACTCGTCTGGACTTCCTAGTGGCAAATTCGTTGATGGTATCATCAAATGATATGTTACTTGAGACATCTTGGTTGATGCTCATCAGTGCAAGCCCATTGAGGCGTTCCTGACTCATCGTTGACCTCAGGTAGGTCTTAAGTCATTTTAATTTAGATAAGCTTCTTTCAGCAGAAGCTACTGTCACAGGTAGTGTGACAGCAATTCTTAGGGCCACCCACATATTTGGAAAAACTTCTTCAAGTTTCTTCTCCTTCAAGTAATTCAGAATTTCCATTGTCGTCATGCCGGCTTTTGGCAACACAGGGACATTCTTCAACTCAAGTGCCAGTTCCCTCCCTTCAACATCTTTATGGTCACCGTGGCTCAGAGTGTTGCTGAAGGTTTCGCGCTCCTTTGCGAGCTCTTCCTCTAGCAAATTAGGAAAGTTCACCAACACTCCAAACTTGTCCTCAACATCACCCAAGAGCTTGAAGCGTTCTTGCAGTGATGTAACTGACACATCAACAATTCAAGGAAATCAATATTTCCTTGAATATACAAGACAGCTTCTCTTGATTTTCTCCCCATTTACTAATTTCCGGTAGAAGTGGTTGTGGTGGCAGCTTCTCCCATCATCTCTTTTTGGAAATGTAAAGTCTGGACTGGTCTGGTATGGTCCTCTGCAAACTAACTCTGTCCTTACCGCATCACAGAGGATCTATAGGATCTCCCTGGATATCAGGAATTGCGGAGGGTGAGGTGTCTGCAGGAGGCAGTGTAGTGTCACTGGTGCCCTGAGTGCTTGATGTGGTCCTGGATGTCCCTTCACCTTCACCTGTATTCAAGCAAATTGTATAGCCAGACAAGCGGTGTTTAATATAATAAGTGAAATGATCATGAATGTGGTTGAACTTCTTTAAGAAAACAAGCTATTGTATTTAATACATGCTACCATGTTTCTATTGTACTTTAAAGTATGGATGTGGCTTGAATAAATACTATTAAATAGACTCACCTGATGCAGGCTGTGTGTTCCTGGCCCCTTGAGTGCTACTGGATGTCCCTTCTCCTGCAGCTGTATTTATACAGAGTTCATCCATGCTGTTCGTTACACGATTGCATTTGGTCATTTTTATCATCCTACCACATAGTTGCATTGTACAAATACATTTTATCTGACCATGTAACTTGTAGTAGATCAATTACAATTACTGCCACCACTGCAACAAGGCTAAATAATGCTACTGATTACAATTAGTAGTATTAATGTGATGTGATAATGAAAGTAATAATTGATAATAATAATAACAATAACAAAACCAGCAACAGTGTAGGCTACTTACAAAGTTCAATGGATGGAGATGAATCAGGCGTCCTTTCTACAGCAGGTGCCGGCCTCTGAAGAAATTGCCTATGTGCATCTGGCCAATTTAAAACAAAAATAAAAAAATAAAAACAAAACAAAACAAAAAACACATATACATGTTAGTATATTCCTGGGGAGGAACTGTACAGAAGGGTGAACACCACCACTATCCCCAAAATGGTTACTGTGTGTGTATGCACCTGCTAGTTGTGAATTCACTAAACAGAACTTATGCCATTTATACTGAATGTAGACAGCAACTGTACTTTTCATAACTAGCATACGTTATGCAGATACTGGTCTTTTGACATGTACATCCATGTAGGTTATCAGTGAAGTTACGTTTGCTAGCAATAGCCTACGTAGCAAATTAGCAAAGAAACAGTTGCTAGCTAGCTATAGCTAGCCTAAGTGACAACAATGAAACGTCCAATATTAGGTTATGCACAGTAATAAATGTATTTCGTTTGACACCTTAATGGCTGAGATGAGAAGACTTACCTCTATACTTGACTTTCTTTTCCTCTTCTTCCTTTTTTCGTTTTCATCCCTGTGCTCCAGATGGTTTAGACCGCTTTATTTTAGCAAATGTCACGGGCCAGTCAACATTTTTCAGACCGCACAAACGATTTTTTTTTTTTGGAGTGAGCCATCTTTACAATAGAAGATCTTTGATGTGATGCGTTGAGTCTTGGCCAATCAGCGTCCCGTTTTCTCGACAAAAAAATTCAGATTTTGGCCGAATGGCTGTCTATCACAGAGATGGCTGTTCTATCACAGAGATCTGTGATAGAACATCTTAGATGTGACGTGTTTTGGCCAATCAGCGCTAAGATGTTTACAGCGCCCGTTTCTCAATATGCGTGTCTTTCTGTACTTGATGAGAAAACTCACAGCTGAATCGTCCCTGCTGGCGGGAGCCAGCGCCGCCCCCTCCGGTCGCGTGGTCGCGAAATGCTCACAGACAGTGCTGAAATGTGCGCTGTGAGGGCGCCGCCCTCACAGCGCACATTTGACAAATGGGTTGGGGGCGCCCGGCCGGCCCTGATCCTACCTATACGCTCTATACCTCCGCTGCACCAGTTTCCAGCCCTGGTTCCGAGTCGGGCCTTGGTGTTACTCCCGCTTTGGCCCAAATTCCAGTGTCAGCCTCGGCGCCCACAGTCTTCCAGACCGCTGGGGGCTAACGATTTGAACACGCGTTTGCTGTGAAAAGTCACCCATCAAACTCCTGAATTTTCACCTCTTCTCCTCCCCTCTTCATCCACTCATTCTAGGTTCCACCTGCCTTAAGAGACACGAGCCACATCATGTCTGGTCCACAGGGGAGGTACCAAAGTGGGGATCTTTCTACCGGCCTTCTGTCAACTTCTGCTAAGGAGCCCTTTGAGTCCCCAAATCCTCCACTTCCTGTTTAGAGGATCCTGACATCCTGGACCTTTCTCGTACCCTACTAACATTAGGGAAGTGTCCCAAGACACACCTCTCTGCCACCTCATTGGCCCTATAATTGTGCATAGGGCCAACGAATGAAATACTAATTTAACACTGCTACCATTATGAGTATCTTGTTATGCCACTTGGTCTCACCACAGCTGTGGTTCAGGCTCCGGTAAACAACGTTCTCCATCACATACTCCATCAGTCAGTCGTCGCACCTTGAGGACATGCTTATCTATTTACCTGATGAATAGACCCATGCTCAGTATGTTTGTCAGGCCCTGCAGCATCTCCTGGATAACCAACTATTTCTTAAAGCTGAGAAGTGTGATTTCCACGCCCCATAGGCTTCATTATCTCCCATAAGCGAGTTCAACATTTCCTGTGTTTTGTTAACTTCTACAGACAGGAGCTTTAAGCTTTGAGCCTCCGAAACACCAGAGGGCGGACAAACAAAATGAATTGTGAAGAATCAAAAAGAGTGTAACCCAGAGACATTCCCATAGCCTGGAGGTGTAATCGGAAAAACGCCATAAACCAACCTCCACAATGACAAGGAGGGATCGTAATTATGTATAAATTCATATCTCATAATAATAGATTACTTTACTGCCTTTATGCAAGCCCTGTAAATAAAAGTTTTAAATGCATTAGAAAGAAAAGAAGGTTGAAAAACAATTTGATTTGGCTGCTAAATATTTACTCAAAAGAAGATTTTTAAGACCTCCTGTTTCTAAAGCATCTTAAAACAAACCTATTGAGTATAATCCCTCGACATGTAAATAGTTTATGAGTGCCGCAACCACTTGCGCACCATGCACCGGCCGTCATTATCTGGCGTATAAACTAAGCTTTAGTTCTATCGATGCTCTTCTGCATGTTCTCACCTCACCCCATGTTCCAGGTCCTAGTCAGGTCAGGCTCTTCGCAGGCTGAGGGAGAGTTTCACCTCTGCACACATCCTTGCTCTCCCAGACGCCCAACAGCAGTTCACTGTGGAGGTGGAAGCATCGGATTTTGGAATCTAAGCTGTTCTCTCTCAGCGTTCCCTGGCAGGTAACAAGGTCCATTGTGTGCAACGGGGCGCTGCTGGTGGTCAAGGTCTCATTGGAGGAGTGGGACCACTTGCTGGTGGCAGCAGAGCAAAGCAGACCCTCCTTTGGCGCGACCATAAAAACTTGGAATGCATCTGATCGGTCAAGCAGCTCGGTGCAAGGCAAGCCCTTTCTTTAACTGTTTCCATTTCTCTGTCAGCAACCTGTAACCTGATGCTCGGTCCTGCTTGTTTTACCTCAAGTCTGATCTCAGTTCTCCCAGCATGCACGTGGGGGCCGTCACATGGAGCATTGAAGAGAGGGCAAGGCAAGCCCTAGGGGACACTCGGGTACCAGATGTCTGTTCTCCGAACTGGCTGTTTGACCCAATGTCCTTCGATTCTCAGGTTATACGTTGGGCTCACACTACTCTCAGCTCCATCCTGGGAGACGCAGGACTGAGTCATCACAAAACAACCCAGAAGGTTGGGGAATATGCGGCTGCCTGTGATCAAGGTCAGCTGACCAGGAGCTCAGCTGTGTTGGTTGAACGTTGATCACCTCATCTTGCACGTGCACACACATGCAATCACACATAATCAGGATTTCCGCTGTATTAGATTCAGTTGGGATGGATCTGTTGTGGCTGACATTTGATAAGACAATAAATGTTTTTCGGTCTTGACCTCTGGCCAGCTTTCCAAACTTGAAAAGAATATTGCAGCACATATTGGGATAGCAAGACGCTTCTTGTGAAAGGAAACCTGTCCTCACTTTATCTGCTGTCATTATGCTTTGAATGAATGCATTCCTCTAATAATTAAAATATAATAGTAATAAAATTATTGCTTTTTTTGTCTTTTCTCTTACATTTCTTGCATCATGTCCAAAAATGCACATGTATTAAATGTTACATGAGACCATCATCGTAGTTATTATAAATATGTTCCTCACGTGGACTAAATGAGCTCCACACCAAAGGAGATGCATCGTATATGTTATGTTACAAAGGTAAGCAGTAGGAAGGGGCACGACTTAAAAGTCAGTGGATAATTCAACAAAAACAACTGAGTCTAGTCCTATGTTGGAAACAAACAGCTGGCTCCTAAAGTTATATTGTGTACAAGGGGCCATCTCAATTCAATGCTGTGTCAAACATTATATCCCCTAAATCTGTGTTTTTCAACCTTTTTTGAGCCGCGATCTACGATACAGAACACCAACAACCAAAAAAGTTACAAAAGGTCACATTGTAGCATAATACAGCATATATAGTAAGTATTGCGCTACCTACTGGCATGGATGAGTATTGAATGACTAGACCAGCCACTATATTGCAGCTCAGACGCTCAACAATGGAAAATTATTTGTGGCAACTAAATAATATCTTTTGGGATCGATAAAGTGAAATTGGACATTTTCCCACGGCACACCTGACTAGTGGTTGAAGATCACTACCCTAAATGGTGTCACTCTTGGATCCATCCTCGTGTTTTTTGTGACTTAATGAATTACTCGCTTACTGGATTGTATGCTACAGTAAATGAAATTTTGTGATTTAAGATAAGATAAGAATCACAAACATGGATGATTTCTGTTCATTATGTGACAACTACTTGAGTTTCCATTGCTTATACTCATTCTGTGACACAGATGTCCGTGGCTGCTATAACAAAGGCAGCAACAATCCTGCCTGAGAAACCTTTAACCTGTTTCCCCCGGTTAAAAGTGCTTCTTAACCAAAGCAGGGACGCAGCAGAGACACAACACCTACTTGTTTGTGAGTGGCCCTATGAAGGGGTTGGTAATCAGCTGTACGGTGGCCTTGGAGGCGAAAAGCAATCCCACTTTGACATTCTCATTGACCAGCTTGTGAGCCCCGGGGCACTCGGAGGAGTTGAGCGGTAGCGCTGTAGCAGCGGGAGGCGTAGGCACCAGGTCAGTCGCCCCAGCCGTGGCGTTGGAGCCAGAAGACCGTACGCTGTTGTCGTATAAGGACACAATGCTGTGGAAGGCTGCTGGAGGACCCTGCTGCGACACGGTCTGGTTCTGCAACGTCCTGTCTGTGGGCTCCAGGCTGGCCAGGTAGCTGGGAATGATGGGAACTAGCGGGCAAAGAGAGGCGAGAGGAAATGGATGCAATGAAATATGACACAAACACTGACTGATGCTCACTAGCATGATGCTAATCCAGCAAAACATGTCAGCAGAGAACAAAAAGGGTTCTTCAAGGGTGAGCCACAAGGACTACCGAAAGAAAGAAAGAAATGAAGACATTGTTTTTTTAACAAATAAATGAAAACAACAACAACAAAACAAAGTTAAGCCCACTTAGCCCGAGTGGTATTTATTCAGCCCAATACAATGAAAGTAAAAGGAATTAAAACGTGGCGCTCAAAGTAAATGTTGACATGAATGAAACCAAAGGGCGTGTAGAGAACACGCGACCTCGGTGTTCACAGTAACAGTAATCTTGACAGGGAGGCTTATGGGTTATCCAGAGTAACCAGTTCACTGCAGATGTTTTATTTTGTTACTTTTAAAATCTTTGACTGCCACAAAAGATTTCATTCACCTTTAATGTTCTGGGTGTTCAGAGACGTTTCTGAATAAATACGCTAAATACGTAAAGAACAATGCAGATTACCTCTAGATCATTTCCTTTTCATGTCAAATTGTAGCTTTCAAAACGTAGATCTGTAATTAAGTCTTAGATGGTGCCATTAGCGCTGATCATTTAATGTATCAGCCTAGAACATTTCTTCTTAAGGCTTTATTGGGGAGCTAAAGCAGAGAGGTGGCGTACAATGGGAGTAGAAAGAAGCTGGAGCAGCATACAACGCCATGCTCTGTTTTGGCTTCACGGTCAGCATCCAGAAGCCCAAGGCCTATCCCTAAAATATGAAGTATCCCATGGCAAACACAAGGAGCATACCACTGATGCCACACCCTTTCAGTACATGTGTGACGTGCTATTCTCAACTGACGAACCTGCTAATCACCTCTGAGCGTACGCTGCGCTCCAACAGGCTTTACAGTATGACTTTAGGCAATTGGCTACTACAGTTTATTAAACATTGAGATTTTTAGAATCAGAATCAGAATTAGCTTTACTGGCATTGTGTGTTTACACAAACATGGAATTTGACTCTGGTTTCACGTAGCTCTCATCGTACATATATTATATACAATAAAGAAGACAAACATAAAAAATACATCAAAGACATCAAAGACATCAGAGACAAAGTATAGTTGCTTTGGTGGTGAAATAAAGCTACAAACAAAAGAAGTAAAGAAAATGATAAACAAGGAAAATCTGTAACTACAAAACCTTTTTAAAAGAGAGAAAGACTAAACGATTAAATAATGAATATATAACTCATGTAGTGAATTGGAAATATGGCCAAGGACTATACATGGCCCTGTCATACATACACTCTCCAAATGATACAGTCATAGTGATGCTGGACACAATACGATCATTTTAAATACTGCAGTGATTGTTGGGTTAGACTTTAACGGCTGCACGGAGGAACAAATGTCATTTATCGGTCTTCAGGTTATTTTCAACAATTAAATGAAATCAATAATTCTGCATCAACAGCCAAGTCTGCTTCATACCGTGATGTGCTTTATTTGGCCTTAATTCAGGATCTTTTCACCATAACATTCTCCAACTAGATGAGAATGGGTCCATCTGAGGAAAAGACCCAGTCTGCTGTGACAGTATGGCTCATAGCTGGAGGTCTGTGTATACCGGAGTGTTCCTGATGTGTGATCCAGCAAACACTTCTCACGGCAGATGTAACGCAACTTGTTCCAATGAGAGCTTCAACCACAGTGCACTGCGGCTGCTGCATGGTCTCATTCACTAAACCAGCCCATTCATGTACCCTTTAAATCATTTTCTTTTTGCAAGTAATAATGATGTCAAACTCGGTTTTAATGGAATAATCAGCGGAAATGATGGCGTGCTTTCAGGGGTAAATGAGTAATTAATTATAGGTTTAACGAGGCTGCCGCTTGTGTTACACACATAACGCGTAGAAAAGATGATTGATGACACTTTAAATACAATAATAGGTTATGAATAAATAACACCCTGACTATACGCACTGCAATATCTACTATCATTTATCATAATAGCCTACTATTGTTACTTCATCACCAGGATGCGCCATTCGGAGACGCATTAGCACATGAGGGATGTTCCTGTCCGGATCATGGAGAGCTTTGAATATCTGCTAGCTTCAATGTCTCAGATCTTAAAACTGAATCTAATAAATACATTAAACTTGCACTATATTTCAGACATATTGAGCACATCATGATACGGTGACTGGCCGGTCTGCTGTGCTGTAATGACAGCCAGCTGCGCGCATTTGGACCAACTTGGTAAACTGCGCTCCCTGTTGCGCAAAAAACAACTTTGCAGAGATGCAGAGGTGAAGGAAGCAGTCAGCACCTACCGACTACAGTCAGCAGCATGTTGTCCAGCAGCAGCGCGACGAACACAATGAAGAGACTCAGTCTCCTCGACTGCCTCTCCTCTCGGAGCCATCTGATGACATTAAGCTGCCGGAGCGCGTCCAGTCTCCCCATGGTGTTAGTCCCGACACCGCGAGCTGGCAGACCGGATCACAAGTCCTTCTGCAGAGACACAAGTGGCAGTGATGGGTCAGTAACTTTCACAAATCCTCCCAGTCTACATGCAGCAGTGGATGAGGAGGATCGAGCGCACACACCGCTGCATGTGTGACACAGTGAGGCATCTTACCTCTATGCACGAGGGCCAGCGGCAGATGGGAGGAGGAGAGGCTGTCTTTCTACTGACTGGACCCGCTGTTGACGTCATTCAACCTTTATGTGCACAGTCCCTGACGGAGCCGCATTCAAACCGCAACTCCATCAGATCAGAGCCCGACGACACGAACAACAGACATGATGACAGACACGCAGGATGATGAGAATACCAATACTGACCCGGTGCAACACGGGACCTCTGCTTAGAGCCAGAAGCCCAAAGAGACCCTGAGACCCAAAGAGACCCTGAGACCCAGAGAGACCAAAGAGACCCAGAGAGACCAAAGAGACCCAGAGACCTAGAGAGACCCAGAGAGACCCAAAGAAACCCAGAGACCCAGAGAGACCCAAAGAGAACCAGAGATCCAGAGAGACCCAAAGAGACCCAGAGATCCAGAGAGACCCAAAGAGACCCAAAGAGACCCAAAGAGACCAAAGAGACCCAGAGAGACCAAAGAGACCCAGAGACCTAGAGAGACCCAGAGACCCAGAGAGACCCAAAGAGAACCAGAGAGACCCAAAGAGACCCAGAGACCCAGAGACCCAGAGAGACCAAAGAGACTCAGAGACCTAGAGAGACCCAGAGACCCAGAGAGACCCAAAGAAACCCAGAGACCCAGAGAGACCCAGAGACCCAGAGAGACCCAGAGGACCCAGAGAGACCCAAAGAGACCCAGAGAGACCCAAAGAGACCCAGAGACCCAGAGACCCAGAGACCCAGAGAGACCCAGAGGACCCAGAGAGACCCAAAGAGACCCAGAGAGACCCAAAGAGACCCAGAGACCCAGAGAGACCCAAAGAGACCCAGAGAGACCCTGAGACCCAAAGAGACCCAAAGAGACCAAAGAGACCCAGAGAGACCCGGAGAGACCCAGAGAGACCCTGCTTCATTCAGTTTCCACAGAGTGAACGACGTCACCTGTGCTCACAAGTCATAGTTCATGATTCTGTGGATCTGCTTTCACACCAGGTCATTAACAACAGCGCCACACGTACATCCTCTTGCTTCTTTGGATTGATGTTACCAGACAACAATATCATTTAAAAAAACCTATAAAGAATCATAACTGGCCCAACTTATAATTACAATGTTTTGTAATGTTTTATTTAACATGTCTTAATATATTGAACCTGATGTGAGCACATGTCTTGAAGAAACTGAGATAAAACAAATCAGATAAAAATCGTTGTGACAAATACGTCACATTGGAAATTTAACCGAAAGTAACATATATGCACAATACAAAAAATAATTATGATCTGCTCAGTTAATTTGGCTGATTCAATGATATTTAGCTAACATATTTTATAGTGTTCAATCCAAAGCATATTAAAACAAATGTAAACCAAAAAAGTCATGTCCATTTACGCCCAATGTGACATATCATTTTAAATATTTGACACTTTTTTTGAAAACAATGTCAGAAATGTGTTAAATGTGGTCTTTTTAGTCCCCCATAATTTTCCTTGCAAATATAGTGAGGCTATCGTGAGTCGTCCCAAAACGAGAGTGAACCTGGGGCTAGCTTTCCCTCGCTGGTGAGCACCCTATGGCTCCACTGAGTTTGACTCTAATAATGGTCGTTTCATAGCGTGCTCTTCTGGTGTTGAGCTCAACGTGTCCTCGTACAACGTTTGTTATCTTTTTGTGCATTTACCTACAGGTGTCAATGTCCGCTCGTTACATGAAATAACTTTGCTTAGGTTTAGGAAAACATGGGAGTCCAGTAAATCAAAGGAAAGGTGGCGTTTGTTTCACGGTCAACGGGATTCCAGGTCCCCCAACCTGGAATACCTGATGTTGCCCCTTATTGTTACGCTCTCCGGAGAAAGCGTACGATTTAATAATGGGACAAAAAAGGGCAGGGTTCCAAAAAACGAATAAAAAAGGAGTCTAACAAGGCATCAAACAGGACTAACACAGTCTAACAAGGCATCAAACAGGACTAACACAGTCTAACAAGGCATCGAACAGGACTAACACAGTCTAACAAGGCATCAAACAGGACTAACACAGTCTTAACAAGGCATCGAACAGGACTAACACAGTCTAACAAGGCATCGAACAGGACTAACACAGTCTAACAAGGCATGAAACAGGACTAACACAGTCTAACAAGGCATCAAACAGGACTAAGACAGTCTTAACAAGGCATCAAACAGGACTAACACAGTCTAACAAGGCATTAAACAGGACTAACACAGTCTAACAAGGCATCAAACAGGACTAACACAGTCTAACAAGGCATCAAACAGGACTAAGACAGTCTAACAAGGCATCGAACAGGACTAAGACAGTCTAACAAGGCATCGAACAGGACTAAGACAGTCAAACAAGGCATCGAACAGGACTAAGACAGTCTAACAAGGCATCAAACAGGACTAAGACAGTCTAACAAGGCATCGAACAGGACTAACACAGTCTAACAAGGCATCGAACAGGACTAAGACAGTCTAACAAGGCATCGAACAGGACTAACACAGTCTAACAAGGCATCGAACAGGACTAACACAGTCAAACAAGGCATCGAACAGGACTAAGACAGTCTAACAAGGCATCGAACAGGACTAACACAGTCTAACAAGGCATCAAACAGGACTAACACAGTCAAACAAGGCATCGAACAGGACTAACACAGTCTAACAAGGCATCAAACAGGACTAACACAGTCTAACAAGGCATCGAACAGGACTAACACAGTCTAACAAGTTAGACACACAGTACGAACCAACACTGGGGCAGGAGACAGACAGGGTTTAAATACATGGGCAAGTTGCAGGTGATTGGACACAGCAGGAAACAATCAGGGACAAGGCAGACAATCACAGGGGCAGGAAGTGCGGGACACTTCAAAATAAAACAGGAAACAACCCAACTCCGTGACACGTATATTATATTCCACTGCAATCGGACAACAACTCAGCTCATTCTGAAGTGCACAGACCGCTCATCCAGACCGAGCCCTCACTGGGGTTAGTAGATCCTTTACTGCAGAAGTCATGAACATATATGCAACAGTTCTGCCCTAGCCATCTCGATGAGTTAGCGAGCATTAAACATTTAAAGAAAACTGTTATCAGCATTAAAACATGTTCTGTTGTCAGAATTCATATTTCAACAGCGGACTCTTCTACAGAATTACAACAAGATCACAACTGTTTAAGAGCAACAGGTGTTTCAGTTTATCAAGTGAAGTGTTAACTGATGACTTTCAGCTGTGGTTGATTATGTAAACAGATTATGTAAATGTTGAGTACTCCCTGTGTTAAAATGGCTACAGGGATATTCCAGACCAGTTTGTTCACAGGATAGGCAGCAGCCTGAGGTTGAGAAAATACACTGCAGGGAAGTGTTCTATTGCCTTGAAATTGTTAACCGCAGAAATCTCTTCATTCATTGTTTGTTTGTTCACAGGTAGCTAGCTACGATGGGTTAGAAACACATTATCAGGAAGATCTTTTTTAATCTCAGACAGTTTCCAGCACGTATGAACGAACTATGAACTCCAAATATTTAGAACCTACCAGTGAAAGTACAAGTGTCGGCCACTGAGACGCACCGGCCACTCTGGTGCAGGACAGAGATGGGAAGGCGGCTAGCTAACAACTCCTATTAATGTTGGAGCCTAATACAAACATAAGTACTTGCATGGCCTGGTGGAAATGAATGTAATAATGTAATCACATCTCATAGGGCGTCTTCGAGTCATATGAGATGGAACAGTCATTTCAAATGTTTGAAGCTTTGACTCAACAAAACAACAATAACACCAGATCACCTCTTTCAATGAGTGCCATTCCTTAATCCCACTTCTTTTAGTCTGACCCTGTGTGAACCTAAACAAACATATGATCATAACATATGATCGTGCCGCTGTGGTTCAGTGGTCCTTCTATCAGAGGACCAGCGGTTCGATTCCTGGCACCGCTAGTCCGTGTCGATGTGTAAAATCAAATGTTTCCCGTAGATGTGTAAACGGTGTATGAATGTCAGTTAGTCCTGAGGCACGCGGGACCTTGCATGGTAGCTCCTCCCGCCAGGGTGTGAATGGGTGAATGATGACATCTTTGAGTGGTTGAAAGACTAGAAATGAGAGATAAAAGTACAAACTGTGAGGCAGTATTCACATTCAGTCAGTTGTGATGTTAAATATTGGTTTATCAATGAAGGGGAACCTCTAGGCGTTAGAAAGAAAGTAAACCAGGAGAAGTGGAACATGCTCTGGATGGGTGTTCCGGTATGCCTGAAGAGAAACATCATTAACAATGATTTAAGACTTAAGATGAGCATAACGGGAAATCAGAGCAATGGAAGCATAGGCTGTAATACACACCTAGTTTATTCATGACTATTTATTACACTTTTTGCTTAATGGTGTTGTTTCAACAACACATTGTAAAATGCTTCTTTGTTCTTTTATTTCTTGACCAATATCTCCACTTGCATCCCTTTAATATTTGCAGCATATTTGTACCAGCTTTTTTTACATGTTGTATGTATTGCATTTTTGATATCTTGTTATTTATATCTGCATAACACTGCGGGGGCCAACAAAGCATTTCAATGCACAATGCATAAATATTTTGAGTATGTGACTAATAAAGCTGAGCATGGTGTTCATTGTGTTGATACCTTCCATGTGGGGACATCTGCTGGGAAACCAGTGGTATGGCTTGAATGGGAAGAAACCGGATCAGAATACCAGTCTCACTGATGTCATTTAAATAGTATTTTTTTAGATTTCTATTGGAATTTCATTCTGTACTTTTGATTCTTGTCTAGCAACATTACCAACGCAAATGATTATATTTAAAAACCGACTTGAAAATAGTCTGATTCTGTAGCCAGAAGATTCATTGCAACTTGGCTGTTGTGGTGTTTGTGATTCCACTAGGCTTTTAGTTAAGCCAGGTACATTTTATTTAGATGGTCCAATATCACACATTTCCGCAAGGAACTGTACAATCTGTAAACAGTACCATCTGTCCTTTGACCCCTTCAGAATGGGTCAATTCCCCTAAAACACTAAAACACAAAAAAGGACAAAGCGAGATCAACTGAGGAGGGATCGTCTCAGACATGCAATAGATGTGTGAAGAGAATAACAATACATAGAATGTAAACACACTGTATAGAAAGAAAATGGATCCTGGAGGATGTAGAGCAACAGAGCCTAGTCACAGGACCTCCTTTCCTCCTGGAAAGAGGTCAGGTGACATAAACTCAGGAAGACGGTCCCACAGCTCGGCTTAGTCTTGAGAAACCAGGAAGTAATGTGCTGCTCAATGTCAAAGAGTTGTTCGTACACAGACTGATAACCTCTGATTAGGCAAGTTTCCATTCAAATTGACAGACATTTTTTCCATCCACTACTATGCGATCAGGAGGAGTTCGGCACATCAAGATAAAAGATAAAATCCCCTGCACACCTGTTTGTTTCATGCATCAATGTGAGGAAGATTACTGTCTCCTCAATACACACAAATCTGATGTTTTGTTTTCCAGTGGAACGAAAGCCTGAGACGTTTTAGTTACATGCTTCATGTATGATTTATTCACTAATCTATGAACTAAACCTGCTCCATTGCACTTGGTCATATTACATCTTTATCGATACATAATCGGAGTGCAATATTTTGACTATTTACACATTTACGCACTGTTTACGCACATTTTCCACTCTGATTTGCTCTAATTCACTTACTGACACATATTGCCTGAATACTTCTGCTTTGAAAGGTTTATTGTGAGGTTGATACATTAAAACATTTAAGTTGCGGGCTGGAAAACCAAAATAATAGATTTTAATAGATCATAATATTGGGGAGAAATGCAGAATTGGGTCATAATTCCCCTTGCGTCATCACTGCAACACATTACATGCAGTCATTTGAGCCATTGCACTGATATCAATTTGAGCAGCTTTAAGGTATCCAAGCGCACTTCCCCCTTAAGCTTTCACAATAAAGGACAATTAAGGCACTCAATTGAATGGATTTAAGGGACACCAAGGGGTTTGGGTATAGATTGAGAGATGATCTCTCTGTTTACATTTAGGTCATGAATATAGGTAAAAAAGAAAATATGAAATTGTTTCGTGGCTGAAAGTAGTCGTCTTTGAAAGAGCATATTGGCCTCTTCGCCCCAAGACAATTTAAAATTGACCACACAGAAAAAAGGCAACAAAACACAGCATAATATTCAGGCAAATAGAATAGTTTCAGCTTCAGGATTTTGGTGTCATAAATGTCCTTTTTATCTAATTACATGTTTTTTATTACTTCACCCTGAAAGCTTTGAGAGAGGTGGGAGGAAAGAAAGACACACCTTGGGAATGAATGCTTCTCCCTTCCTGTAACAGCGGGAAGCTCGGAGACCTCATTGTTGAGCAGCAGCACCACCTTGTGGTCTGCTAACACTACTACAGGGTTTCCACTGACGTCGTGCAGAAACTCTCACAGAATGTTGTGTAGCTCATGAGAGCTGAATAGTATAACTAGTTAAAATACAGTTAAGTGTGCCTCTAAACAAAAACATATTGAAGATAACATGGCAATGTCCACAATTACATTAAATCAATCATTCCTTCCAAAGAGTGTGAACTGCTTTTATTTGATGATAACACAATAATTGTGACTAAGTAAGGAAGTACATTAACTCAAGTACTTTTGTACATTAAGTACATTAACTCAAGGCACAATTGTAAGGTACTGGTGCTTTATTTAGGAATACTTCATATTCATTCATATAAACTCATCCGTGTCTGCATTGACCTTCCAATATTCAAAACCCAAATCAAAACCCACCAAAACCCAACTGCTTTCATTGTGTGACTGTGTGCTCCATGCTCTTATTGTTTTTATTTGTATTGTTTCTTTGAGTACCACGAAAAGCGCTATATAAATTAACTGTATTATTATTATTGTTTATTCTCTATAATATTTGTTTAACTTTTGGCTATTACTTTAAGATTTGACAGCACAACTCCAAATCCTAAATCAAGAATTGAGAATCAAAAGAAACACAAACCTGGTTCTCCCAAAGAAAGGGTCTTCTTATTTATTATGGGCCAAAAACTAATGTGTTTCATCTCAAAGTTATCATCAACGTCTTCAAAACCAGTGGAAATGTCAATTTATAAGCAAGTGAGGTTAAAAAAACATAATCACGTCATAGAATCCATCTGAGAATGAACCGCCGTGACAATCAATTTCCATTTGAGTTTTTCTTTATTATTTATCGTGAAATGAATATTTACACTTGTGACTTTACTATAACGTACATATTGTGATGTGAATAGCATGATATCATTGTTGTGATAAAACAGGCATTATTACAAAAGAAAAGCAGGCAGACCAATAGAAAGAAATGTCCTGAAGTCAACATGAAGTGTCTTCGATATATAAAGGTATGGAAGTAAGAATGGAGTTTGTATCTTATTCAATTTCTATTCATTTATTTTTGTACTACTATTTTAACTGAAAGGTAATTACACAGAGAATGACTGGAGAGTGCAGAAATGTGAGTTCATGTTAAAAACTAAAGAATTAAAAAAATCTGTAAAGAATCATTAAAAATGGAAACAGCATCTGTTCAAGTGGAGCTTGGTGTGTCGAGTTCAAATGTTAAGAGGAGACACATAATGAAATCTTGAGCTCCATGGGGTGCAATAACATAGACATTTTATTATATTATTTTATTTATATATCTTCAAAAGTATAAGCAATAAAAGAGGTTTATTTGAGTCAATATATGGATCAGTTCCATCACCTTTTGCTGTATTTGGCTGACAATTCAGTAAAAAACATGGTTGTGTTTTTGTCTTCCTCCGGTCGGGACATCACATTTTGAGTATTTGTGCAACAGAGCCGACCCGACGCATTAATGAACTAAGTGGTTGCTTCTGGCCGCGCGGCCCAAGAGCGCCTGAAGGATCCCACAGCCTGACAGAACCCGGGCGGCCCTATATGATCGTGTCCCGCAAATCATGCAACTCCACTTGTGTCACAGCGAGAGTCAATGTTTACAACTTTGATGAGAATCGCCATGAGAGTGAAGTGCGGGAACAGCATTCAAAAATCTGGTTTTCTCTTCCAAGGCTGAAAAACGATGTATTACATTTGATAAACACCAACCGGTACCGCTGTTTATGAAGATGAACCACCGGCAGCCGCCTCTGTGAGGACCAGTCCGGAAAATATATGTGTGTGATGCCTCACTTAAAGATGCACATCATTTCTAAACAAGACGATGGTTGTTTTGGGCCCTCAAGACGGAAAGCAATACATTGACAGCTAAAGCGTTGCTTTGCTGGGCCCACTGCAGGGCGATGTGGATGCTTGGAGCCAAGTCATAGCATAAATGGTATAATGTATAATAGGAAATCTGGGGGAGCCAGTTTGAATGGGCCTGATGCAGCTGATACAATTCAAAATAGTATTTGTTATTTATAAGGTTCTATCGTTATGCTTGTCAGCAGAGGAGGTTCAAGCACACAGCTCAGTGTCACATTTGATATTTCGACAATTTCTTATCAGTTATGCTAATATTCACTCATTTTAAGACTCTATAGAACATATTATATTAATACATGTTTGTTGATGACTCATTCTGTTCTGCTACTGCTGGGTACTTAGTTTTGTTGGGACGGTGATTAGCTAACGTCCAACAGAATGAAACTACCAGTACACGGTTTGGTTCAGTGCTTCATGTGAGTGTCCTCAGATTAAAGCCTGTGAATGGGTGCTATGCTGGTGTACCATGATGTCCATGATGTCCATGATTATAACATGTTTAATCATGGTGGGAACCTACTGTGTATTCTTTATCCAAAAACATCCAGGCGAGATATCTTATTATACCATGTTATAATGTATGGTAGATTATATGACTCAGACTAGTAATTTTGAGTTCATTTAGAGGACGATTGAACCAAGGGTGCCTGCAAACTCTTCATGTTGGTTTTACCAAAGTACATGTCGATATGTCCTTCGTCAAGACACTTCATCCCTTAAATGATACATATAATATAGTGTATTGTGTGACAGAGTATTTAAACAATGGATTGGCTTCATGGAGGTGATGAAAGATACAGCTGAGAGGAAGTTACAGGATGCAATTGGATCAGAGAAAGCCACATGATCCATCTATCCATTATGCACCCTTTTCCATTATGCACATTAGTCCACCACTTTATATCCTTTTACTATTGTAAGTGGTTAAACTCAGATGCTGTGGTTATTCTTTAACTTGGGGTTAAGTGTCTTTACCAAGGAAACTTTGAAATGGACTGGAGGACCGGGATCGAATTGCAGATCTTCTGATTGGAAAGTTGACACACTCCCTCTCTGAGCCACAGCTGCCCCAAGATATACATACACACATGATATATCGCATGTATACTGCAACAAAATAATAACACTTCTACAATGCAAAATAAAGTGTAAAATGTGTGACACAGATGTAAACCATGTATTTTTACTCCTATCTTAACTTTCTCTTACTTGTTTTATAAGATGTGTGCCAAGTCAGATTCAGCAAACAATCCTAACTCTGTAAATGACCGGCATAAACACGATAAATGTCACTGTGCATAAATTATAGCGCGTGTCGGGGAGGGTTTGTGTAATGTACCCTAAAGCCGTGCAATTGGTTGTTCCCTAGTGATGGTGTGGCCCATTTTGGGGCTCATCTGGCATGCTCTAGAACAGCAGTGGGTTGACTAGAGGTATCATGAGCTACAAATGTGCCTGAGTGATAATCTGATGAGGGCATGAGACTCATGGTAGACTGGGACACGAATCCATAAATCCAATTGTGGTAAGTACCTGAACATATGGTGAAACAGGGTTGGATCGCTCTGTCTGTGGAGTTACGGCTCTAACAAGCTACAGATTTGTAGAAGCACAGTTAATGGTCAACTAAACCACGACAACAAACAGAAATCTGTCTCTGCCAACATATCACCACACTATCTTTGAAGGGATTGACATGCTAATGCATCCAAAAAAATAACTGAAGTCAGCCATGTCCTGATGACCTTATTATGTACAGAGACAAATCCACCTTCAAGTAGTGCATCATTTTAGTCATTTTAGTGATAAAGTGCAGAAATCCTGAGTTCTGACTTGTAATCAAATCCAAGACTATTTGTCCACCTCTCTATAGAGGTAAGGCAGAACAATTGCTAGAGTACCACATAGTACTAATACTCATTCCATGGTAAGATATTTAAACTCATTTTGAATATCAACCTCCTTCATTGGGCAAAAGCGTTTGGCACATGCAAACTTTGGATTTTGCTTATAACTGAAGAGCCAGCACAAATAACACACTGGAAAAGTTCTCACAGACCTCTGGTTTGGAACTGTGTCAAAACCAGCTTGTAGAACTCTAAGACGTGAGACAGAGAATCTCTTGGTTACTTCGTCATTATGTTCATTTTTTGAAAGTCTCCACATTTCCCCTGCTGATGAACTTAATGCATTGGCGGTAGCAGCTTACAATTCGTGTTTGGCCAAGCTTGAAAGACATGGACATGATGGCCATGCCTCCAATGAAGAAGAATGAGGTAATCATGAAGTACTTAGGGTGTTTTGGCACAATGTCGCCAAAACCAATGGTGGTGAGGGTGATAAAGCAGAAGTAGAAGGGATCAAAGCCCTTTAATTCTGTTTCCCACAACGGCAAAATCAAACCAAAAAAAAAAATGTAGGCAAAGACGATGAAAAGAATCAGTACAAAGGGTACATCCAGCATTTCCATTCCATCCCCTAACCCTGTGAAGTCCCAAATGGTAAATCCCTTGAGTGGTAGCGGCAGCCGGTCCAGCTCTGGGCAGGAGATGGTCCTGAGCAGTGGGCTCTTTCTAAGTAAATTCTCCCTGGCCAGAATCTTCTCAAAGATCTCTTTGTTGTTTTGGAGTTGGATGGACTTTTGTCGTACATCTGCTTGGCTGTGAAGTACATGTCGGATGTCGAGGGGCTCATGGATCACAATGTCATGGCTGTAAATAAAGGTACCATCATCCAGGGACGGGTGGCTGGAATCCCTTGCCCTTTTCTGAGCCTTCCACGGTGACCAGGTGCGGGAGCGGAGGATTTTGCAGACGGTGTAAATGCGCATGTAGGCCCGGGACATCAGCATAGCAAGGAAGTCTCCCACATCAAGGATGACCAGCAGCATGAGAGGGATGCCCACCATGGCATACAAGACACACGCCACCTTACCAGCCGAGGTAACCGGATAGATCTCCCCATAGCCTGCAACAACAAGAGAGAAACTTACTTTGAAACAGGGACAATGGTAGGATCTGTGGATTAGTTCAAGTAGTGGTTAAGGACAATCTACACAAACACTCAAAATTGTAAAAAAAAAAAAATGGTTCTGATCAATGGTCCTGGAAATAAAAAAACTTGGCCTAAATATATTTAATATGTTGTAAGTACATTTCAAATTCTGAAAAATATTCATCACCATTTCTTTTTTTTGTATTTCATCACGTGCTCTGTAGAGCAGCAGTTTACACAAACAATTTGGAAGACTTGCACCCATAGACTGTATATTAGGAAGTGGACATAGTCACAGTGACGTCACCCATCGGTTTGAGCACTTTGGAGTCGGCCCCTGTTGGCCATATGAGAGAATGTAGGTGGAAAGCACTTTCACATTGGCTTCACTTTTCAGACCCGGAGCTGGCAGCCTGGTTAAAGTTCAAATATCCAGTACAATTTAAATAGCATTTTAACAATATATTATTAATCTATAACCACAAGCCTCCACTTGAGGTCGGTACGCCTATTCTCCAATTCCCGATTGTGAAGAGGCTTCATAGGCATGTTCTCTAAATCCCACAACCACAGGTTTTCAACAGGGAAATTCACCAAACTCCCTGCTTGTACACTTTACTCACCAAGTTCTTTTCTTTAGTGAAACATACTACCAGCAGAGTTTCTATTGGTACGTTTACTTGAACCAGGTATAGGTCACAGTGATGTTGGTAGGACAACTGATGGCATGGCATGCAGATTGAACTGCCAATGAACATGGAGGTTTAGTTTAAGCAGATATAATGTAGATATAAGGCAGGTTGAAACTGCAGAGTAGCTGCTCTTTGCTTGGGTGAGAGTAGGATGGCAGGTAAAGGTACATTAGTCCAGGGTTAGAGAATGGTGTTGCCTGTCAGAGGGCTCAGAAGATCTATTATGTCTCAGCCTGATAACTCTGTGAGGCCATATAATGCAGGCCATGTAGGTCTTAAAATACACACCTTACAATCAATCAAGAAATGCTACTTTTTCAAAACAATGTACATTCTTACAATGACACAATGTATGAAAACTATTATGCGGACGATGAGGAGAACGCAGAAGACAATTCACCTCTAACCTCTACCAACCTCTAATAAGCTTTTTGTGGTGATGTAAAAAGCCTTCTCATCTGAGAGTGCCCCCTCTTCAGTGAGTTGTGGGCTTCCTGATGCTGCTAGGCCATTACTTGGCTTCCCTTCACCACTTATCATGTATCTGAAACTAACAGACATACTAATCTATCTTCACAAGGTTCTTACGCATCAAACTTGTCACAAAAAGGTAGCTCCAGATAGATAATAATTTACTGAACAAATTATATAAAATATAAGGAAAATTATTTACAAATGGATCACTTATAAGGGGAAAGAATATGAGCAAAGGAAACTATTGAAGATCTTAAGATATATGTGTAGCTAATGGGTTTCCAAGCTAATACAACAGCCTGTCTGTGAGACTGCACTTTAACTCAGTGGTACCTTGAGCTAAATGCTATCATGCTGATGTTTGCACTACATTCATCTTGAGGGAGGGAGACTGTACGCAATTTCATGACAATCCATTAAATGGTTGTCGAGAGATTTCAGTCTAAACCAAAGTGGTCGACCACCTGACTGCGTCGACCTGCG
Source organism: Taurulus bubalis (assembly GCF_910589615.1). Taxonomy (NCBI): domain Eukaryota; kingdom Metazoa; phylum Chordata; class Actinopteri; order Perciformes; family Cottidae; genus Taurulus; species Taurulus bubalis. Next base: position 24,455,160 of record NC_136602.1, on the reverse strand, counting down.
AAAAAACAACCTTATTCTGCTGTGTTCGGGACATTTATGGGCGTCGGCAAAGAGAATTAGAACAGGTCAGACACCACCACATTATCAAACTCCTTGGCAGACATAGGCTCAAGGTATGTGGGATTCTTTAGATTTAGATTCTGAAAGGTATAGAGAGAGCAGAGAGGCCACAGAAGGATGAAGCGTGTGTTGGGCTGCATTTAATTAAAATCCCAAACAAACAGCAACCAACAATGGGCCAAAAAGAACATTTCCGTATTCTTATCTTAGCTTTCTCTTACTTTATATCCTATGATGTTGCATGGGTGTGCAACGTCAGATTCAACAAACACTCTTGACTTCAGATAACTGTGTAAATAACCAGCATAAACATGGTGGATGTAAATGAGCATGCATTCACTTGTAAATTACCACCCCAATAACACCATATAAGGCCATATGAGGCTACACAACTTGCTTCATATGTCTGGAAGGGGTTCATTGATGAAAATGGCACATTTTTAACTTTACCAGTTCGCAAAGTCATGCTTTCAGAGATACTGCGTCAGCAGTGAAATTAAGGGACCTGCTAAAGCCTGGAACCGGTCCTGCCTACTGCCATAGCCCTGCTGATGGAACCGGCCTGGAACCAGTCCTGCCAGCTGCCATGGCCCTGCTGATGCCCCTCCTCTCTACCTCCTTCTGCTTAATGGATCGTGGCTATCTGGATCATGGACCATGCCTACTACTCACTATATGAATAATTTCTGTCATATTCATTGAATGTGCTGTAAACTCCATTACGTTATTCATTCTGGCCACATGACATCTATTGCTTCTGTCCATCCAGGGAGAGGGATCCTCCTCTGTTGCTCTCCCTCAGGTTTCTTCCCCTGTTTTCCCTGTGAAAGGGTTTTTACTATCTTTATTGGGGGAGTTTTTCCTGATCTGATGTGAGGTCTCGGGATAGGGATGTCATGTGTACAGATTGTAAAGCCCTGAGGCAAACTTGTATTTGTGATGTTGGGCTATATAAAATAAACTGAATTGAATTGAATTGAAAAGCCAAAGAATGGGGAAAAGTGCTGTTAATGCTGTGTCAACCGAGGGTCATACTGAAATAAAAAAGAAATGGTTTGATATGAAAATGGCTTAAAAGAAAGAGTAGTACCACAGCAAGGCAACCGATGACTGCAACGCGAGTGAGTTAAGGAGAAGGCTCCATCAAAACAATACGAGCCATAAGAGGTTATTTGGCTTCATCCTTCAGGGTAAAATGAATATCCATATATTCATTAAACTCTATGACACTTCGCTCTGTACTTGTTGAGATGTCTTGATCTGGAACAAAGTGTTGGGCAACAGGCAGACTTCCCTACTATAACCATAGGAATCCTTATGTTTATACTATTCCTGATTAATATGACAAAAGGTGAGACTACTTCCAGGATGCCAATCTACAAATCAAGCACCCCCCCTGCTTTGAACCCCATAACAAATTCAATAGTTTTAAATAGTTCAATAGTTTTTTAGAGGCAACTTTTGGTGTCTCACGATGGTCTAACTTTCAGATACTTTTTTAGCCAACAGTAAATTTGTTCGTTGTAAGGCTTTTGTGCATTATAAATGGTCCAACAATATATTAATATAATTGTGGCCATCTGCTGTAAACAATTAAATTACTGCTTCATGAATATTCTCTTGTAATAAATATAAGCGGACACTGTAGCTTAAAAACGGCTCTATTACCAAATCATGTTCAGTAAGCCGGCCTCCATCAGAGCTAGTTATTTTATTTAGTTAAAATTGACAACCCTGCGTTAAAGCACCCTGTTTTTTATTGCAACTGGTCCACAGTCAGCTGACAGCACAGAGACACAGAGGCCACATTTACACGAATAAAAGCACCGTTTTAAAACAGATTTCCGTCCAGACTAGCAGGCTGGTGGCTAGAGTCTCCGTCGTACTAGAGAGCATTTATACTTTTGCTCCTTTACACTACATTACATTTCATTTAGCTGACGCTATTATCCAAAGCGACTTATTCAACCATGAGTACAAACTCAGAACAAGAATCAAGAAAGTACAGTTTCTTCAACAAAGTTAAACTACAAAGTGCTATCAGTAAGTACTATTTAAGTGCTACTAAAGTGCTACTACGGTGATATTTTCCTTATTCAAGGTGTAGTCGAAAAAGGTGTGTTTTTAGTTTGCGATGGAAAATGTAGAGACTTTCTGCTGTCCTGTCCTTTACAGTTTCTGTGTGAACTTCACAATAGTTGTACAGAACAAAATAAGCATTACTAAGAAAAGGAAGGTCCTCTGTTTTGTGTCCGTCGCCCTCCTCAAAGCCACAAACCGTGACTTCAAACGTTTGCTCCGTAGGGCTGATGACGCCGCTGGACACACCGCTCACTAATTGTTCCAATAACAGCTGCTTCTTCCAGCAGGAGTACAATTATAAAATGCTGAATTTAACTACACAACAGCTGCTAATATATACAACAAGGTCAGCAACGGCTGTGATCCGATATCCATGTTGAATTATGGTCCAATCCTAATGTCCCCCCTGAAGCCGTAAACCCGAAACCCTGAGGGACTTATCTGACGTCACCTGTTAAACGGCTGAGTGTGAAATACCTTAAGGGCTGCACTATGCAGCCACATATCAGTTATGTCATATCAAGTACAATTGTGGGTATTTGTTTTAAATCAGTTGGGGCGACTGTGGGTCATTGGTAGAGCAGGGTCACTCAAAGGATCGACGGTTCCTCCCATCAGTGTGTGAATGTTAGTTAGTCCTGATGGACAGGTGGTACCGTCATGGTAGCTGCTCCCATCAGTGTGAATGTTAGTTAGTCCTGATGGACAGGTGGTTCCTTCATGGTAGCTCCTCCCTCAGTGTGTGAATGTTAGTTAGTCCTGATGGACAGGTGGTTCCTTCATGGTAGCTCCTCCCTCAGTGTGTGAATGTTAGTTAGTCCTGATGGACAGGTGGTAAATTCATGGTAGCTCCTCCCATCAGTGTATGAATGGGTGAATGATGACATGTAGTGTGAAAGAGCTTTGTGTGGTCGGAAGATGTGCATTCCTATGCTTTCATGGGATTTCATGTTCCATCTTTAATCCTGTTTGTAATCCTTAATGTTGTTGAGTAAATGTAATATGCCAGGCTGAAAACCCGTGTTTGTGTTTTTGTTTACCTATTTTTCCTTACGTCTCCGACTTCACCCCTTGTTTAAAACCACATTGTTTTAAATTGTGGGTATTTCACTCAGCCAAAGTCTACAGAAATGCAGACGTGCAGAAAGGGTTCATAAAGGGATCAAAAGGACTGCGAAGACTCAAACACTCAATGATTTGACAGTGGGACAGATTCCTCCACGAGGATGATGTGTGGGCTGTTTCCAATGTCTACACAAGCTCAATGTGATTAATTAGAAATAATTCCAAGGAGTTATATATAGTAGATATCTACAATTGCAGACTGGACTGTGACTGTCTGCGCCTTAGCGAGCATTAGAAAGCTAATGGCTCGCTCACTGGGTCCAGCTGTCATCTGACATGGATTCACGGCATCCTTGTCAGTGTATGGCAAATCCAAAAAGTTGGCACCAGTAATAGTAGCCGGTGTAGTTATAATAGTAAAATAAAAACTACAAACAGGAATTGTATTCCAAAAGTTGTAAAGAAAAACATTCTTGAAGTGGATAAACCCTGTTCTGGATGCTCCAAGAAGAAAAGTGAAAGCACCTGGGGTCATTTCATTGGATGTCACTACACCTGGCATGGGATTTTTGACAGGGTATTACACAAAAAAGCCAAGAGCAGAGGAGAAATCTCAAAGCAAATGTTTCATGAGCACACAGAAGCAACCAGAGTGTGAAGAAAAGGGCTTAAGCTGGAGCACAGGAAGGACACAACACACTGCTTATTATAAACATGCTGCTCTTGATCCACAGATATCTACACATTTCTCATGCATTTGTCAACAAGTACTTCTTCTGCAGGGGTTTCCCGTTTCTGCTGTGGATACCTTCAGGTTTCTTGGACCCATCATCTCCCAGGACCTAAAATGGACTAGAACAGCTAGCTCAGAAAAGTCCACCAGCCTCAGAAGCTGCTATCCAGTTCTGCTTTGCAATCATCCGGTCTGTTCTCTGCACGTTCTTTACTGTGGGGATCAGCCACCAAACAGGACAGGAACAGACCCCCAACAGACAGTCAGGACAGCGGAGAAAATCACTGCTGCCAGCCTGTCCTGAATCGAGAAGGCACCATGCAGACCCCTCTCACCCTGGACACAACTCATTCCAGCTTCTCCTCTCTAGTAGGTACTACAGAACACACCAGACACGTTAAGAGTTTCTTCCTGAAGGCCTTAACCTCACACAGGAAGAGACAGAAAAGTCTCCTGTGCGACTGGGCGGGATTTACCCATCATGCAGTTTGGCGGTGTAATTCTTTTAAAACCATGAGTCAAGTTCTATCCCTGAGACATAAGTAGCTTCAACCGCTGCCCCCTCAACTCTGAGCTGTGAGCATTACATGTTGCTCCCTCCCAAATATTGCACTACCAATCACTGCTTTAGGTTACAATCACTATAAATACATTTGATTAACTCCTGGCCAGAATAAACTAATCTGTTGTCCACAGAGCCCTGGAGTGGCCTAATAACGTAACTGCAGTACTAAAAACAACCACATGGCGAAACACCGTGATTGTAATAGAGATGTCTACTTATGTACAAGAATTGTCAAGTTATCAAAAACCCTTAATGTTATTTGCACATTCCAAAGATGTGACACTTATAAAAACCTAAGGAAAGTATAAGTATTAGCAATAAATATAGCACCACTTTTCCATATATCTACACTAATATACATTACAAACATAAAGTAGGAAAAAGAACGATTATGCTAACAATATGTGGTGGCCATTAACAACAGTTTAGAAGTGGTTTGACTCACGTTTATTTATTTTTGTTCTACCTTGCCATCCTTTCCAGAAGCTGTGTTGGAATCAACCCAGAGAGACAAAGGCACGTCAGGGAAAGGTGATCAGCAAGAAGAGCAGAGAGCGGTGCAAAAGAAAGTGACATCCCTGAAGCCGCATGTGTGCTCCCTCTTGAGGAAGCTCATGGATTTCAAGTGGGCTGTTGTATGAGTCTGTCACTACCCTAACTCTGTCCATGGAGCACACACACACACACACACACACGCACACAAACACACAAACACACACACACACACACACACACACACTTCATATCTATGATTGTGTCTCACTCTTTCACATTGCTATTTGTAAGGGCTATTTTTGTATTTATTTGTATTTAATTATCTTAACAATGTTCAACCAGGCATTATTTTTTGTTTAATATTGAAGTTGGCTATTGGGTAAGCACACTATTGTTCAAGTAAATTAATCTCTTATTTGGATGCTATTTTTTGTCAAACTCAGGCTATTGTAATAAATAAAAATATTATAATGAATATGTCCTTTTGTCTTGTTTATTGTAAGTTGTTATTTGTCATGCTTTTTCCTGATGTTACATATTTTTTGAATAATTTAGAAATTTACTTTACATTTGGATTACAACAAGTTACTGTATTTCCATAAGAGAGTAGTGATGCTGTATATGTTACAGTAATTTACAGGAGAAACTGCTGCCAGTAAATTACTGTAATTTGGAATTATAGTAAATTACTGTATAAAAATTTTACATGAAAAAGTTTTACAGTGTACTCAATAAAGTAAGCTAATAAAGGGGATTCTTCATAACACATTGTGAAAACACTGTGATGTTTCTAGGATTTCCATTGTCCCTTCTGTTATGTTACTTGGCTGAATAAACTGTTCTCTTTCATTTGTTTTTCCTTTTGATTATACAAAATACTGTATTATAGAGCCAACTGCAGAATTTCTTCTACTTGATGTATTGAGCACGCACTTCCGTAGCATTAGTTTGCTTTTCTGTTTACAGTTAATGTGCCCTCAGTTATCCTCATAGATCTTGTAAGGCACAGATTCCATTGTGATGATTCCAGAGGTATTAGGAGCCCTTTCTTCTCCCACCGCCGTTTAGGCCAAGCTATCCGTTTGCACACAAGATATCTCATAATGTATCAGGCAGATTTCCATTTATTGCCTCAGGAGATCGTGTAACACATCGAATAAGTACTATTGGGATCCATTAGACAGTGGATGAAACCTCACATAATCTGAGCATCTTTGCTGTCATAGCTATAATTTATTGTGTTCACATTGGCATGAAGAGAAAACACTACAGGGTCATGTCTGTGTTCAGTTAAATATTCACTCTGTAGCTTAGTTTTTCAAGCAACTCCTGAGAAAAAAAGTCTCTTAAGCTTCTAAACGCTCCACTATGTCCTCCAGCTAGTTGAGCATTATGTGTTCAGTGTGTTGATCAGAGCTTTCTTGCGGAGAACAGCTGTTGGCTATGAACCAAACAGTGAAGCGGCAGGACATGAATAGGCCTGTCACAATAACTACGATATTTAGACATGAGTCATGACCTCAATCATTGTTATGCTATTTACATATTGTACACAGTCACAGTCTGGAGTAGGAACATGTTGTGTTTAAACTGAATGAGAGAGGAATGTTGTTGTTGGAACTTATATAATTTATAGTTAACATGTTGTTACTTTGCAACAAAGGTCCTAACCGTTGAGAAACAGATCCACATGATATTGCCTGATAATGAATATATTCCTGTGCCAAATATTTAATAAGCACAATATTTATTACCAGAGCCTGAGAGACCATTATATTTGTTGTTTTGGTTGTTTAGTTTAATTTTATTTATTTAGTATTTATTTAGGGTATTTTTGTATTTTTTCATATTCCAATCCCAATGTCTGATTATCTTAACCTCATGAGCCCTAAGGTCCCCTGATCAGGGGACCCTAGTGCTTCTACAGGTGTTCTACAGCTCATATGACCTTGATATGAATACCAGCCCCTATTGTCCTTGATCTCTAAAGAATCAGCAACTCATTGCCTTATTTATTTTCTGCATAAATATGATCAAAAGTCAAGAGTCTGATCAAAAAATGACTCCTCGATCGCTCCCCGAGTTTCTTGTATTTTCGGTACCTTCTCATCATGCCACAGAGTAATACTGCACCTCTTTAGAAAGATTAAGACATAAAGCATCCAAACCTGCAATAATAATCACAATAAACACAAGTAATGACATTTTTTCAAGCCTTTTCAGTCCAAAAATCATGTTTTTCGGTTCAGAAATAGAAAAATGAGCAATTTTGACCTGAATCTTGCTCACATCATGACCGTCGTGTACTTCAAACGACCGTCTCCGTCAGTGTGTGTCATCTGACGCGCTTTCAGATGAGTCTGAGGCCCAATGAGATCGCAGGACCTCGAAACACAGAAGCAAAAATTTAAAAATACTCCCATTGCTTTTTTGCAGCTCGCGAGGTCAATACTTTACAAACAGTGAAGTTCCACTACTGGAAGATTCGTACAGTCTCTATGGTTACAGCCGTGGTACAAAATCCGCCGTTGTTAAGGGTACTAAATTAGTTAAATAGTGAAACGTTATCATTGCTCAGTCATGTTGAGGAGCTTACGTAATTACATAATTATAAAAATATAACAATCTATTTTTTTAAATGTAGTCCATCGTTTCTCTTCTCACAAGGGTTTACAGTACTTTAGCCATTTAAATGTATTAGATCGGACCCGTGGATGATGATCTAGAAGCCTTTGAGTTTTTTAAAACTCACTTCCTCATTTCTCAAAAAGCAGTAAAGAAAAGAACCTCCGAGCCGATAAAATTAAATGGTAAATGGACTGTGCTTGGACTGTGTTTTTCTAGTCTGGACTGTGCTTTTCTAGTGCTTTGAGAGGTTGTAAACCTCTCAAAGCACTTTACACCCTCCACATCCTCGAGCTCTCAGTCTGTTCACATTTGTAAATGTATCTTGGGATGTCCAGGGAGTTGTGGTGGATATGATGTATCGTCTTCTGACCACTCTAAAGGCCTTGCACTACATGCCAACAATCAGTCATTCATGCCCGATGGCAGATACCGTGCAAGGTGCCATCTGATCTAGTATAGTGCTGATTAACACACACTCACACCAATGTGGGGTTCAATTGGAAAAAGACCCACCTTACCTCTGAGCCACTGCTCAGATACATAAGGCAAGGACTTAACCTGTAAAAACTGTGGAGCCCATATGGTCTATGGCAGATATTGCTATAAAAACTGCATTATTCACTTCTTCATTTACTCATAACCAGTAACATATAGACTGAAATGTACACATCTGAACACACAACTCTAATTATACTCTTTTATTATAACACCAGTATTATTCAAATAGCCCTAGTGGTTGCAGAGATATACCTTTTTTAGATTGGGTATCCAATTTCCGAGGCCTAAAAATAGGTGGGTTTTCAAAATTAACTGCTATGTCAGTTTTTGACAGCAAATGTCAGTGTGACAGTTACAAAAACCATGTAACACAGCTGGCAAGCCAAACATCATCTAACAAATCAACTATCAATCAAATAAAAAGCTTGTGGTTCTTATTGTTTGGTTACCAACCTCTGCTCAGAAATAGATTGGCAGAAATTGAGTCTGGAGATTCTTATTTTCATGAAACATGTTAGCCAATCCCTGACAATAGGCAAGAAGAAGAACTACAAGTTCACAATACCTGTTGGAGGCAGAACATTCAGCAGACAAAGAACATTAATGTGGGGTCATGTTTGCGCCACCTGATGAATGTAAATCCATTATTTACTCTCCTTTTAGTTCTACTTTGTCTTCCATTAAGTCCTGAGGGAAATCCCATCTCTTTAGCTGCTGAATGCTCCACTATGTTTACCAGCCAGTCAACGCTATAAACAGCTGCCTCTTCAAATTTGGTAACCGGCCCACCAAGGCTCCATCCCGGCACCATGATAGAGATTTTTGCACTCACTGCCCAATCAGTAGGTAATGACTACACACTATTAAACACTAGCGCAGACACAGCGCTCATGAAGACATTTGTCTCAGCTAGCAACACCCGCTAGTGCAAACATCCATCGACAGCGGTCAAGGTAAGGTTATCAGATTCCCTCGACTGCACCAGGTTTTTGGTGTCAGGACTGAGCGGAATGTGTCGATTTAAAGTAGCAGAGTTTACTGAACTACACTGAAGCACCGGCTGTCTTTTGGCCCTAATACATAAGTTGATTAGAGACACCTAACTTGCTTCTTCTCTCCCAGAATGAAGTGGGATGAATGAGGGTAGACTGCCGGATGTATGTGGCCATCCCCAGCTTCTCAATCCCATTCCTTCCCCCCATGCTTCATTACACCGGTAAAGGGCAACCTGAGCACTTCCACATTGCTGAACAAATACACAGGCTATTTCATGTGTGCAAGGCATATGTTGATGAGAGGCATCCCGCCAGGGGATGGTGTTGCTTCTGCCTCACAACTCAGCTGAGGTGAATGAAGGGACAGGGATTCCTAATGAAGGACGCCGAGTGCTACTGTGCCATACCATGCAAGGCCATACTGGGTGACAGCTTAGGTCCCTAATGATCGACTGATTCTATAACTGACATTTAGCCTTTAACCTGGGCTACTGTTCTTGTGATGATGAAGCAAGGCGAGTAATTTGTTCCATTTCTTTTCAATATTATCCTCCACTGTTTCTTGTGCCCTAAATGTTCCAGGCCAAGAATGAACATTGGTGATTGTGCACAGTCACAGAGGGAGTTTTATCACTGAAATATGGCGCCATTGGTCGGTTCATTTTCTCCCGCTTTAAGGCAAGTCGTTTCCCCCCCTATTTCCACTCTATTGCTTGAGCATTACTGAAACACTTTGGTTGTGGCAGTCAAAAGGAGAAACTGGCGTGAGCTTTATCCCCAGGGGTATGTCACGTATTGCAGTTTTTTCCCACATGAGTTGTCGATTTTAAAACACTGATACTGGGAGTCGAGTTTAAGCCGGTGGAACCTACTCTTCACATACCATTGTGTTGAATATTTTTCATAGGATGGCTCAGATTGTGAGAATTGAGCTTTGCCAATCTCCCATTCATTTCAACTCATTCTTACAGCCTCTCCACTGATGCAGTAGAGGGTGTTGCCCTCAAGCACCTCCTTTTGTGTTTTTCTGGTTCACAAGAAAACTTAATTTCAATGGTCACATACAAACAGGTACATACATACAATTTGAGGTCTGGATCTAACAAGAAAGAAAGGAAGAAATGATCCTTTATTATAATCCCCTTGGGGAAATTGGTCTCTGCATTTAACCCATCCTTAGTAATTAAGGAGCAGTGTGCTGCCGTGAGGCGTCCGGGGAGAAACTGGGGGTTCAATGTCTTGCTCAAGGACACTTCAACATCTATGGGGAGACCAGGGATCGAACCGGCTACTTTGTGGTATCAGAACGACCATGAGGATACAGCCACCCCAGATCCCCAAATCCTAAGCATTAGAAGCAGTGGGCAGCAATTTCGGGTTTGGTTTCTTGCTTTAGGACACGCAGACAGGAGGAGGAAGCAGGGACTACTCTATCCACTGAGCATTGAGGTCGACCATCTACCCATTGAGCTACAGCCGCCCCAAAATAAATTAGAACACATGCGGTAAATAATGGATCTGCCCATGTTTTTGTTTAATCCCTTCTATACTGTTTATTCATCCGCCCTCAAACATTAAACTCAACTTCATTCTCCTGTATTGCTAGAAAGCCACTCTCCTCAGCTGTTTACAGAAGCCAGTGATTCACCCACTACCCAGCGGTAAAACCCGGACTGGATTCTCAGACTGACTGACGGAGTCTGTGAGTAACTTTTTGCTTTGTCTTGTGCTATGTAAAAGAGAACTGAATTGAACTTTGCTTGTTTTTCACGAGTTGAACTGAACTTTCAGAAACAGAATTTACCTGGATGAAAAAAAATCTTGTCGTGGAGTTTTCAGTTGGTTTATTGTTGGTTATGGATCGTAGGATTTTGAGTTCGGTAAAACGTGACCGATCTTAGATGCCAGGAGGAGACACCCAGCTGGCACCCCTCGACAAGTCAAATTGTCACAATACGTCTTTTCTTTTTTAACTGTGTGGAAACTGCGCTGAAACCCTCTTAGAGACAGAGACGGCAGACAACTTGGCTGATTCTTGCTCCAGTACTTCATGAAGTTGAACAGTCTGGTTGTTTGATGCCACATTTCGGAGCCAAACTGTCATCATCACTAAGAGTGCACTCTTCCCTGAGAGCCTGGCATTAGAGGCCTCTTCCTGACAGAGTTGCTTCAATATGCCCGTGGTTTTGGTCAACCTGTTCGCTAGCAGAGAAGTTGGACTGTTTTCAGCAACACACCCCCACTGGGGAGGATACATTTGCTCAGCCGGTGTGCTCCCGTCTGCTCCACGCCCTCCTACCTATGAGGCTACTGCTCATTGAAAGTACATTGTCTGGCCTCTTCAAGGCCTCCCATCTCTGCCGTCGGGCTGTCATATCTAAAGGGAAATGGCGTCTTGTTGTATGTCTCAGCCAGTGCCTGGTATCTGAGAGGGAACGGACAAACTGATCTGGACTTACACTCTTAACTGGGAGTACATCAAATCCATGACAGCCTTCGCCTCCAGTGGTTACCGATAGCGAAGCGCATTAGAGGTTGTAGCATGTACAAAAAAGAAATAGTAATGGTAAGGTAGATACACAGCAGGTGCACTGGAGTTATATAGTGTGTGAATTCCACCTCCTGATGGGTTGGTGAATAAGATTTATCTTCGGGTGCCTACGAGGAGCCTCGTTGGATTTAACCAATAGCAAAGAACGTCTGGAGTTAAATCCATTGACTTTATTGGTACTTTTCTTTTTTTAAATGCATTTCCTGACAGCAATGTCACTGTCTAGATTTGATTATTTAGCTTGTTAATAAAGATTAACCAATACAACACAAGTTCAATACTTAGTCTTAGATACGGCTATATTGAAAGACAACTAGAGTGTTGTCCGTGTGAGGAAAAACCATCCAAATCAAATGGGGGTAGACAATTGAACTGAACTTGAACCTAATTTATGTGTTCATCTCTTTATTGATGCAGCTACGGTTGAACTCGTTTTAACTACTTCATACAGTATACTGCTGGGTGGCTTAACCTATAATAATATATTATATATTGATACAATATATAAAAGTAAAGTAACTTGTAACTAAGGCTTTATAGTATTACTTTTTATATTCATATCATGAGTATGTTCTTAGTTTCATTCCATCACAGACATTTAGAATATAATACCTATTGACAACTGAAGGGCGGCAAACATTATTGAGGTCATTGGGGGAATTAGTTATATTATATTATTATTATTAGATAATGATATTATCCGGTCATGAAATGATATTATCCGGTCATGACAATATTATGGTAAAGCTTTTTGTAAAACACCAATACAGATAGTTATTTCGAGCTTGAGGTAGCTAGACGCTTGACGGAGACAGGCTTCAATTTACTCATCATACCATCCATCCTGTCTATGAAAGCTCCAAGAGATTTGTTATTCAACAGAATTAGCCTACGGTAGGGAAATGAGTGATATACAGAAACAACTGCGTATCTGGCACTCATCTGAGGAAATCACATTTGATGTGTATGAGGGAGTGTGCTTCTCACACAGAGCATACTCTTAACGATTATTATAATAACATGAAAATATTGCTACCATGAAGTATTTTTTTACGATTTGGTCAGGTTAGACCCTCAGTGATTGTCACGCACAGGGCTGTGACATGGCAGTTGTGATGTCATGAGAGGGGGCGTCATCAATGGGAGGTACATCCCCTCCCAAAAACCCATCATGGCATCTGGTGAATGAACTACAATTCCCATAGTCAGCTGGGCAGCCGGGACGGAGGAGGAGAAAGAGAGTTTTATGTTACGTTAACCCTTTGGAGTCATGGGTCATTTTCTTGATTTTACATAATTTCTTAAATTCACTTTTTAAAGTCACTTGCATATGATAGATACCCATGTGTTTTACATCTAAAATTGCAGAACAATCTCAGCTCTCTATATAATGAGGCACCATTGTCATAAGGCAAAAGTGTAAAGAGAAATATTACTCTAAAGCTGAAAAATGTAATCTAGATTTTGGAAAATCTTTATATCTCTTGTGAAAACATAGCTTTACTCAGGAGGTCGAACTGTTTTGGTGCTTGAAATTAGTTTACCAAAGGTCTTAAAAGCACACAAAAGCAGTGAAATATATGAATACAAAAATGGTAGAAACATGTAAATAAATGTCTAAAATCTAATTTATTATTATATGGTGAGGTGATGAGCTGTGGCTGGCGTTGTGGCCTGCAGTGATGATTTGGCAGAGACGGACTGGAGGCGGCTAAAGCGATGCTGCATGTTGTCCTCTGGACTCTGGCAGCTGCAAATCCTCTCTGTAAAATACATTACTAATAGTTAGTATAAGTTCACTGAAAGAAAGTAACAGGATAGTGACAATATTTGATTATGCCCCGTTCAGTCTCAGACCCATTTAGCTACTGCACCGCTACTTCCGGTTAGCGCGCAGCTAACCTAACAACATGGTCATTTCAGTCTCACAAACACATAACAGAGATCCCACACTACTAAGCGTACTACGTTCACTGAACGAAAGTTAACAGGGATCGTGACAATATTTGAGCACCCACCGTTCAGTCTTATAGTCAGCCTGTAGACATATATAACCCAGTTAGTGATCGTTAGCGATCGTTAGCTCGCTACCCGCTAGCTTCGTGTTAGCAGTAGCTCTATCTGGCTACAGATCCCATTACTAACGTAAATATGCTATTGCAAAGTTCAGTAAATGCACTTACCCATCTTCCAATGGATCCCTTTGCTTGGCGTTGTCCTGTTCATCTCAGGGATCGACTCCTTCAGGCTCTATTTATAGTTGAAGCTGCGCCGTTCTCCAGTATAGCTTCGCTCAGCCAGCCTGCTCTCTTTTTCTCTCTCTCCCGGTGAAGCTGTGTACGCATCATATGACACGTCTGGGTGTGTAGAATGCTCTATCTTGCTGTGTGAATCTCATATGATCTCGCGGACAAAAGGCAGAGGAAGCTGAAGTTTAACTAAATCTTGGAGACGTGGAACCATATTTCTGTGCAGAATTATCGTGATTGAGTGAATATTTTCAAAACGGCAGTATCGTATAGCGCGTGCGCGCGCTCGAAGACCTCGAAGGGTTAAAGACAATGATTTGTGTCGTGACTTTTTGTTGGAATTAAGTTGACCTTTTGCTAAAAGAATCTGAATACAGAACTTTGAGTTATAAAGCACTGCTTGTCGTCTTGATTTGTGCACCCACGCCTCCCCTCACCATCGCGACCTCTCAAGACATCACACAGTCCCCAAACAATGCATTAGCACGCCTCCCTGGCCTTACTGAGTGTAAGCTGGTGTTTTAAGTCCCTGAAGCGACACGTTTGTTATTTGCACTGTTGGATGCAGATAAAAAAAATTTAAGAGGTCATAAAGTCTGTCAGAAAACCAGCTGCAAGACGGTAGAGAGAGGAAAGAGAGGGAGCAAGACATCAAGAATATTTGGTTTGAATATTCACTCAGTATCGACACCCTGACTTCAACTGCTGATACACACAAAGCCTATATGCCATACTGTTTAAAAAAAAAGAAGTAATTAAGGTGGAAAATCCGCAGAGGAGGAAGACATATTCAGAGATTTTACTTGAGTAAAAGTAGGCCTAGCAATACTACAGTTAAAGATAATATGTATACTTTTTCAAGTAGAAGGCCTGCATCCAAAATCTTACTTCAGTAAAAGTACCAAAGTATTAGCATCAACATATATAATATAAAAGTAAAAGTATTTATTCTGGCCCATTTCAGAAACATATATGTTATATCATTGAATTATATAGTGATGCATTTATGTGTTCATCTCTATCTACTCTGAGATATTCTGATATTGCCCTCTGAGGCAAATTTATAATTTGTGATTTTGGGCTATACTACATTGAAATTGAATTGAATACTCTCTACTACGGTCAAGTTCCAAAAAGCTTGATCCAGTATTTTCCATAATGCAACTTAATAATGTCTTTCCTGAGTCAGTTGTTGATGGGACTGTTGTGGGACTACGGATAATATTATGAACCCAGACACCATGGAGTTTGATGTTCCCACGTATGTGGAGTTCACACAACAAGTATAAAGCAGAACGAGTGGTTATTTCCATGGTGGATGAAGGAAACGGTATCCGTTTTACGGAGATAAGCCAGACGCAGTTCCTGGAGTAGTCGGTGAAATTCACCGAGCTGTGTGCGGCTACGGATGATGTCATGAACCCAAACACGAGGGCGTTTCATGTTCCGACATGTTTGGGACTTCCACAACAAGTATAAAGCAGAACTAGTGGTTATTTATTCCATAGTCGATACCGGAAAAGAGAACTCTTTTCACGGAGAGAAGCAACGGAGATAAGCCACACCCCCTTTGACGCCTTTGGTGTGAACACACTTTTATTGTCGAGTTAGTAAACTACCGCGGTAAACGCGACACAATGTTTTGCGCCGCGTTTACCGCTTCAGTTTTCGAGTGAAACGAGGGTGTTCCCACCAAACGCAGAATCGTGCCGCGACAAAGGGGGGCGTGTCGCTTCTCTCCTTGAAAAAGAGTTAAAAAACAGTGTCTGAATGAAGCCGCTACCGACGCTACTTATGGGGTAGCAGCAGCAGTTTGATTCAGCAATGGCAAGACGGCACTGATGACGGGCGGAGCTTCTCAACGCTGATTCTCAACGCTGATTGGCTGACGCAACTATGACTCCTGCGATTTTGCCGACAGAGTTGGGATATTTAAACTCGCGCGAATTCGCGCTGTGTCCTTCGCTCTGTTCGCGCCGCCTCAAACGCGTTAGTCGCGCCGCGCTGCGGAAATTTCGCGGCTTCGCAACCTGTCGCGTCTGTGCATGTAATCTGGTCGCACAAATAATTTGTGTTGCGTTTGGTGTGAACGCAGCATAAGACATCATCGGGGTTACGTTCTACCCCAGAGGCACAGAAGATATTACTTTCACATGCAATGAGAAAAATATAGCCTATACACACATAATGTACCTTCTTATATGAGCCATCGACTCGCAGTATGACAATCCTGTTGACTTACCAACTGTTGTGAATACTGTGCAGCAGAAGAACATGGAGCCAAAGAAATGCCATCTCTCTGGACTCTGAAACCATATGGACTTGAAGTCAATCATCTTCACCTTCACTGCAGTCACTATTTCTTCATCTGAGGTGTGGTTTACTGAAAGAAGAGAAAATATTAAGATGTTCAGTGAAGAGCAAATGATGTGCTGTATGCTATCGGTCCAAATTCATTATCGAGTGTTGAAGAAAATACAGAGCTGCCAACTTTTCAAAAAACCTTGGAGTGAGATTTTGTCGGGGGTGACCAAAATTTAGCCAAACTTAGCCCCGCCCACAACATTTGAGGTCTGGAAGTTTGGTCTGGCACTGCTCCGTTGGGGAGAAATTATCCAAAATCAAAAATTGTTCGGACCAATCAAATTGTCAGGGCGGGCTTTATACGATGGACAGATGACAGTAACGTAATCAACCACGTCACCAAAGAGCGCTTGGGAACCACATGTCATTAACATACCTTAGCAATTAATTAGGGCAATTAATTTTCCCAAGGGGCCACATGAGAAATTTGGACCGTTGTGGAGGGCCGAACCAATGGTCTGAATTTAATTAAATTAACTCAATATGAATGTTATTACTTTATTAAAAAACTGAAAATTATATTGTTTTGAGCTGCTACTGGAAAGAATACATGTTACAATAAGGCTATGAAAATAAGTTAACAAAAATGTAAACCGTACATTAAATAGGTGTCAGAGAGAGAGGATCTGTTGACCTTCATCACTAGAATGTTTGTTCTCATGTCGGTAGATCCAAAGAGAACCAACATCTTCTGAGCATCTTTCCTCATGTGAGGAACGTTCTCCTCTTTGAGAGAAGAGTGAAGATCCTGACTTAAAGTGCTCTGCCAAAGTGGATCAGACCGCAGGTCAGATCCGCGGCGGCTTTGCGCGATTAATTTTCAATCTGGAGGCGGAGACTGCAGCGCGAGGCTCCTTGGGAGGCGGGGGTCTCACGGCAGAAACTGCAGAACAATACGCTTTCACTTCAGTCTCCAAGTCGGCAACACTGCCCGTCGTGAGGCTGCATAAGCGCGCACACATAAATAAATCGCCTTCAAAGTAAAAGCAGTGCCGTTTGTATTGCATTCATGGCGTGCACCTTATTTATTTATGTTTCATTTTTGATTGACCTCACGCGGGACAGACTGGAGAGCCGCGGGCCGTAAGATGCCCAGGTCTGCCTTAGTCTCTGCTCCTCCTGAGTTTCTCCCGCGGTTGTGTCTGTTTGAAAATCTTCTTCTGTTGCTATCTTCGGGACTCTTTGGGGTAAATAGGGGCCGTTTCTCAATCAGCGTTCTTCTCTGTACTTGTGTTCTCGTGGACTCGTGAAACGTCATCAGTCGCGGCCCAAGTACTGTTCCAATTCAAAAGTCCGCTTCTCGCCAAGAACGGAGAAAATGCCCGGATGCGACTTGATCCGCCCATTTTACCGGGGATGCATCAGAGCAGACTTGAGCGTACTTGAGAGAGCCAATATCCCAGAATGCATTTCGGACCAGCAAACGGGGAACAATGGCGGAAGAGAAAACTCATAACTGAAAGTTGACATTCTATGAATTCTACCGTTGTTGAGTCACAAAATGTAATTTTAGGATGTTTTCAGGCGAGAAGTTAGTTGTTTAAGCATCAAATCTGTGGTCGCTTTCTCAAGAATCGGCCGACTTAAAAAGATACGGCGACAAGTTGAGGTCCTGCTCGCGGGACCGTGAGCCCCGCAGCACCGGGCCGTCAGCGCTCTGCTGCCCGCCGACAGCAGCCTGATCTCGGCTGGACTTTTTGAAATGATCCGCTGGCTCCGATGTCTCCGTATCGATTAAACATGAGTTATAATTCTGTTTCGAGGATTTAAGCAATCATTATTATTTATTCACAGTCACATTAAATCAGTTTGACTGAGGGAAAGGTTAAGGTAATGTATGGCTGTGCTCTTATTGTTTTTATTTATTTATTTTGTATCTGTTTTATTATTATACTTGTTTTATTACATCATTTTTAGGACATTGTAATGCTGTGTAAAGTGACTTTGAGTACCAAGAAAAGCGCTATATAAATTAAATGCATTATTATTATTATTATTATGGTTTATAACTTAAGATTTTAATTTAACTTTTACTTTGAACTACAGCGGTGTCTTATTACTTTTGACCGAATTGTTTGCAATTATATGTGTATATATATAAGTATATATATATATAATACATATTTATAAACATATAATACATACAATTATTTGTGTATCTATATAAATATATAAGTATATATATATAAAACACATTTATAAACATATTATATCTACAATTATATGTGTATCTATATAAATATATAAGTGTATAGATATATATATATATATATATATATATATATATATATATATATATAAAACACATTTATAAACATATTATATCTATATACACATATATCTATATCTATATAATGTATATCTATATGTATATCTATATAAAATACATATTTATAAACGCAATATATATATACAATGATATGTGTATGTCTGTGAAACCAGTACAAAAAAAGCAGGGTTGTCATATTTTGTTTGACTGTAAAAATACTTTACAGTGAAGAATCAGAGTTACTCATGACAACAACAGCTGAGGTGGTGACGTCATCAAGTCAGCTGCTGTTCCAATTGCAGAAAGACCGTCCTGCGTCCTCCTGTCTTTGAGAGTCTGGACTCCCAAGTCCAGACTCCAAGTCCAGACTCCAAAAGTTCACAAGTCCGTACTTGTGTACTTGGGTATTGAGAAACGGCCAGGATGTCTATGCAGCGAATAGGTTTACAGATGCGCTCCTTAGCGCCATCTATCGTCGGGGAGTTTGAAAAGGAGCGAACGCGCCTCGGCCCAAAATCAGATTTTTTTTTTTTGCCGTGAGATATTGGTTGTGTAGCGTGAGTGCGTGTGAAAACATGCAAAAGCGTGTGTCACACGGCGAAACCGTGAGAGTTGGTAGCTCTGTAATTTAAAATATAAGAAACATGTTTAATCTGCAAAAAGTCCAATGTCATACGTTAGTTTTAAAAGTTTGAGTGCGCAGTGATATCAGATATTTGTGGTCACTTACCGGTGAGGTTCTTAACAGTCGTGACAATCTCACCCAGGAACTCAACGTAACAGTCGTGGTGGGAAGAGGACCCGCTCTTTCCCTCGATGTGCTCGAACATGAGCGCACCGAGCGCCGCGTACGCGACCAGAGACAGACACAGCAGAAGGTGAGGAAAGAGCCGCCAGAAACGCCCTGCGCATTTTCTGGACTCAGCTTTAGCGCTGATTCCTCTCTTCAGTGCCACTGACATCTTCTTCTTCTTCTTTTTCTTCTTCTTCCTCCTCCTTCACCTGCGCCGCGTCCTTTCAGTCCGTGTGGAGAGCGGCTGTGCGTCCGTCGGATGGCTTTATGCTCCAGTAATGTGGGCAGAGGCTGCTGAGGCAGTGAACGCCACATCATCCATATATGCATTTCAGACACTACGATGAAGCCTCCAGGGAGTCCGTTATTGACTCTAGTCCATTAATACATCCTCTGACTGAGCCTGACAAACATTTACACCACCAGCATTATAAGAAAACTTTTATGATTATTGTTTTATCTTCAAAACCCTCCGAGAGGAAGGTTTTGTTAATGCTGAAATAAAGCTGCAGACATTTCTAAAACAAGGTGACCCCATTACAATTATAGCAGGCAATCTGTAAAATGGAAACATTTCACACAATTCCTTACAGTACACTGTTACACGTTTCTGTAGTTTTCACAGTAATATAACTGCATAATGGCTATATTCTTCATGCATCATGGTCAAAATTCATTCCCAGGTAAATCTTACTGTAAATATATGTTGCTGTGAATCACAATACAGTAATTTTGAGCAGTTTCTCTTTTTTCAGCAATACACCATAATTCGTTTTAGCATTATTTTCAACATAGATGTTACGTTTTGCTATCACGCGTCGCGGCCAGAGGAGAAAACAACATTGTTATCCTCCGTTGATGACAGTATCTATATCGTTGTGTGCCGATGGACGCTTGCTTCTCTCAACACAATTTTGGAGCAAGAGCTCCAACATTTCTGACCAGAGTCAACTTCAGCAACAGCAAGGTAACGAAGCTCATTATTATTCCTTCATATTTACTTTTTGCCAGCATTTTGCAAATGTACATTAATTACAGACAGCACAGTCTTCTCAAGTAAAGTTACCGTGTAACGCTAACTACGTGACTTTAAGAGGGAAGTAGAGACACTTTCCTGCACTAGTAAGCTAACATTAGTGTTACTAATATTACCAATATGTAGTATTTGCACTTTAAGTTGTAATATAAATCATTTGGCTTCATATAGTTGATAAATGGCATGCATTTAGTGTAACTTGTAAATTAATTGGAATCGTTTATATGTGACGCAATCGTCGTGTGTGTGTGTGTGTGTTGCTGCTCGTTAGCTAAGGCTAGCTCCGTTTGGAGAAGTTTTGACTCTTTTCTCTCTCGTTAGCTACCGTGCGGCACTACGTGGCACGAGTAACGTTACTGAGCACCACTGAAGGTGAACCACAACTACACAACAGGTCAGACTTTTACACAGCACAACATGGCGTGTGTTTTCTGAGCTACATGGCAGAGCAGACTCTGCAACAGCAGCTATAAAGTTGCTAGCTTAACCCTCCTGTCGTGTTCGGGTCTAATCTGACCGATTTACAACTTTAATCAATCATAAATATTGTGTTTTACATCTGATTGCCTTAAGATCTTATGATATCCTCCACACTAGGCATTTAAACACATAAAATTGCTCATCACATTCCCCAACCCCCTCGCTTGTGTGTGTGTGTGTCATTTTACAGTATTAAATTATTTTACTGTATTCATTTACAGTATGAAAATGAATACAGTGCTGCATGTTACAGTAAACTGTGATTTGCTGTATAATGTACACGGTTACTGTGATGACAAAGTACAGTATTTTGATAACTACTGTAATAATGACGGTACTGGGATTATTACTGTAAAAATGACTACAGTATTCCATGGGTACTGTGATTCATTTTACAGTAAGCATACTGTAAAATATAGTACAGCTACTTGCTTGCTAATTGCTACCAGCAAGTTACTGTAAATTATACAGTAATCTTGTTACAGTGTACATAACAACTTAATTCATTCTTCCAGTTTATTCCATCCATCCAACATCCTGAGTTATAGCCAGTGGTGGGATAAGCCTTCTGCAACCGAAATTCTCTTTTTTTGGGGGGCCTTTACTTTATTTACAATCATTTGTGTATGGACCACTGGTTTGAAGTGTAAATCCACCTTCTGTATCATTAAGAAAAATGCAAAAAAAATGGGCAAGGTGGCTGAGAGATGAAACCATTGACGCACCGTCGATAAAGATGGAAGGTACAATAGCTTGGTAAAGAGATAAATTGCATGCATTTGAGTTTGATACATTTACTTTCATCAGAACACAAATGAGACAAGATACTGCGCTGCCCCTCCGCCTCACTCTCCTGTACTGGGAAACTACTGGGCTGGGAGGTGAGCGGGTGCCAGCTTCGGAGAGACACCGTCTTCACTGAAGCAACTCAAGCATCCGTTTGTTCTCCTGACTGTAGTCTCCTAGCGGGAACAAGACCTGCCGGCCACCAGCCTGCTATTCTGTAACCAGTGTAACAGTAGCATGGTTACAATGTGGAGTTAGCAAGCTAACATTAGCTAGCTATACGTTAGCTAGCTATACGGCCAGCTGCTAAATGAGAAAAATTAAATAACTAAACACTTCATCCACACACTCTTGTCACAGCAAAGGAAAGCACATTGCTATCACCAGATAATCATCACAAGTCATGAGCACGGACTCACCAGATGTTCTCAGAAAGGGGAGAACAGGCTTGTGCTGTGATTATAATACTTCACTGTTGTCACAGAAAGAGGACCTGCTCCCCATGTAGATGTGAAAGGGTCATTCTAAGGTCACAATCATTCTTACTTTTACTTCATTTAACTTTGGACAGCTCACTTAAATCTCTAAAACAAATAGTCTTGCACTTTTCAAGCACCAGGGACAACAGGTGCTGCAGGATTTCTATATTTAGTGAACCATGTGAGGACCAACTGGGAGGCAGAGAACAACTGGGGCCTCTTTGTGTAAATACGTCGAGACTATTGAATATACCAAGGCATTCTAGTTGAGTGTTACCCAGTTTATGGTGAAATGAATCACACTGAGTTCATTAAAAATTAATTTATAGGAAGTGAACTTACGCGAATTTCCGCATTCAAGGCCATTTGTCCTTTAGGCTTGATTTTGTGGTCTGACACTACATTATGAATTTAATGATGTAATCGATGTTTTATAATGGAGAACTGGAACTTTTTCAATGAGACACTATCCCAATGCATTAGAGGCTGTGATCTAACCACAGTTACAATAATGACCATAGTTGAACCAACTTTATTACAGGGCTGTTGGGCTTGATTTTAATAATCATAGACCTACTGGTTTTGATCATTTAAAGAAGGAGACCAATATACTTAAAGCAGGAAGCCTGTTATCTATTCGTCTGATAAGGTACATTTGCAAAAGGTTGCAGAACAATATCAAATATCATATCATTTGTTCTAAATTGTTTGCACTAGTGGTGTGTCAGTACAATACAGCAAGTATAGGTTCAAGGAAAGAAAATTAATTAGGGGTTAGCAATCTTGGAACATCTTAAGAAGTTGTACTGTAGGCATGAGTTTGGGAGGAATTTAAATAGTGTGTATACTGTGAGTATTTGTAACCTCTGTGTATCTATTGTAATATTACTGGGTGACATCCTTGAGAGCTACACACAGTTTTTTAAAGGAGCATTCACCATCAAAGTTGGTGGTCGCAGGTCAGCTGAGTCTTCTGTGGAGCTGTTGTTGAGGGTTGCTATGGAAAGGTTCAAACTCACTCAGGCTTCGCCCTCTAATGGACTATGGGTAATATTCTCCTCCAATCACAAGCAGGTACTTGCCATATACTGTATAAATATGGATGTGACCCATATGTTTATGATTAACATGGTGGAGCTGAGGCGGGCCCAGGTGATCCAGCAGAGAAGACAACTAGCAGCTAGCAACCTGGTACAACACCACACTCAACAACACCTGGTCATTCAAAAGTGACATGCCCTTTTGCCTAAATTTAAGCCTCAATATGGTTTAAAGCGTTGAGTTATTTAAAGTTCCCCGATTAGTCAGGTGTCTTGAATAGAGATATTAGCTATCGAGACCAAAACAAACAGATTTTTGTACCTGCTGTAAAGTTGGCCATTTTAACATGGGGTCTTTGGGGATTTACTTCACGTCACTCCTCCGCATTCCAAATACGGTAACTTCCGTTCATCGGTTGCCAAAAGCCAAGATGGTGACGGCCGTATTCCAAGATGGCAACGGTGAAATCGGCAAACTCAGGGTTTCAAAATGGCAGTCCACAACGATGACTACGTCCACGTCTTATATACAGTGTATGGTGTTTACAAAGAGCAACGGACAAAAGTAAAATATTTTAGCTTCAGCTTTTCAACTTGGTAAACTGCATTGACCAGCAAAAGTACATCAACCAGTGTACATTTCACAGTTACAATGAAAAGCTGTAAACACTGAGGGACTGTGATTGTGATCTGGAAAACATATTGACTTTTGTTTGTATGTCTCTGAATGATTTTGTGTGTCAATGGATGGTGTTCAATGCTAAGGAATGTCCACATGATCTACAGCCACCCAGGAACTCTTTGCAAGACACAGCATGGATTTAAGCTACAGCTGCTAACATTTGCTAATGGACTCCAAACACAAAGCACAGCTGAGGCTGATGGCATGTCATTAGTTTTTAGGTATTTGGCAATACACCAAATATGCATCAACCTCTAAGCCAAACTTCATGGCAATCCATCAAATAGTTGTCAATTAAAGTCATAGAGATACACAAGGTCACTCTTATGGTGGCAGGAAAAGCTGGGGGTCAAGCAAGTAATTCAAACTTTTACTTAAACTATTTTGAATCAACACATTGACGAAAACAGTGCTGAGACTCATTAAGAAACTGCTGTAGTGTAAATAATACGAACAGGTTAGAATAAATAAGATTCTCAAAACATTATTTTATCATCAATAGTGTAGGGCAACGTCTCATAACTTGGAATGAACTTGTTTCTAAGTATCAGAACTACTTGATACCAGTGTTTGTACGTATTTATCACCCAATATTTCAAAAGGAGCAGAAGGCTAGCAGTTCACAGTGATAATGACCATAACTGGCGTAAGACCGGCGAACCACATTACAGGGGAACTCCTAGGAATGTTGGCTTCTCTCTCTAAAACACATCACTTCAACAGCTCTTTATGTCTGCTCATCATCAGTAGAATAAACATTTTAGCTGGCATTCTGGTTAAAATAAACACCCAGCAGAAAGTCACACTGCTCTAGCCTGTACTCCTCACATTAACAGCAGCACCATACCAAAGCAACGAGTCAGGGATGAAACACAGTGATGTTGGCCCTGGCCCCAAACACCACAAAGCTTTTAAAGGCAAACTGAGTCAGCTGAGTTTATGTTACTGTGACTTATTTCCAAATAAACTCAGAAGAAACCTTACTCATTGCTAAATCATTGTTGACTGTGTTTATATTTGAGGCAAATATGATGAAAAGGCCATGCCACATGGTATGGGACCATACTGAAAGTCATGTTCTGGCTGGTGGTCCAACACTGCTTGATACACTACAGTACGAACAACATCAAATGGCCCTGACCACCCACTAAACCAACATTTCACATTACTACCATCTGGTCAGAGATATGGAACACTTAGATGGAGACGAGCTCGCTTTAGTAGTTTGGTTCCTTCTGCATAACAGCCCTGAACAATCTGCCTCACTGACACTGTTGATGCTGAGCTGGGATGAACTAGTACATACATGAAGATTTATATATGATCTGTCTATCTGCATGTGTTGCTATGTGTATATCTGTATGTTTCTGTGTACTGGCAGTGGAACAAATAAACCTGAACCTAGTGGTTATTGTCACATATAAATATGTACACTACAGGGGAGGAGTGTAACTATTTAGCTTACAGATATCACCATGAAACCTCCCCAGTTGATTACTTACACAAATACAATTATTTTCTGTTTTGCAAACATCATGTGTTCAAATGAGGCATTATCAAATATGTGCATATTTTTCATACATTTACAGAAAATAAATCTGAACATTGGATAAAGCCAAGTTTAAAATTCTTCTTTCATTTTGTTGACATATTAAAGTTTTTAAAAAGGTTTTACAGAATGAATTTTGGACAAAATACTGTAAACAGCTAGAAGAAAGTCTTGTTGTTCATGTTTTTAGGAATACAATTTTACATATCATGCAGAGTAAGAATACACTCATTTTGAGAAAAAGAGCCTTTCAAGATTTGTACTGTGAAATTCCATACATGTAAAACACTACAGGTGAATAGGCTAAAGATGTAATTAGAGAAATCACCATAAAACCTCCCCAGGAGATTACTTACATTAAGACGTTTATTGTTTCAAGTTTTCTGACAATTTATGTAAACTGAGGCTTTATCTAATGTTAACTTTTGATGAATATAGGACAAATTTACCCATTCATACACTGATTAAGTGCCACCTGCCCATCAGCACCTAAACAAATGCACATCCATGTACACTCACACGGTGATGGCACAGCATTTAGGAACAATTTAGGGTTCAGTGTCTTGCCCAAGGACACTTTCACATGTGGACTGCAGGAGCCGGGGAACGAAACATCAAATCAATTTCTGTGTGTTTTATATCAAACCCAATCATCTTTTCTGATGAAAATAATATGTTTCAACCCATAATACTATGACATCCATTCATCAATTGATTTGCAGCTTTTACTCACAAGGGAGGCGCATGTGGAGCAACAGTCATCTGTTTCGCGTCACATTCTAAACCCGCCCACTTTGAAGCTGTCCAATCAAACGAGAGGATTTTGATTTAAACTGGGACTTTAAATAGAGCCAGTAATTATGAAGATCACAATGTAACAGTATATGTACAAGGTGAGCAACATAGTGGCAGTTGAACTGTCTCTTGAGGAGGCGGCCTCATGATGATCAGGCAGTTTGAATTTGAACAGTTGTGTTAATTTTTTGTATCTGTGATGTGGTGTTTCATGCCAAATCCAGGAAGGTGGTAGTACAGAATTGTTGCTTCTTCATCACAAAAGGATTTCATTTGAACAATTTAAGCTAACACAAAGCTTTTGAAACTCAAATAGCAAATAGGCCACTTTTGAAAACGAGTCACATGATTTAGTTTTTTATGTTGTTACACAAAGAAAGTTTGTTGGAAAAAATAAAATGATGATGAAATGTAATTCGTGATGATGAAATGTAATTCAATCCCACAGAGGGCGTTGATAGCATATGCAGCTTTACGTCACACCCAAACCATTAACACAATCTAATTCCAAGTCTTAAGGGATGCCGACCCTTTAGTGAGACAGACATTTTCTGGTGATATTGTTCTCTCTCTTTTACCACTCAAAGCTGGGAAAGCAGTTTGGCCTGGGACCAGTGCCAGATCCTCTCATTTGGAATAAGTCTTAATGACTTGTTTGGCAGTGTGTCTCAGAGTGTAATTTTTAATACTCAGCCTTCTGTACATGACAGGCTACTAACAGTACACATTTTGGGAGGTATGACATGCTGGTTTATTAATTTCTGCGCATTCAGTTTAGAGATCCGCCTTCCCTTAAACCCCCAGTCAACACAAGAAGTCAGCTCTCTGTAAACATTACTCTGCCCATCAGTCCAATCTTACTCTTACAATGTTTGTTCATGATATTATATTGGAAATGATCTCTTATACTAGTGCACTGTATTTATTGTCTTGCTCTAATCACTGCACAGCTGGGTTTAGGGTATGGTAATGTTTTAGTGGTACTGAGTAACTCAGAAATTAATATAACTCTGGAATCATGGAATACACTTTTTTTAATTTCTCATTATCCTACAAGATAAGTCAGTATATCTACGTAGGGAACTGTGTCAGTGCCTGATCGATCCGTTCTGCGTATGGACAGGACCGCCTACCCAGAATGCCTGCAGGAAGACCCGCCCCTACTCTTGTGATTGCTTACTTGCTCTGTTAAATGCAAAAGTTAGCCTTGCTATGATGCTCACAGGCCTGCGGAGCATGTTGGCGTATCAGAGGGAGGGCGGTAGGTGTGAACGCAATCCGCCGGCCTCCAATGTCCAATCACTTCTGGATGTACAGCCTACGATCATGCTCGATGGGCCCTGGCTCTCTTCTCACCCGCTAAACTGCCTCTACAGCCCTGGTAAAGCCAGATATTTATGAAATATAAAGAGTTAAAAAAAAGAATAGTATTATACTCTCGATCAGACACACTGGAAATAATATGATTAATAATACAATAATAATAATACTGGGATGACTGTGGCTCAGTGGTCGTCCTTCAATCAAAAGATCGGCAGTTCAATCCTCGGCTCTGCTTGTCCATGTCGATGTGTCCTTAGGCAAGACACTTAACCCTAAATTGTGAATGGGTATGAATAATTAGTTACAGTCCTGAAGGGCAGGTGGCACTTTGCATGGTAGCTCCTCCCATCAGTGTATGAATGGATATGAATGGGTGAATGATAAGTTTATTCATATTGTAGATGTAGTATATTGACATGTAGTGTTAAAGAGAATCACAAAGTTATAGCGATTTTATAATTGAATTGTTTTTCACAAATACATTATGTATTATAATTATTTTTCCCCATTAGCTTATTTTCTCATTGCACAGCTCCTGTCTTCCTCTGTTGCTCTGCATCCAGCCTGCAGCACCTGAAACTTTTTTAAGGAGTACTTTTATCCAATCAGATTTCACCTCTATGTCTCTATGGAAGCAGAGCGCCTTCTAGCTAGTCTTTGCAGCTTAAAGTACACGGACAGTGGACGTTATCGTTGATTGTCATAGTCTTCAACCAATCAGATATTTAGTTTGACAAGCTGGGCCTATTCTTTGACGTAAAAACGCCAGCATGCTGGCCCTGGACGTGTGATTGGTCAGTGGGCCAGCGTGACCATTAACATGCGCTGTGATTGGTCAGTGGGCCAGCGTGACTTCGGTCAACACAACAGAAATCTACCTTGCTGCTAGCAGAACTCAGTAGGAGCAAGAATAATTCAGGCTGAAGCATAAGAGAGGTTAGATAATTTTTAGTGTTTTGCTTGGTGTAGTTTTTTTAACACTCAATGGCCGAAGGAGGAGGAGAAACAGACTTGGTGGCGGATTTACTAAATGGAGAAGGAGCTGGTACTGGAACTGAAGCGCACTGATAAACTGTACAACCGCGTCATTGAACTGTTTAACAAAGAGAGGAGGATGGAGTTTGTCTTTAAGTGAACAGCATGTGGTGAGTGAACTGCTGTTTGTCTTACTGTTTTGTTGCTGCTGCCTGCGTCGAGTGTCGAGCCGGGGCTGGTCCCGCTTCCCCGGGAGCTAGCTTATTTTTGTGCTGAATTTTCAGTGTTGTTTACTTGAGCTCAAATAGTGCAGCCGGCAGCAGCAGCTGCTACTCGTACCGCGGCGCCTCTCACCCCGCCAGAGTGTCACCCAGCTTGGTTCTCCGCCAGAGAGGTTAGCGGCGGCAGCTAGCGGCGTGGAGGTGGGGGGGGCAGGGTTCCCTCCCCATCAGCCTGTTTTCAATTGCACCTCCTCGGGTGAGCATGGTGGCGAATTTTAAAGTAGTTAATATCATTCTCTTGTGTGTGCAGTGTTTTAGTGCCGCAGTTTTGTTGGATTATTTTGTCATAACTAAAAGTGACTGTTTCTTGTTGATGTGGACAACATGCATTGCCCGTTAATGACGCCGCATCCTGTCATGCACGTATTTATATAAACTATATCAGACTGCACAGAAGGACCAGGTCGAAAATCTACGGCCCGCCACTGGTTAAAGCGCTTTGAGTTATCAGAAGACCAGAAAAGACCTATACAAGTGCAGTACATTTACTGTAAGCAGCGCTCATGGTCACCACTAAGACTGCAAGAAGAATACACAACCTAATATTCTGAAACGGATACATCTAGCACACAGCAACCCACATGATGTGCAGCAGCAGTTTCATAGAAGAACATTCACTTCAAACATTATGTTGTGTGATACAAAGATGATATACATTGGAGGTCAGCAGCATTGTAAACCATAGAGCAGGAGCTCTGCAATTAAGTTGTCATTATACAATATGTGTGCACGTAAGAATGATAATAATATTAATACATTATACAAACTGTCAATATTTGTGTTTTTGAGCTATGGAATATAGCCAGTAATTTTGTAAACGAAGATATCTGCGTAAAATATATGCTTTTCCTGCTTGTCCTCTCCGCCCGTGCATGTCGTGCACGTCTCTGCTGCTCCATGCACCTCTAAGCTGCTCCGTGCACGTCTCTGCTGCTCCGTGCACGTCTCAGCTGCTCCGTGCACGTCTCAGCTGCTCCGTGCACGTGCGGGGGCCAGGTTCATTTTGCCCAAGGAAGACGGGTCTAAGCAGTTTAGCCACTCACTGATTAACGATATAAATGAGTGACATACAATTTATCCAATCAGCGCTCTAAAAAAGATCCACCCTGGGGCCACTCTCAGTTGGCCCCAGGGTGCGCGTTCCAGTCTCTCGTTCCCGTCTCTCGTGCTCGTCTCTCGTGTTTTAAGATGAGAGGCTTTTATTTTGAAAGCAGCTCGCAGAGTTTAAAAGGAAGTCGCATTGTGTGCGGCTTTAATGTTGAAAAGCTTTGGAAAATATGGTCAGTTTTGTATAGAAATTAGAAACAGTAATGGTATTGGTACTCTACCAAAGAGGCACAAGGTTAGTTGAATTTGTAATAAATATGTATGTTTTAAGGAAATTAGTGTAAGTGTGGCTCTATGTGTGTGATGCTATTAATGCAAACGAAGAGTAAGTTAAGATAATTAGCGTTTTTTTTGCCTTTGTACACAGCCCTTACGTTGGTTTTGGGAATTTATCAATACATTTGAAATCAGTCAAGTGCAGGACTATCTTTCAGAGGGGTATGCGACATGAGATAGATATACATCTATATATATATATATATATATATATATATATATATATATATATATATATATATATATATATTAGGGCTGGGCACGTTAACGCAGCAAACTATTAACAGCGTTAATTATTTGATCATGCGTTAGCTGTTTTTTTATTTTTGCTTTGGGAGGGGCTTAATGCTGCCGCACACAGGCGCTGCACTTTAAATCTTTCCCAGACGGCGTAGTACAGACTGTTCCCTGATAAAAGACAAATGTTTCTTCTTCAGCATAACGTATGCTAGTTATGAAAAGTACAGTTGCTGTCTACATTCATTATAAATGGCATAAGTTCTGTTTAGTGAATTAAAGTAGTATTAAATACAATAGCTTGTTTTCTTAAAGAAGTTCAACCACATTCATGATCATTTCACTTTTTATATTAAACACCGCTTGTCTGGCTATACAATTTGCTTGAATACAGGTGAAGGTGAAGGGACATCCAGGACCACATCAAGCACTCAGGGCACCAGTGACACCTCACCCTCCGCAATTCCTGATATCCAGGGAGAACCTATAGATCCTGCTGACTGGCCAGCCCTCTGTGATGCGGTAAGGACAGAGTTAGTTTGCAGAGGACCAGACCAGACCAGTCCAGACTTTACATTTCCAAAAATGGGTGGGAGATGCTTGTTCACTGCCTGTTTGTAGGGGGGGTAGGAGAGGTGAAACCTTGTGAACCATAGTCATTCCCTATACAGTTTGTATCATGTTGAGGTTTGTTCAATAAACAAATTTGAAAAAAAAAGAAGAGTGTTTTGCACAGTTTATGGAGTTAATTTAATCCTAACTTTGAGTGTGTAATAAATTATTTAAAATAATAAAAAAGAAAATGTTCTGAAACTATTCTGGTGTTTGTTGTCCATGCACCATTTATTGTTGGACTGCAATGTAGAATAGTAGAATTATAAGTGGGTGAAAAACTGCTATGTAAAGTAAAGCAGTTAAGTTAATATATATCTCTTCAGTGATCTAAAGTATTGTGTGTGTCTCGCCTAGGGCAACCAAAGGGCTAGAGCCAGCCCTGGGTACATGACCTGTTAGTAAAGACACATTCGTTATATCTAGTAGAGAGATGCTAATTAAAGGTAAAACAATATTTTCCTTTTAAGTTTCATTTGGGGTCACGTGACACCAAAGGACCGGGTCGAGGATTAATTCCGGTAGGTACTAGTACTAGTCAAGTATTTCATGTGACCTCATTCTTAGTGAGGACTATCTACGCCTTACAAAGCATTTATAAATGTCATGATTAATTCAGGTAGTTACAAGTCGCTAAATAGGGTGTAGTTATTATAAAGATCATTAATCTTGCCTCCAAGTTAGACTCTTATCATTGAAGAAGTTCATGAATCTTATCATTTAAGTCATTACTACTGAGCAGAGATGGGCAGTATTTCTATTACTTTTATTTGAAATACATATTTCAAGTACTTTGAGTATTTTGTATTTGACAGGGTCGATAAAAAAAAAAACATAATTTGTCACAAAATACTTTAGAGTGGAGTAATTTTGTATTTAAAATACTTTCTCCACGAATCCAAAAACAGTTCACTTATCAAGCTCCTTTTTGTTCGATTTGAGATTTTTCTCGTTTGCAGGAATAATATTCCATCCGCACAGGAGGCGGTGAACACCAGAAATATTTGAAAAGTTAGTTCTTAAAGGCAACTAAACTGGCTACTCGGTGGTTGGGTATAATAACCAAAATAGAAGGATTATTATATCTTAAAGATGTCAGTGTGAACCTATATGAGACACTTAACACTGTGCAGAACCTATTGTACTGTAATTTATTATTATTTAGGCTCTTTACCTGTGTACAACTTGTTTTAATTCTATATTTTGCTTTTATAGTATACATAGGCCTAATGTGTGAGGCTTTTTATGTGATGAATATTTTCTTGTTGATACAAAGCCAAAGTTATGGGCTCCGCTTAAGCCCCAGCCATTTCTCAAATTCCGAATGTTTCGCATACCCATACTAAATACAGAATATCTCAACCACAAGGGCTATTTGAATAATTTAAAAAGGTATAATATACATAAAACACTTGTGAGACTAGTTAAGCGGTTCACTAGGAAAAACGAAAAGTGCACATTTCGTGAACCGGAGGTTTAAGTCTCTAAAAGCAAAAATGCCCTAACTTTCTTCCTGGACCTTGGACGCCTCTGGTTCCACAACAGAGGGGCTCTGCTCAAGCACCAATACATACCAAGCAAGGCTATGTAGAATGTTGTTCATCATAAGTAAGTCATATTTCAGTGTTTTGACTGGGATGTGGTTGATATCTTGCTGAGGCTTTGTCTGACAGTGGTTTTTGCACAATTGGCGGATTCCATAGGTCGTAAGCTTTCCAGAAAGGTGCACTAATCATGTGTAGCATTAAGCTAGGGATATGAAAATAGATATTTCCGTAACTTGGGGAGCTCTCGAGTCACTTTCGAGTCATATTTATGGTTGCTGTTAATATTTATGGTTGAATTGTGTTAAACATGTAAAATGGTTGTATATGCTCTTGTAAGGCTTTGTAGTTTTTTACCATCTCACAGTGGCTTTGGTATCGATTCATGGGAGTACGAGAACTTAGAGTGAAGACCTCCTGATGAAGAATGCTTGCCCCATTTTTGAGGGCCCTGGGATTTGAGTAAATTAATATATACATAGACAATCAAGTTGTTGTCTTTTAATAGGTTTGCTTAGTTATGTGTACATTCTGTGACTGCTCTTCCTTTTTGTGGGGTTCACCAGAGCGTTGTGTACATTATATAGCCCAAACCCAAATGCTCTGCTCTACCAAATTGTGAAAAAAAGGAAAATCAAAAAAAGTATTTCCTATATTTTAAATACTTTTCTGGCACAAGTATTTTATTTTGATACATTTATTTGAGGGGTATTTTGTATCAAAGTACTTTGATGTATTTTTGGCTGCTCTGGCATTACAGAGGGCCTTCTTATAAGTGTTAAGACAATCTCTCCAAACTAACCAAGATCCTTCTACAGTTGTGAAACGCAATATGCTTTCGCGGAGTTTGCGGGTTATAACGGAGCGAACTTCCTTCATTTTATTATCTTTTTTAGAGGGGCTATCGAGTCTAGTGTCACTCAGTGAGCCTGTAGCACTATCGACAAGATGAACAATCTGGGACGGACTAAAGTTAGCACAGGAGTCCTCTGTTATATTGAGGCATGGTATTAAATGAAAGGCAGAAGGAATCGCTTCTCTAAATTTAGCTACAGCACAGTCATACATCTGGTGTTGAAACTCAAAATTAGGTAATTGTCTGCGGAAAGGCTATTACACGTTTTATGTTGATGCCATAAGCAAGACCAAGGTCAAGGGTGTGGTTAAAACAGTGAGTCGTTTCTGTCCTCTAAAAGAAGCCAATCAAATAAGATAAACGTAGCACTAACGCCGTCATAGTCGACATCCACATGATTAAAATCCCCTAGAACTTAGAAATTCTGAATACTTAACAGGTGGCCGGTACACTGACAAAAATAATTGCTGCATCATTTTACAGTTTCAATGTGAAAGACTAAAAACAAGGTTTTCAAATTCGTTGTAGTTTAATTTAAGTTTCGGGTTTATTAATAGGCTCGAGTCAAAGATGGCTGCTACTCCATCTCCTCGGCCGGTGTCTCGAGGAATGAGTGTATTAATACGACTTTGAGTAGAATCATTTAGGCTGAACGTCGTTATGACTCAACCAGGTTTCAGCAAGACAAAATAAATCAATATGATGTCTGATATTAAATTATTTACAAATACAGCTTTAGATGCCAGTGATCAAATATTTAGGAGTCCACATTTAATTATCCTATTTGTTTGCAATCGTAGTGTTAACTTGGAGGTTATTTTGTTTAACTCCTCTTCTGGTTACATTTGATTTAATTGAGTTGGGTGGCCATTATGCAATGTATTCTTGTTTATTCCTAGTTTGAGTTGGTGTGTCAACTGAAAATAAAATCATTGAAAGAAAGAGTGGCAATTAACAAAGGTGACTTGTCGAGGCAAACTGTTGCTGCAAATCTTATCCTTTATTTCTTAATCATGGATGCGTTCCTCTCCAGGGCCTTACGCAATTGGTTTGTTTTCACTCTGGCTTGTCATTGTTCAAAAACACAAAAAACCTCTCCGCCCCGTTGCCCACAGATACGTGCGCGCACACACACCAGCGGACAGAGAGCGTCGAAAAATATGTCGCACACAAAACATTGTCTGATGGGGCAATCTGATTTACTTGAAAGTGATTGCAATTTTCTTTATTCTGTTATTTATAAAAGCACAGATGAGTCACACAATTATGTTATTTCCAGAAAAAGTTTGAGAACCACAGCTTTAAGTGTTTGTGTCGGAGTCGCCGCCGCCTATTTTGCACTATTACAATACTTATAGGCAACTAGTTATGTCTTCCGCTCCATGAAACGCATGTTAATGCTCAGTAGTACACATATGGTACTTTAATGTATTTGCATTGTAATAAAATGTGATCATTTTAAATGGGCATATATGCAGCTGAAACAGGTAGCCTAGTGCATCCCACATTTTTCAACATAACATTTTAAAATATTATAGTCATTATGGCCTTTATAAAAATTGTTTTGGGGAGGTGGGGTAGTGCACTATAGGCCCCTGAGAGGCTTAAGAGTTTGTCCTCAAGGGAAGAAAAAAAAATTCCCCTTACATTACTTTTAAGTAGTTTTTAAACCAGTACTTTTACTTATGTAAAAAGCTTGAGTTGATACTTCAACTTTTACAGAAGTATTTTTAAACCCTAGTATCTATACTTCTACTTGAGTAATGAATGTGAATACTTTTGACACCTCTGGTCACAAGCTTACTTTCCATGTCAGCACACTTTTAGGAAAAAATAAACAAAGTGCAGCCGAGGCTATTTGGTCATAAACCAAAGTATTTTGATGAATTGAAATGTTGCCGTGATGAAAGACCATGATGTCAATGTTATTCAATTGTATCCTGTTGGGAACATTAATGCCTGCACCTGGTACCTCAACATTTGACTATGCTGTATTATATCAAAACAAGTTACCACATTGCTTTGCAGTTTAACATTTTTGGATTCTAATTTAGGAAACATACATATACACACATATATATTTTCTGACCGATCGCTGAGATACCTTGATAAACTGTCATTAACCCTAAACTGTCAAGCCACCCAACTGCAAAGATAACCTGATGCACAAACAGGTTAAAGCCATCATCTATCACAGCTGTAGTGTATACACAAGAGGAAACAGTCGGGTCAGGAGTGTAAACAGCCACAATGTTGCATGGATTATCGTGGACACATTCAGGCCAGCCCACTTTCCCTGTCAGCTTTGAGATTTTCAGATGTGCGTCTTCCTGGTATACCGTCATGGTCGGTCATTGCATCACAGGTATAGAGTTTATGGTGTTAATGTTGTAGTATATGTGGTTTTGACATTACATTAGTTTTTCCATTAAACAAAATAATTAGCAAATTGACATGGGTATGGTGGTGGTGGTACAAGGGAAAAGTTGAACTCTACCTTTTTAGGATCAGTTGGAGCACCAAAAAGCTTCTCCAAAGCCTGTGCCACTACAACGCTCCTCTTCAGGAACTCTCTTGAGTTGGGATGTCAAAGCCCAGATGAATTGCAAAACCCCACTGTGGATTTCCAGGGTTAAAACAAATTTAACAAAACCAGAAGAGGTCAGTGAAAACACTGTTTAGCTTAGTGTTGGCAGTTTCAAGTTTTTGCACAGCTGAGCACTCACAGCATCTAGCTGGATGCCCACATCCAGCCGCCGAGCTCCAATACGGGAAACCTTGAAGGTGATCTTTTCAAAATCTACCCGAGCACAGAATGAAGTCACTCTTCCTCTGTGTGGGTTGTAAATCATAAACTTTATAATAATTAGATGTAGTCAGTGATGTCACCCATTGGATTGTTGACTGATGTTTTGAAGCATTGAGTTCAGCGATTTCTCAATAATAAAGATAATTATTTATTTTTTTAAACTGATTAACAGAAGTTATAATATTTGGAATGCGTGGCACAATGGCAGGTCCATAAACAAATAGTTACACAGTAGGTGTGTCTCAACCCAACACCTTCGGGATTAATTTACATTTAGAAATTATGTTTGACCTCACTAATGCTCTTGTCGTGGAATGGAAGCAGAGGCCAGCCGCAAGGTTCCAAAATCGGGTGCAAAACCTTTCCAGTAGAGTGGATGCTAACTGCCTATGGTTTCATAATCACATAGGCCTTAGGTGTAATATTTGAAAGTTCACATACTTTTGGCAATACTGCATTGTGGAAGTAGGAAGCACCTTAACATTCATGCGTTTTCATGTCTGAATCCACTCTGTCCTGTGATGAGAAAAATCCACATTGCTATTAAACATATATTAATTAAACTACAGCCCTATATGATAAAATTCAGCAAGGGGGGGCCATAAACACTTGGGTCGGCCTTTCCTCAGATCTTCAGCTGGTCAAAACAAAAAGGACTAGTATTTCTAGCTGTATACAAGCTTCTTACTTTATCAATAAAGGACACTTTGCCTGGACAACAGCATACCACACTTTCTAGAGTGACACGTGCTGTGGCAGTTATTATTATACAAGTAAAGTTGACCAGTAACACCTTACATTTGTGACACATCTGTCAGGTCAGACTAAAAGACAGTTAAAACTCACTGCTACGTCTAGTTCCGTCTCCAAGTCTGCCAGTTTTGGGGATTCCTTTGCTTTAGGTAGGCGACTCTCACGAAGGGCATCCCTCAGTTTCAGCACCTTGTTCCAGAAATCTGGTGAAAGAAACATACCCACAAGAGAACTGTGTCATGTTAATCCGTTTAAAATGATAAATGCCAACCTTTTTAGGCCCAAGCCCTGCGGCGCCCATTTATCGGACAAGAGAAAAATAAGTCAAGTGACGTTACCTAAAGGATCTCCAGAACCACAACGTTGTTTAACTTCATTTAAATTGCTGAAATACAGTAAAGCCTTGTGGGAAGAGTGCCATCGGCTCAGAATTTTTTTAACTTGACCGTTTAGTTTTTTTTAGTAATTACATAAACTTGTGTATTGTGTGCTTTTATTTTAAAGTAATGTTATCAGAACAATATAACATGCACTCTGGAGCAACATCAAGTCAACAGTATATAAATCAAATATATGCTAGGGTAGAAAAAAGATGCATTTGATTTTTTTAATGCTTCTATATGACTGGTCATTCAATTAAATATTGTATTCATTTTCAGATGTTATAGACTATTTTATTCTAACGTAAAACAGCTTAATATCATGCTGAAGAAACATTTGTCTTTTATCAGGGAACACAAACAGTCTGTTCAGTAGTAAGGGTCCCTGTGAGGGACAAGCCACTCCTTCTTTTGTCATGTTCAGTAGTAAGGGTCCCTGTGAGGGACAAGCCCCTCCTTCTTTCATGTTCAGTAGTAAGGGTCCCTGTGAGGGACAAGCCACTCCTTCTTTCATGTTCAGTAGTAAGGGTCCCTGTGAGGGACAAGCCACTCCTTCTTTTGTCATGTTCAGTAGTAAGGGTCCCTGTGAGGGACAAGCCACTCCTTCTTTTGTCATGTTCAGTAGTAAGGGTCCCTGTGAGGGACAAGCCACTCCTTTTGTCATGTTCAGTTTGTTGCTTACCTTAAAGATGTATGTTAAAGACCAGCAATTGATTAACTTTATACAAAAGCAATAAGTGCTTTTGATCTTGTTCAGTTTTTCCTACTCAGTGAGAAAAGTCCAGTCTGTGTTGTCTTGAACAAATGCACTGAAGTCTGGTTGAATGAGGTGGAGATGTGAAGGACAGCTGACAGGTATCTCAGCGGCGGCTTTGCGCGATTAATGTTCACTCTGGAGACTGCAGCGCGAGGCTCCTGTGAGACTGACTGCACGCTGAGGACAGAAACTACAGAATACGCGCTTCAGTCTGTTGGCAACACTGCGGTCGCTGAGGCTGCGTAAGAAACGCAGTGCCGTTGTCTTGCATTTATGGCGTGCATCTTATTTATTTTGTTTGACCTCACGCGGGCCGGACGCGCCCTAAGATGCCCTGGTCTCAACTACGCCGTCTGGGAGAGATTTAAAGTGCAGCACCTGTGTGCGGCAGAATTAAGCCCCTCCCAATGGAAAACAGTTAACGCATGATGAAATATTAACGGCGTTAACGTCCCCAGCCCTAGTAATTACATAAACCCCGTCTCACTTCCGCGCGGCGGCCGTAACGTTTCACTAGACCGTTATAAGTATACTTTACTTAGTCGGATTTCAATAAAAGACATGTCTTCGTCTTGTAGAAGTCCAATAAAGCATTATATATCCTTTTGTTTAGTATATTAGTACCTGAAAAATCAAAATGCAGCCGGACTGTTTTTTTCCCCCCTACTCTGTCGACTGCGCAGTTTCTTAGAACGCGTCACACGTCTTAAGCTTTAGGTCCTAATCTTTCCAAAAAGGTGTCTTATTCGTATGTGGGCTGTTGATAAGGCCCTGAACACACAGATTGAAAACTTGGTGTCCGCTCAAGGAGGCATTTTGGGAAATCTTGCTCATGTCATGCTGGATAGTTATGATCATGTTATAAAAGTGATTTTTTGAAAATACATATTTTTTTCACAAATAAATTCAGAAAAGGATGATATAAAACACCACAAGTATTAGAACTCATTTGGGTTTCATACAACTACTTGAACAGACCTCAGTAGGGCCTCTAGAGGCCTTCTAGGGGGGAGGGGACTTAGTGACCCAAGGACCAATGTTCCCTCTAATTTTTCGGCACTGAGCAAAATTTTTTTTTTCTGAGCGCACATTTCAGCACTGAGCAATTCGCAAACCACGCGACCTGCCGAAAATGACCACAAGCCTGCGTTAGCCATAGGGGATTCAAAGAGATGACAGCAAATGCATCAATATGTATGCAAGGCTGATATTTATTCAATATCCTTTATAATGGCTGGACTTTGGTAAAACACCATCATTAAAATGTTCCCAGTCAGTTTAGTTGAACTTAAATGATCTTTGTTGAACTTCAATAAGGGGAGGTTATGACTGGTTCACTGGTTATGACTGATAATGATATATAAAAAATAAAAGTATCAAAGGTGTTTAGTCATTTCTCAGCAGGTACAACATTTAAGTGGAACTTCATTGAAAGAAAAATGCTAATGCAGTGGCCTATTAAATTGACATGGTGCCATTTTTCCTAAAGGTAGCCTATATAAACAATGTAATAACTTTATATTTAAATATGTCTGAAAGTGTCATCCTACCTGTGTCAGTTTGGACTATTTCAAATAGCCACTCATGTTTGAACGTTAGGCAGACCTTTTTCTGGGGCGCCTGCTCTGCCTTTCTTTTTGCCATGGAGGCCTATAGCTGCTGGAGCAGGGCCCGCCAAGAGGAGCCTAAACAGCGCCGGCCCGAGCTCATGTGGCGCTCTGGGCGAGCTTCACTCCTGCCGCCCGGAGGAGGACAGCGGGGGTGGGGGGTGCTAACGGAGGCAGAGCGCTAGCAGAGGTACAGGGAGCGCATGTCGAGAAACGGGACACTGATTGGCCAAGAAGACTCGACACAAAGATCTTATTATTGTGGAGATGGCTCACTCCTATCTCAGAAACGCTGGCGCAAAAAGATTTTTAAACCCTGAAAAAAAATTGTTTGTGCGGTCTGAAAAATCTGTGCGGCCACTTCGACTGGCCTGCGCGGCCGCGCACAGCTTATATGGAACACTGCCAAGGACACATCGGCATGGACTAGCGGAGTCGAAACCCCCAATCTTCCGATTGATGGACGGCCCTGCTCTACCACAGTCAATGTATGAATTTGATAGAATTGTAGACTACATACGGTCGTCACTTTGTAGCTCGTCAATGTTAACATCCAGTAGAGAGAACGGGGCAGCCTGAAAGACAAGAGATCAGTTACTCTGGTGAGGGCCGTCACTGGCCTAAATCATGTGAAGAGCTGATCCACTGAAGGCCCAGGTAGAAAATCCACAGCCCACCACTGGGTGTGGGTAATCAAAATAAGATACATTTATTAATAATTATTCCCACACACACTACATGACCCGCCCGCTCGGTGTAAAGAGACAGCTACATGGTCATATATCTATTAATAGTTTTAAGATTCAAGACAGATGGTTAGAGTGCACATACTGGCGGGTTAAGTCTTCACCCTGCTGTGAGAAGTTTGGACCCCTCTGCATCACAATCAGTCCATCCATTTAAAACTTGTTATTAGCACTGCTTTTTCACTCGGGCCAGTGATCCTTTAGTCATGTCAGCAATGAACAAATTATGTAGTTCACGAAAGACAATTTGAAATAAACTAATGTCTTTATTTAGGAACCTTAGTTGCTTTTACAGTATTAAAAAGCCAATTGCATCGTTTATGAGGAGGTGTAATTTATGGAATGTCGCACAAGAGGGCAGCACTGAGCTGAAAGTCATGTGAGGTCAACTCATGAGACACTGACACGTTTATGGGTCATCCAGTTGGAAAACACCATAATTGGATGGTTTCAACACTTGATTTGTTTAGGCAACAACAAAGTTTTATGGGTGTTAATTGATAGTTATATTTTGATTGTTGATATGTATAGAAAACCCTGTGTACAGTTTAAGTAAGATGAATGTAAACAACAATTTAGTGATTTTTTATATATATATATATATATATATATATATATATAATGTATTTTGTAGACTTGGTACTTACAATATGCAATACTGCTGTTCTATACTGAATATTGTTTTGCTACTACTACATTTCACTTCATAATATTACACTTATATGCCATAATATGTATAATGTATCAGCCTTTTTATTTAATTTGTATTTGACCATATTATGTCATACTGTTATACCACTTTACTTTGAGGAGAAGGCACTGTTAGTCTAGAACACTGGAATAATGTTTCCACCAGGTAAACCTGAACATGCACACCTCTCGAGTGTGACATCATTATAACCACATAACTATACAGATTATAATTAACTGGAGGATACACTTTCTTTCTACACGTAGATCTTAGACCCTTAAATATAAACAGTAGCCCGGCCACCCTACGGAGGAAACTCATTTCGGTTTTTTAATTAAAATACAAGTTGGGTAAATCTCCATAGTCCTCTCCTTATATGTAGTGAGGTGTCGGTAGGTAGAACTGCAGCGCCGCGAAGTCGGCGCTC
This sequence comes from Taurulus bubalis, assembly GCF_910589615.1. Lineage (NCBI taxonomy): Eukaryota > Metazoa > Chordata > Actinopteri > Perciformes > Cottidae > Taurulus > Taurulus bubalis. The sequence goes on along the minus strand of NC_136602.1, from coordinate 24,413,585 downwards.
TCTTGTGTGACGCCACATGCTGCCACGGACTCGCCGCTGCCAGTAATCACACTCGTTGTCTGTCCGACAACGTTAGCTAACGTGATAGCAAGGTGACTAGTTTGCTATAAAAAAAATTAGTGAGAGGGAAATAAAGACACTGTAGACATCTTAACGCTGATTGGCCAAGACTCGGACACATCAAAGATCTTCTATTTGCGAAGATCACGACCTCAGCTTTTTTCCGTGTCTCACTCAATTTCGCCGAAAGGTGACAAGTTTGCAGGTATGTTCATGTATGTTTGCATGCATGTCAAATTTGGTTTGTTGTTCGCTTGCTCAGACGTTTCTTTCATTGTAATATACTGTTCACATCAGGGTAGCTGAAAACATAGATGCATAGTGTCAGAACTAGTCTGAATTTTAGTTTAAAACATTCAACAAATGAAATAACATTCTCATAATGTTAATGTCAATGTTAATAAGTTTCAGTGTTGACGTCACGTCAAAGGTAACTACTGAAATGAGCATGTTAACCAGCTAGCCTGGCCCGTACTATCATGTAATACATACCTTGTGAAGTGCTATTTAGTCACTGTAGTATTCAGTCGGTCCTTAGTCCAACATAAAAGGACGAAGAAGTAGAACAGCCGAGAGGGTTTGTCACTAACGCTGTAGGTATATGTACATTTTGATAATTTGTTTATTGGATTAAAGCCAAAGTGGCAGAAATTAGAAAATGAGTTACATGGCCAAGTAAGTGTGTACACATACAATAGATATAACGTTTGTTCTCTCAATACAGATGCACAAAAATAGAAAAACATTTGACGACTATAATAAAAAGATGTGAGTAGCTGTGTTCTCCATGTTTCAGTTTTATACAAAATATCATGCTGTCAACTCCTAAAACAGTTTTCACACACACAAGTACAGTACTGAATCATCCTTTAGAACAGCGGTCCCCAACCACCGGGTTGCGGCCCGGTACCGGTACGTGGGTCCCTTGGTACCGGGCCGCACAGAAAGAATTGATGAAAAAAAAGTTGATTACTATCAAGGAAATATGTTTTATTTTGAAAAATGACCGGATACATCCGCATGTGCGTCTGAGCCTTTTGTGACATCACACATGTCAAGAGGTCACGTGACACGTTACCCCAAAAAATAAATTAAAATGATGTTTCTACTCTGCTGGTGTTCTGGATTAAAATGAAGGCAGAATATCCTGAGATCGCCAAAAAGCTCTGAAAACCCTGCTTCCATTTCCAACATCCTGTCTTTGTGAAGCGGGTTTTAAGTAACGGAGAAGACAGGACATAAAGAACACACTGAATATGTCATTGTCTCCCATCACCCCGAGACGGCGTAATGGTGAGTTGTATTTTTATGCACTTTATATTTGTTTTTATGCCGTCATATAATTTTTTCACGCCATATTTATTATGTTATATTTATCGCCCACAACGTGAAGCCGGTCCATTATTTTATTTTTTTACAAGAAATCGGTCCGTGGCGCAAAAAAAAGGTTGGGGACCACTGCTTTAAACTTTGGTCTAAAGCAGTGGTCCCCAACCTTTTTTGCCTACATTATGATCAGTGTTGGGGGTAACGAGTTGCAAAGTAACGGATTACAGTAACGATATTACTTTTATAGGTAACGAAGTAAAGTAACGCATTACACTCAAAATATTGGTAACTACACTACTTTACTAGACCTCAGTAACACGCTTTCCTGCGTTACTCAAGACATTTTTACCAGTCCGAAAAGTTCTCTTTTAGTGTATGCATGAACAATCTATCACAGAACTCCGATTTGAGAATTTGAGTGACGTAGCTGCTGGTGGTGCGTAGAAGGAGGGAAGCGGGGAATGGATGAGACGGAGACGGAGTTCCCGGATCCAACTGGGAGGATCTCTCCAGGTTCCCTAGGATTAAGGATATTGCAAAGCAATACAACACTCCAATACCATCAAGTGCACCTGTCTGTAATGACGTGGAGCTTCTAATGAGGACAAGACACGTCTGGTATGAACGGAATCCCTCTACTGGTGAACTGCAGTATTACAACTGTTTAAGTGATTGAGAAAGCGCTCTTGCACCAGACATGTATATATTTTCCACACGTAACATCAACATTAGTTTGCGTCAACAAGCACGTATCATTGTGCTTTCTGCCTTCAAAGTAAAAGCACTTCCTGTTTACATGCTCTTCACAATAAGAGTAAATCATGTAATAAAACAAGTTACAACACTGTGGAAAGGCTTTCAGCCTGGGCAGTGTTGTTCTGACCCCAAGGAGGAACAGGCTGTCGGATAAAAGATTCAAGAGACTTTTACTCATGCGATACAATCGCTATTTTGAAGAATAGAGAAAAATTATAAACGTCATAGGATATAGTGCACTTTCTGTTTATTTAGGCAATGATGAAGTGGATTTTCTGTTTATTTAATTGCATTTTCTGTTTCTATTTTTTGGGTTAAGTGCATTTCTGTTTCTATTTTATGGGAAAAAGTGCCATTAATTTTTCTATTTTTCTTAAACCACTACAATGATTCCTATAACAAGCTGATTTTGTTCTTAGGAGTCGGCCCCCATTTGGTTTAGTGGGGTCTCATGTTTCCAAAAGCCTGTTTTCAATGTGTTATGCTGTTTGACCTGAATGTCCCCACCATACACAGCCTCTTGTATCCTGTTGTTTGTGATTTTAAAGTGAGGCATATTTCTTTGGTCAGACAGTGTGAACAGGGTTAATGTTCGTTCAAGTTAATGGCTGAGTTTTATATGCCATTTTGTTTTACATGTTTACAATTACAATACACTTATGTGGAAAGGCTATGAGATGCCCTTTATTGAAAATAAAGTGATGAAAGGGCCATGATGTTTGTCCATGTATCTTTGCAGTTAATTTGGATATTTGCTTAAAAAAATGGAAAGTAAAGTAACTAGTAGTGAAGTTACTTTTCAAATGCAGTAACTAGTAAAGTAATCTAGTTACAATTCTCAGAAGTAACTAGTCACTTGTAACTAGTTACTTTTTCTGAATAACTACCCCAACACTGATTATGATGATGCAAGTTGCCAGAGCTCTTAAGAAGCTGACAGCAGAGTTATAATAGAGGGACAAAGTTAATCTAAATTGGAGAGGCTTATTATGTTCCACTTCAAGACTATAAGACATTGATGCTTATTTTTTAAAACAGTAGTTTATAATGTTGAGTAAATATCCTGTGCCCAAATTACTGGAGCATTAATATAGAGATGTGGCAATTAACAAAAGTTACTTGTCGAGGCAACATAGATAAACCTGTAAATCTTATCCTTTATTTCTATTTTTTGAATGCGCTCCTCTCGTGGGCCTTACGCAAGGCTTCAAGGAGGCTCTCCTTGTTGTTCAATATGTTATAAGTGGTCAGGTCCACCAGAGCCTCATAATCCTCTTCTGAGTAGGTAAAGTTCTTGGTGCGGTATGGAGAGTCGTTGCTGCTCACATCCACCTCCCCAGCTTTCATGTCTTCCTCAGTCTCACGCTTGACACCTGTAAAGTCATAAGATAATGATACAATTGGTTAATTCATGTCCTATGAAGCACAATGTAATACACAATTATATGTCTTGTTCTTTTGGCTGCACGGTTGAGTAATGGCTAGAGGGGCCCGGGTTCGGACAGGTCTGGGTAAGTTTGCATGTTCTCCCCGTGTCAGCTTGGGTTCCCTCTGGGTTCTCCGGATTCCTCCCACAGTCCAAAGACATGCAGCTCAGGTTAATTGGACTCTAAACTGTCGATATATGTGCCTTGAGATAAACTGGTGACCTGTCCAGGGTGTACCCTGCCTTCACGCAATGTCAGCTGGGATCGGCTCCAGCACCCAGCGAGCCTAAAATAGGATAAGTGGTACGGATAATGGAATGGAATGTCATGTTCTTATTGGATGTAGAAATACACAAGGCAGTTTCATTGCCTTTCTAATCAAGTTGCACTTAGTCATCAGGAATACAGCAGATCCGTAGTCATTTAGAAGTTCATGTTAATTGGTTGAATCCCCAATTTGTAGTGCTTAACATTAGCTGCAATAAGCAGCGTGAGGCAGAATGTTTATTACAGGTCTATTACCCCATAAATATATGCTGCAATGCTCTGATAAAGTATTGCATCATTTTAGTATGGAATGAAGAAATACAGGTATGCTGTCCTGCCATTACCAGCCCCCTGCCCTGTAAAAGATCCTCACATGACTTCTACGATAGCGAGACTAGCTTGCAGAGAAAGGTCACTTCCTATTGCTACATTACTATTGTTTCAAGATATACAGCACAAAGAAAAAAAGATCGAAGCCGTGTTGCAGTGAAGTTCAGCTACTTCAAATGGGCTTACCTGGGTGTTTGAAGTGCTTGTATGTGACATTAACGAGTGGGAAGTGAACCACTATCGGGGCCTTGGGATTCTCCTTATCCTCGAAGATGTAGAACTCCTTTTGAGGCTCCTTTTCCAGACTGGCAAAATCAGCATTGGGAAAGGGGATGTCATGGTCTTTACAGTGTGCAGCTGTCTTCTCCAGGACCTGATAGATTGGACATGATCGGAGAGTATTGTTAATGTTGATGGAAGAATGTCCATTTTGTGTCCCAGATGAGCGCCGCCTCATTCTTTTTACCCTGAAGATGTGCTCTGGCTCCCACGCGTAACTCAGAGATATGATGAGATCCACATCTCTCTCTGGCCGCAGGACAGGCACACAGCCAATCTTGATGGCATGACCAGAATCAATCAGGCGCAGGGTGGAGTCACTGGGTGTCAGCTGGTTTGGGAAGGCATCCTGATGCATTTCTGGACAGAAAATAAACAGATTTGCAAGCAAGATTGCATGAATAGGTTGTTGACTAGGAAACAGAAAATTAAATAACTGACTTGCATATGATGTCAATTGTGTTCTCTGCTGAACTTTTCTCTCTTCAGGTAAGCATCATGTACAGGAATGCTGCCTTGCTGTAGCAGCTGAGATTTAATTACCGTGGCAGATCCTTTTTCTTACTGTTGCTTTGGGAATTCATCATACTGAGTCGAAGCAAATGTCATTAGTTTGATTGGTATTTGGCTTAAAGTGCTGTCAAAATGGTGCTCAATATGCTCTTAACCTCCTAGCGTTCCTGTAAAATTTGCCAAAAAAAACGCCTATCCAGGTATACCCAAATTGGAAGCTGTACTTGAACTATTTGGAGTAAATGCATGGTCTTGGTCTCTTGAAAGGTATCACTCTTTTTCTTCGTGACACTTTTTTCCCTCAATAGTCAGAATCACTTTAAGTGCTGCTGACACTGAGTTATATAAGTTTGAACACACTAAAGCAGGGGTAGCCAACACGGTGCCAGCAGGCACCTGGTCGCTCGCAAGGACCACGGGAGTCGCCCGCGAGGCATTTTTGAGTTAGTTTTTAGTTTCGTCAAAATAAAAACAAACAAAAACGTACATTACATAACTACTATATAACTACATAACATTTTAAAAACAAAACAAAAATTCTGTATATATGAACTCTGACCATTTCTGAAGTCAATGTTCAATATTGTGCGCATGTCAAACCACCATCTTCAGTGTTTCCTCTCCCGTTATATCAGGGGGCGCCCTCCGCCCTGTACTTTAAGGTTCTCTTTCCTTTTCCTAAGAAGACTACTGGTATTGTTGGAACCAGTGCTGGGGGAAACATACAAGCTATAAAGACAAAACTAGTGAGTGTATTCGCTACAAAATTCTCGCCCGATTTGGACTCTGAGGCACTGGTAAATTATCTAAAAGAAAAACTCCGCCGCGATCTAACCTGTCAAAAGATAAACACTGCTTCAAGTCGTTTTAGCTCCTTCAAAATTACCGCCGAGTGCAATGAGGTCGGCGAGATGTACGAGCCACAGCTTTGGCCAGAGGGAACGTTTGTACGGCGTTTCTATGAAGCCGCAAGGCTGCGGCTGTGGGGTCACTGGATGTACAAATAGCTGTTGTTGCAAGGGACATGCTTGAGGTTGGGACATCTGCTGCCATACAGATATGATTGTGAAACATGAGTATTAGAGTTGTGTCCTATAATTCGCGTGGCTTGCGCCTTGGACAGTCCGCCGGGGACAAAGCGCGACGCATTGTTATTGACACTTTAATGGAGAGTGCCGATATCTTGTGTATACAAGAGACCTTTTCAGCCAAACAAGACCTGGATTAACCTAATTCTGTCCATAGTGATTTTCGAGAAATCGAATAAAAGACTTTCTTACACTTGTAACTGGTAACTGTTTCTAAGAGCTGAGGGGATTTCTTCCAAGACAAAAAAGAAACGGTTGATGAACTACAATGTGACTTTTGCTCTTGTAGCTTTTTAAACATATGATACTGGTGAACTGGCTCTTAAGCGCAGAGGGGAATTCCTCCAAGACAAAAAAAGAATCAGTTATGGTACTGTGTGTATAATAACTCTTGTTGAAATAAAATGTATACTCTCAAATAAGAGTGTAGAACTCTACTCAATGGGGACTCCCGTTTAATGGAATAAATAACTTCCAGGTTTTTCGAAGCAAAGAAGGTAACACTGGGCCGAGGCCATTGACCAGAGAACACAATCCAGCACGATCCTGCTTGGTTTCCATATCCAGACAAATGTAAGTAATCGTTTGGGTTTCACTGTGTGTAAAACGATTCATCTTCCTTTCCTGTTAGAGGAAACAGTTCGGTGGATCACTGTGGCTCGATGAAATAGGTAGGCCACAGGGAAAAACTGAACGAATGGGGTTTTTAACATCCGTCATTATCTCCATAAATTGTAATCGCAAGCAAATTGAGAGGGAAACCTCAGGGTTCTAAAATGGGCCCTCCTTACACAGCTGGCGTAAGGAGTAGGTGCTCCCCCTAGGTTCTGACCAGGTCAGGGCCGTCCCGTTACAGCAGAATACCTGGTGGGGTCGCCATTATGTGGCGTAAAAAGTAAGATCCACTGATCAGTGTGATTAGGCTAGAGGTGGACTGGTGCATAGCAATTAAAGTTGTACATAATAAAAAAAGTTTTGTAATTTTAAATGTTTACACTCCTTATGAAAGTAACCAAAACGAGGATGAATACCTTCATAGGCTCGCTTTTATAAGCTCCTTTGTCAAAGAAAGTGCATATACAAATATATTTGTTGTGGGGGATATGAACGCTGATATTTCAGATAAAAATTCCCTGTTTGGTCAACACCTAATGCAATTTTGTCAATATAGGAAGTTGGTTCTGTCCAGCAAAGTGCTGTTGCCAGTAAATAGCTACACATATACCAGTGAAGCTTGGCATACAACGTCTTGGCTGGATCACTGTATATGTATAGCTGATGCTCATGACTGTCTCGAGGATGTTGCAATCTTGTATGAGCTGGCTACAACAGATCACATACCTGTCTCTATGAGATTAAATGTTGAGAATCTACCAGAGTTGACCAGTAATGATGATAACCATGAACAACACTCTAAAGTAGATTGGTCAAAGCTCACAGAAGTTGATTTCTTGCATTACAATTCATTAACTGATAAGAGCCTCGGAAATATTGATATACCAGTCGATGCAATTCTGTCTGGCAACATTAACTGTAAAAACCAAAACCACAATAGTGATCTATGTGTAATGTATGATAACATTGGGAGTTGTCTAAATAATGTAAGTAAATCATTTTGCAAAAAAAGGGCTAAACAATATAATCTCAGGCCAGGATGGAATGAATATGTGTCTGAACTCCATAGAGAGGCTAGAGAAGCTTTTAAAAACTGGGTTTTATCAGGAAAAGCAAGACATGGTCCAGAGTGTGAACACAAGAAACACGCAAATGCTAGATTTAAATATGCTGTGCTTTATTACCTCTTAACCTGCTGCCGTCCTGCGGGCGTCCTTTACTGTACATTCTATTGTTCACTGTGCCTCTATTTATAGTTTGGTACGAGTTCGACATGTTTCTGGAAACCTACGATTCTTGTGATTCCAGCTATGCTATTCGTTTCAAGATCAGACCACCACAGCAGCTACAAACGAGACTTTTGTCCACTTTTTGTCAACAACAAACAAACAAACGATAGCAAAATCCAGGCAACTCACCGATGACGCCTCAAATTGATCCATTAATCCATAACATGCCAACAAAAATGGCGTTGTTACATCGTAAAGGTCCAATAAAAAAACACGTGATTACATCCATAAATATCCACCAACTGCATCATATCAGCTGGAAGATATGAAAGAACATATTTTTGTTTTTAGAAGAAAAGCAAGTTTGCATGAGAGCACAGACGAAAACTCGGTATCATGTCAGCTTCATGTCCTGACTGAGGCTACATTACCCAACCAGAAGCTTTGTTGAAGAACAGAGTCAACCTCTGTCTCCTTACGTGGATCAAGCCTGTCACGTTGTATGGCTCAGATGACACCAGAAAGAGGGGGGCGGGGGGCATTTATAGTCATCTATTGGCATCTATTTGCAAAGAAATGTTCAGGCGGAAATAAAAACCTTATATACTTTAGTGTGTTCAAACTCAAATAACTCAGTGTCAGCAGCACTTAAAGGGATTTACTGACTATTGAGGGGAAAAAACTTCAGATTGTTACCTTTCAAAAGAGACCAAGACCATGCATTTACTCCAAATAGTACAGTACAGCTTCCAATTTACTTTGGGTATACCTGGATAGGTGTTTTTCATCAAATTTTACAGGAACGCTAAGAGGTTAAATGGTGTTGCAGGCCACTCTCAATTCATGCTCAATGCTGAGCTTAGATCTGTATTTTGTTTTGAGAGAGGCAACAGCAGAAAAGTCGACCTCACAGAGATCGGCTTTTGGCAAGACGCCAAGAATCGGCTAATTAACCAAGAATCTTGGCCATCGCGCAAGTGTAACCTGTTAACGGTGTAATGTAAACATTTACACAAAAGTACAGGCATTTTGCCATGCATTTATTAATGACTTGTCTGTGTACCTTGTACTTTGGAAATATCTGAAGTTCTCAATATAGGTCTTGAAATATAAAATAAAAAAAATCAGCATTTCCCCGCACGCCCACTTGTAATACCTCTGCGCCCCATAGTTTGAGAACCCCTGCCCTAAGGGCAACTACAAGCAGACACTCCACATATAGCTGAGAGGTCATTGCTCAGAACAAAACAATTAGGAGTCCATGAAAGAGCGACACTTCTTTAAGAGGATCTTTGACAGCCGACAATATGTGTTATGTACATGCAACTTTACATAAATGTACCACCTGTGCACTTGCAGCTAGAGGCTCAGTAATGTTCCAAAGTTTTTGAATTGTTGGTGAAAGTGTACTGTAATGAGAATTTGTAATTCTTAAGAGTATTTTATAATCCTATATGTCAACTGTTTTATAGGTGGTTATTGAGAAAAATATCAAGGCCGGCATTGTGAGACTTGTGGTTTATGCAGTCTAAGTAGTATACACATCCTCTTCTCCTGTTGATGAATAAAGGACTTATGTTTGCATGTTACAGTTATGTTCTATGTTAGGTTGTATGGATGCTGACAAAGCCCTCTTTGCAGGATACATCGATGTATATGTCTTGTGACAATGCTGATAAGTACTCCTTTGTTTGTAAATGCCAAAACGGAATATTCCAATAATCCTCCCCCCCCTACCCCCACACCCCCACCCCTTCAAAATATCAATAACAGAACTGTGAGTGCCTACCTTTCCAGGCAACAAAGCTGCTCTGTTGATTGTAGTCCCTGTGCATGAAGAGTCCATGCATGAAATTGTACATTTCAGCAATGACTGGACGATTTATGAAGAAATCAGTCGCTATGTTGATGAAATCTGTGGTTGGATTGATGAGGTGTGTGTCCAGAGTTGATGGGTCAGTGTCAACGTCTGTCAAAAGAACACAACATTTCAATAATACATACATTATGTTCTTACATGGAAGTGTCTTTGTTGTACAATGGTAGTAATAAATACAGTAAAACAGTTTTATTATATGGTTTGATGTGTAAACTTTGAATTGCTTTAATGATCTAAGAAAATGCTTCAAATGATTAAGCTGGCAATATTCTCTATTTTTCAAATTTTCAACAATCCCATGAAATGACCAAGTGAAAAATTAATTCATATGTCTTTGTTCCCTCATTATGATAAATGTAGGCACTATTATGTATTTACAGTACAACGTCATGGTTTTGTATTGTAAGCACTTACTAACGCAGTCATTTCTAAAGACTGGGTCGAGACCCACATGGGGGTTGCCAATAAATTTGCAGTTTTTTCCATATTCTTTTATTTAAGATTCATATCTGCAATATACCTTTGAGCCACACGAGGAAACCTGAATGTATACATTGTTCTGATAATGGAAGCCTACTCATAACATTTACTAATATGAAAGGAGAGTTTGCATTCTGTTTGTTTTATTGAAGAGGTACCTGTTTATTTCCCCTAAATGCATTTATTTGGTCTCATATATACATTTTCAATGTTGCAATGGCACATGCATAAAACGCATAAAAGTAGTGATGTATTACTGTATTGCTCTTCAAAATTACAGGTTAACCTATTCAAAATAGTATAAGGTGATGAGGAAATGGCAGTAAATGTTCATTGACAGAAAGTCAGTCTTCTCTTGATTTTGGCCGATAGTGAAACAGCCGTTTTAAAATAGTCCACACAAAATGTACTATTCGTTTAAGTAATGCTTGCTGTCCAGGTAGCTATTTTAAGAAATTACTGAACCTTAAAAAAAAAAAAGAATCAGTAACAGAGGGTAAAAAAGTTAGAAAACATTGAAAGTCGAAACGCAACGTTGGTTTTAGTTCATTTTGTTTGGCTTTTAATAGGATTTGTTTACAGGGAAATTAGAGAAACTCCAGCCTTATTCTTTAAATTGTCTATGTATGTGTCTTGCTGCACTATAAATAAAAGTAACTGTACCTATGCTGTTGACCTCTGGTCCGAGCAAGGTGCTCCAAGAAGGCATGGACCCTGTTGCACTCGTCCATAGCTGGGACATTTTGACCGACATGTCACTGCTCCATATTCCTGATTACATAAAAAAAATAATCAATTGCAATTGGTTATGCACTACTGTACATTGACATTAAACAAAAGTAGTGGTCTTACCGATCAGATAAGGGATGCGGACTTCTGGGAGTCTCCTGACGAAATTACCGAGAAAGAACTGACTCCCGAAGTCCTCAGTTCGGACAAATGCCCCATACTTCTGGATGCCTACCTCATAGGGGGTAAACTCACACCACTCTGTCGACAAGATTTGGTATTTGGTATTACAAAATCAATCAATGCTTTACAGTTTTCAATTTTGTAAGTATGTGTCCTGAATCTATATCATGTCATCAGTATGACCCTGCTGAATATTTCCACATTCATGTCAGTTGCAAAATTAATGAAACATTTCATATACAACTGGGCCTTCATAGGGGTCCCTTGAGTTTAACACCAATACATATTTTACATGCTATGTACAGTTTATTCATTGGGCGTCAGTCACCTTGCACAACATACTTTTAGGAACACATGGTCAAGTGTCATTTCTAGCTATTACAGTAATTACAATACAAATAAAAATTATCATGCAGGATATTTACCAGCTTCAGATTGAAAGCCCTTTGCCATATCCTTCATATTGACAGCAGTGTATATGGGTAAAGGGTTTTGGCCTTCATTCACTGCTCTCTGCTGCTCAGACAGGGTACTGGTGACTTTCTGTAATTGCAACCAAACACATTTTGCTAATAATATTTGTAACATTTTAAAAATATAAAATTAGGGTGCAAAGACACACCTTACTTTGAGGAGTAATGTGTAACTTTCCACATATATTAATTATTTTTTTTGTTGCCAAAGGGTGAACGGATTGTAATGTGAATTGAGAAGTTTCCCCAGCATACTTATTTTCTTATAACAGCCTGTGGACTTATTTCTATGTAAAGGCTTCAGGACATTTTTCCCAGAAAAATCTAAAGGATATGGTGTGTATGTGCCTTGCATTACTTCTGCTTCCTAGTACAATACTAGCCAAATATTAACTAAGAAATGGAGTCGGCTAACTTCAACAAACAAACAGCAACCCCCATAATATAGAGTCCACATATATTGTGTTTCCATTCTATACACTTTGCAGTGGCGGTCTGGAGATGGACCTTTAGTGGTGGCTGAAGTAAGGGTATGTAAAAAACACCATAAACATCCCTTATAGCATAAGAAAATCTGGCAAGAAGCAAGCTAGCCCAATTTCCCAGCCATCAGCACTGATCTGTATTGTGATGGGTCATTCGAGGAGCCAATAATCCTGTTATGTTGTTCATTCTGTACACATGATATATCTATTGGACTTCTGTCCATCCTGGGAGAGGGTCCTCCTCTGTTGCTCACCCTGAGGTTTCTTCCCATTTTCTCCCCGTTAAACATGTATTTTGGGAGAGTTTTCTTGTGCCGATGTGAGTTTCTGTGACATAGGATGTCGTGTGTGTACAGATTTTAAAGCCTTCTAAGGCAAATTTGTCATTTGTGATTCTGGGCTGTACAAAATAAATTGAATTGAATGGCCCAAATATAACATAACAATATTACAGATAGTAAAGTTTTTCTAAATATAATTGTTTTTCTAAATAGGATTGTAAATACGCTCTATTTATATAATGCCGATCATTCAAATCCCATTAACTCTTGCCACGATTTTGTCAAATGTAACCGTCAAGTTCAAAAGGATAGTTTGAGAAACTCCTTGTTTTTAATGTAATACACTGTATATTTAAAGTGATAAAAGAAAGTGTTCAGCTGCTCACCTTCTCAAAGACAAGTTGCTCAACTATCAGGCCCAACATATCAATGAGTGACCCAATGTAACCCTCTTGCTCCTTCTCAGCAATTTCTTTTCTGTAATAGTGGAGTTTCTCAGGAGAGAAGACACTCAGGAAACTCTTGGTCATCTGTTCCTTCTTTGCTGAGATGACACTGTCCATGTCCTTCTGTGACCAGTTAGCTTCCTGGTACAGAGTGGACATAGTCCTGTTCACAAGGGAAGTAATAAGTGTATAAAATGGGTACAATGATTTCAAATCAATTCATATAACCAGGCACACTTATTCTTACTTAGACAACACACATGTAGTCAGGTTAATGATGATGATGATTAATTCATTATGATATTATATACATTTTAAAATACATAACTTTTTAAAGAGGTACTGCACATGCTTTTTAAGCTGTAAAGTGCACTGTACTGTGCTAAAACACACCAATGGTGGTGTTAGAATATCTCTTGCCAAATTTAGAAAGAAATCTGAAGGTCATAGGTTAAAAATCGCTCAACACATATACACTCTTATAATTGAGGTTTTAAAAGTCCAATGGTGACATAAAGTCTCCCGGTTGGTACCTTTATATGTCACTATGTGACTATGTCATTTAAAGAAGAATGTTAACGCAGATGAAACCACATGGCAGGAATCTAAGCACTCTGAGGACCTCCTTGCCTATTAGTCTTATCTTTCCTCTTACTTTGCATCCTTGTCTGCAGCTAAAAGCTCTTTCTTTCAATACAAAATGAAATCCTCCTTCTCCAACCCCCAAAAGTATTTTGATTCTTGATCTACCCACCTTCTTCCTCCCATAACCATGGAAGTACTGGTTTAAGTACCCCACCCAACCATTTTCCTGCTGGACCAATTCCCCTCCCACCTCTATGGCTCTTTCCTCTTCCCCTTCACGTATGCCTCTTTGACAACTGGCTGTTTTCCTAACTCTCTAAAGAAGAAAACCACACTCAACTCTTCTGATGGAGGAAAGTGACGGGGAAGAAGATGAAGTTGATGAAAGTATAGTTATGAAAGATGGATTAGTAAATGAGGAGCGTTTGTCATCTATCTTTTTCGTAAAGTAGTCGACAAAGGGGCTTGGTAGAAGGGTGGAAAGAGGAGGGCGACAGTGGGGGCTGGGTCAAGGAGGTTGGTGAAGAGTGTTAGGATGGCCATATAGCGGCTGGATTTCGGAAGCAGGAAGCTCGACACAGAAGTTTACATGGTGGCCAACCAGGTGTTTATTTCACCAACATTAAGGACAAACAGGACAGTCATAGTGTACCACGGCAGCGTGTGGTCCCAGCAGCAATGGACCCAGCTCTATGGCAGCTTTATATAGCCTGCCACTGATTAGGCCCTTGACCCTACCACAGTACAGGTAACTCTGCCCCTCCCCTGGACACACATTTACCTATACACGATAATACATCTATTTATATACATTCCTATGCCCTAGGATCAATAATCTGGATGATCTCTAGGGTGACGTGTGGCACCACTAGAGCCACATCAGAAGAGTTGAGTGTGGTTTTCTTTAACTGGCTGTTTTCCTAACTCTAAATGCAGCTAGGAGCCTCGGAGGTTGCCGCTTGGTCATGACCTGTCTTCACAGCGCCACTGCCCTGCTTCCCTGTGTTTAATTGCAACAAAAGCACAACCCAAAATGTGTCTTTGTCTATGTAAAATGAGAAGATTGAAATTAAGATACTGTGGAAACTTGACTACTCAAATGGTTCACTCACCATGTGGATCCAGAAACACCAGTGATGTAACTGACAGCATCCAGGACCCCGATATCCTTCAGGCCTCTCAGACTACCAAGCAGGCCCGTCATTGCTCTGGACCCTCCCCCTGAAGCCACCACTGCTATCGTCGGCACCTGAACAGAGAATACAGAGGTGTGGCTTGAGCAGCTCTTTGAGTTTGATCAAATGCTGAATGATATTTAGTAGCTTGTGTTTAACGTACACCCTGGTGACTAGCTTACTGTCCATGTCAGCACGCTTTTACAGCTCAGGCTATTAAGTCATAAAACAAAGTATTGGATGCATTGACATTTTGCACTGATAAAAGATGAAAGCTCTTCCGCAAATCACCACCTGTACTTGGTGGAGGAGTTTGAGTGGCTCAGTGTTTCTGGGACCTAGGTTAGGAACGTTTTATGTCAGACACGTTCCTGGTGGGTGTTGGGCTCCACCAGGGCTGCCCTTTATCACCAGTCCTGTTCGCGACTTTCATGGACAGGTCTCGGGATCGCCTCGGGATCGCCTCTCTGCTGTTCGCAGATGATGTGGTCCTGTTTGCTTCCTCGGACCATGACCTTCAGCAGTTACTGGGGCAATTTTCAGCCGAGTGCAAAGCGGCAGGGATGAGAGTGAGCGCCTCCAAATCTGAGGCTATGGTGCTCTGCCGGAAACCGGTGGTTTGCTCCCTCCAGTTGGGGATGGAGTGCCTAACGCAAGCAAAGGAGTATATCGGGGTCTTGTTCATCAGTGAGGGTAGGATGGAGCAGGAGATCGACAGGCGGATCTGTGCGGTTGCAGCAGTAATACAGGGCGCTGCACCGGGCCGTCTTGGTGAAGAGGCAGCTGAGCCGGAAAGCAAAGTTCTCAATTTATCGGGCGGTCTATGTTCTGACCCTCACCTATGGTCACGAACTCTGGGTCGTGACCAAAAGAACGAGGTTACGGATACAAGCGGTCGAAATGAGTTTCCTCCGTAGGGTGTTAAAGATATGCGCAGGAGCTAGGACATCCGTAGGGATCTTGTGTTGAGGCGCTACTCCTTTGTGTCGAAAGGAGTCAGCTGAGGTGGTCCGGGCATCTAATCAGGATGCCTCCTGGACGCCTCTCATCGGAGGTTTTCCGGCCACACCCAACTGGTAAGAGACACTGGGAAAGACACAGAACACACTGGAGGGATCATATCACCCAACTGGCCTGGGAGCGTCTCGGGATCCCCCAGACTGAGCTGGAAAATGTTGTGTAGCCTGCTGGGCCTGCTGCCAAGCGGAAGAAAATGGATGCATGGAAAAATGAAAGACCATGATAAAAAGTCAATGTTAATAAACTGTATCCTGTGGGGAACATTAATGCCTGATGCACAAACAGGTTAAATTCATCATCTAACACAAGGAAACTTAGTCCCCATGTCCCCTGTCCATGAAAGTAAGCAGCCACAATGTTATATGCATTGTCACTGATGCATGCAGCCCAGCCCACTTTCGCTGTCAGTCTTTAGTGCATCAGCTTTGAGATTGTCCGCAGTGTGTCTTCCTGGTACACATTGGCATGGTGTCCGTGAGTGTATTGCAAGCAGTGTGTCACAGGTTAAGAGTTCATGTTGTCATAGTGTTGTAGCATGTTGGTCTTGAATTCTGGCACACTTTTTTTTAAATTAATTAAATTAGTAGCAAATTGACACCCCTGTGTTGGACAGTGTACAAGGGCAAAAGCAACAAAGATAGAGTTGCACTCTACCTTTTTAGGATCAGTCTGAGGCCCAAAAAGCTTCTGCAAAGCCTGTGCCACTACAACGCTCCTCTTCTTCAGGAACTCTTTCTCTTGAGTTGGGATGTCAAAGTCCAGACGAATGGCAAGACGCTCGCTGTGAATTGTGTAACATAAAACAAAGCTAATTGGCATTGTTTCACTGACCTCTTCTGATTGACAGTTTCAAGTTGTTTGCACCACTGAGCACTCACGGCACCCAGCTGGATGCCCATGTTCATATACTTTGGGTCTGGAACTGTTTTACTGGTGTTTCTCGAAGCCTCTTAGCTCCAATAAGGGAAATCTTAAAAGGTGCTCTCAAAATTCAGTTATAGTGGAGATATTGGTCTACCTGAGCAGAGAATGAAATCACTCTCCCTCTGTGTGTGTTGTAATTATAGACTGTATATCAGAAGTGGATGTAGTCATTGTGACGGCACCCATTGATTTGTGGAGTGATGTTTTGTCCAATCTCTAATGCTCTTGTCGTGGAATGGAAGCAAAGGCCTGCAGCCAGGTTCCAAAATGTTGTGTAAAACCTTCCCAGTACAGTGGATGCTAACTGCCTTTGGTTTCAAAATCACATAGGCCTTAGATGTAATATTTGAAAGTTCACATACTTTTTGTAATAATGTATAATGGAAGTAGGAAGCACCTTACCCTCCATGTGTTTCCATGTCTGAATCCACTGAGATCTGTGATGAGAAAAAGCCACATTGCTATTAAACATATATGATTTAAACGACAGCCCTATATGATCAAATTCTAGATCGATGTATGCTGTGGCAGATATTGTAGATATCTATTGTTGGAGAGGAAAATCCTGATAACTCGAGAAAAAGTATAATTATTTCATACTTGTACCGGCACTTCCTACGATCTTCATTCTGTATTTGTCTTTCCATATTCATTACAAACCATTTATACTGTTCATACTTCTCAACCAGCATATTCATACCCTTCTGTATATTCTATATTTGATTTATTCAGTACAGTGCTCTGCACTACTCTGCTTTTTGCACCTTTATTCAGACACTAATGTAGATGTTGTTGTTTAGATACCTGTATCTGTGCAATGACATTGGTGGTTTATTCTGCTGCTATTGGTTATTTCGCAACCAACCACACTTTTAATTATATTTGGTAATTAAATGGCTTCTCTTGTTGCAAGTTAGTGATCATTCATACTTCTTCAGGGTTCAAGCCAACATGGAGAATGGAGTAGTGATGTAACAATGGTTCCTGGAGTGTATTCATTAAAGTGTATATTGCTGATGTTATTTGAGAAATCTTACCACAAGGACGCCATTAGTGAGATATTCAGAAGGGGGGTCCTCACTACAAAACAACAAGTTTTTTATTTTTAACCGGTTCAGACAGTGTATTATAAGGACACAATAAGAAAATATCTATAAATGTTTTGATAGAGGACAACAAAGTAAAAACAGTGATATACAGTTACCTCTGAAGCAGCTCAAACGCTATCAGAAGTGTGCCCTCCGTCTATAGAAAAGTGAACAAGGAAAATCCTTCAACCATAATCATTTACTTCATGGTCAATTTGTAACAGATCAGCCCTCAGTGCATTACAATCCTACAGAGCAAGTGTTGTTCTCTTGTTGCTTTTACCTTTAGATTTATAGGGAAGACCTTGGTCTCCTTCATCCCGATTTTGAGACTTGTGACATCAAACAGAAGCTCAGCAAACTGGTCATCACGCGTTAAATGGTCCTCATCATATAGCTTGATCTCCAAAATGTTCTGGGGAAACAGCAGAAAAGCTTACAGAGTCACAGAGCTTTTGTCTCCAACGGTTCACAAATTAAATTAGCTATTGGCTGAAAATAATGTAGTGAAAAAAACAATAGATTGTATCTTTATCAGAACATTAAAGTACTTGCTACACTAACTGGACTGAACAGCAGTCAGTTTGATGTCATGCTAATATTGAGTAGACTCACCTTCACATGGGTGGGGACCCGAAAGGTAAACGTCTCATTCCATTCTGGGTTGTTGTTGTTCGACACAGTTGTTGTACGGTAGGTTTTTGCTGTTGCTGTCGGGAGAGTGAGGATCACGTAGCAGTCGGATTCAGACCCTGTAACAGAGAGACAAGAAAATAAAAGACAGTTTCAGTTATACAATGATTAAGCAGTACTACTTCTACTACTTTTACATCAGTTTCATATGAAGATTATTTAAAATAAAACAGGTGAAAATTATTTTTAATTGATTAAGTGTCATTACAAAACATGGACAGTACATATTGTGACTTAAAAAAGTGAAAGTCATACTTACAGTAATCTTTGGAGGGATTTTTTTCTGCTCTCAGTACGGTGACTTTCAAGCTCAACGAGTTAAACTTTTCCTTCTGTTGAATAAGCCCCCAAAATCCATTATGAAGAGACTTATGTACAGGAGACATTGAAGGTGTAACTTATGCAAACTGTACGCGTTACACTTCCACTATAATCAATTTAATGGAAAGGGATCCAATGGTGTCCATATTGTATTTATTTAATGACTGCTAATGAGAGTATTGGCAATTTTTCAGAGTTTCTGACTGCATGTATTTTGGCAGTACCAGCTAGTGGTTGTTGAGTAACTTTATCCCTTAGATAGCTGTTTGTAGTCTGCCGTGTCTGGAGACATGTTCTGACTTGAAATTGAATGTGTCTTGACTCGGTCTCAGACAAAGATTTAAATTCAAGACCAACACTCAGAGAGCGCCATTATCGCTAAATTGCTTGTGCATTTAGTGAAACACCCTGCACAAAGCTAGCTCATGCTGTGTTAAGCAGACGAGGAGAGCTGCTGACCCAGAATGGGGATATTGTTAAGCGGTGGAAAGAGCTCATTGAGTAGATCCTGAACACGACTAAGCTGTCCTCTGTGGAGGAGGCAGAGTTTGAAGACTCGGGGGAAGACCCATCCATATGCTTGGCCAGAGGTTGCTGAGGTAGTCAAAAAGCTCCTCAGTGGCAAGGTGCTTAAGGCTCTGTATATTGCATCTTCGGTGTCTCGTGGAGATCGGGGACAGAGTCTGTGGAGTGGAAAACATGGGGTCATGGGAGCTACCAGCCATCCAGTACCTGTATGACTAAAGTTAGAGCTGTGTTCGTAAACTCTGCATGAAGTCAAACACGATTCCAGTGCGTGTTTGCAGACCCCAATCCTGATGAAAATGGTGTATTTCACCTTCCGGGTTGGGAGTGAATCACTGGCCCTATTGTTTGGAGAATTTAGTCATGCTTTCAATATCCCATTCACAAAAATGTATATTTTAAGTGGAAATAAGGGAACTGCTAAAGCCAAAGAATGGGACGATTGATGACTGCGCCAGGAAGGGGTCATGGGAGTGTCTCCATCATGGATGAAAGAATACGTGCCATGATATGTGATGTCAGGCATTGCAATGGAGCATGTTGCCGTGCATAAACCTGCATGTGTAGATTCACTGTGAGGAACCATCCATCTGACACTGTCTTTTTACCGAGGCACACACAAGCAGAGCCGACAGGGTCATGTGGAGGCGTGCGGAGGGGTTGGTGCGTTTATTAATGCTTAGAAATATATAAATAAATGTCATGGTCCCCAAATCGATATTATATTTTCACAAACAAATGAGAAACCATGTGAACTGTCGGCAGCAGCTTGAGGTAGAGAGTTAAACAGCCAAAGGTGCCAAATAAACCAGGACCGGGAGGACTCAGATAAAACAAGGAGGAGGAGGAGGAGGAAGAGGAGGAGGAGGAGGAAGAGGAGGAGGAGGATATGTCACTCTTACCTGTCTTGAAAACTTGAGAGCCCTGGTGTTATGTTATAAATAATGTGTCTGTTTGTTTGTTTGGGAGTTGGGAAAGACAGATGTGGAAGGAAGTTATTGTCTTTGATACCAGACCTAACTCTACGTGAACTTTGATCCAAACTCTCTTTGTTCTGTGAGTGTTCGATTACTGAGTGAGTCCCTGTCTCCGCGTCTCACAAGCAGTCAGATAGGAGATAGATTCAAGATTAAATCATCATCGATCGCATATAGAACCCTTACCGCTGAGGCGGACATCTTTGATAACTTTCTTTTCACTAAAAAACAAAACAGAAATGATTCCAAATTATTTTAGAGGCTCAATATTTCAAAATATTATTTTAGACTAAAATGCCAAATTAATTAAACAAACTTTACCTTTTCAGGAACTCAAACACCATCCAGAGTTTACCCTTTGACCAGAGAGGAAAAGGCAGGAAAATGTGTAAATATATGATCATGGAAACAAAAATGTGCTGCACTGCTGCAAGAGAAGGTGATGATATCCAGGTATGAATCCATCTAAAGGTTATCAGGTATTCAGTCTGATTTATGACCTCCCTCTTTATGTACAGTTTGTCGGTTAGGTGCCTTGCCCAAGGGCACAATAATAATAATAACAACAGTTATTATTATTAACAATAATTTCCACAGCAATGATGGTAGGTAGACACCTACACCAGATTACCTTGTTAATCTGTTTCAACATGTGAAAGTCAGAGGTATCACATCTCTGATATTTTTGTATATATATTTGACAGTTTTGTATGAAGCACATATTTAGCACTTTGCTCAAAATCACACCTGTTATATTTTTGTACAAATGATCACTTCTAACATTTTTTAGGAAATCATTAACTGTCATATCTAACCCCTACCTTTATAACATTTAACAAATCATGAACTCTGTCTGTACAAATGATCAGTTATGCAAGTTTCCTTTTTTTTCATTTTTCATTTATCATATTTCAAATCCTACACATTTGTGTAAATGTTGTCATGGTGTTCTCAATGAACCTATGTTATAGTTTTCTTTGTCTGTAAATGTCTGTTCGTGGGAAGCCTGGCATTGCATACTGTTCACCAATGTACTGTAGTCTAGAGTATAATTTGACACTGCAACTGTGAGTGAGTCTTGTAGGTGTGCATCAGTAAGGCGTGTTCTGTGTTTGTACTTGATGAAGTTCATGTCAGAAAACGCTGTGATTTTGTATTATCAACCACACAAGATATGTTTTTAGATTAAACCTGAGACTAATCGAGCGTTAAGTATTACAACTACATATGACAAGAAACAAAACAAATAAAACATATTCAACCAAAGAAGTGGTACTTTCAAAATAATATAATACAGAATTACCTTATACCAAAATGATCAACTCAATGACTTGCTTGGAAGAAATTTGCAAAACAGAATTGTACATACCAAAATGTTACAACACATAACTTACATCTCTTCAGCTTTCTTTGGCATAAATCCCTATTTCTCAACCAACCCATCTTCCATTTGTCCACTACAACAGACTCAGATTACGGCCTTTCTCAATATGTGTTCTTGTCTGGACTTGTGAAACGTCATCTGACCTGTTTTGTCAGGTGCTTGCTTATGCTCGAGACGGTTTCTATGTCTTTCATTGTTTGACAGGCAGTGTAAGAACACACCTATCTTATCAGAGTCAAAGGTTGTTGCATCATGGAAATGACATGTCCTGTTTGTGTAGAAACCTGTTCTTGTTTATGACGAGTGGTGTATGTGACGCAGATGAAGTACAGGTGCTTCTTGCATTAATATATAGTAATGTTTGTGCATTTAAATAGTTAACAGTGAAGAACCGAAGTAAATTCATTAGCAAGACCAGCTGAGGTGGTGACATCATCAAGTAAGCTGCTGTTTCCATTGCAGAATGACTGTACGGTCCCTGGGAGTCTGGCCTCCCAAGTACAAACGTTGCAGGCCTGTGTGTCGCTCAGGTGCGGCGCTGCCTCCGGAATCCTGATCTTCAGCAGAGCACATTCACAGAAAGTCTAACTCACAGTTTAGCGTCTTGGAGAAAATTCTTGTGTGGTCGAAAAGATGAAACCGAGCGTCGACGGGGGTCCTCGTCAGAAGAAAAAAACACACCAGCTGTTCTTGCCTGTCAGCAATGGCATCCTCTGCTCCAGTGAATCAGCAACTTTACACAGACACAATCAAACAAAACTGTCAGCAAAAACTACTGAGATTAAGCAATAAATGAGCAATAATGTCCACAGCAACAGTTCTTCTTTTTACTTCAACATTCACCAAGCTGTCTCTATTCCCCGTTCTATATGTCTTACCCTGAGGCTTCTTCTCCGTTTCCCTTTATATCTTCACCCCGCCCTCTGCTTTACATGTGACTGTAATTACTACAGTTAGGCAGATATTTTTTCCGGTGATATTGTTCTCTCTCTTACTACTCAAAGCTGGGAAAGCTGACCCCCTCATAGAAAAGGTATGAATGACTTGTTTGGCAATGTCTCTCTGAGTACAAGACACTTAACCCTAAATTGTAATTAGTTAGAGTTCTAATGGACACATTTCTCCATAAAGGCAATAACATAATTGTGTGAATGAGCTATGTGCAAAAATAGCTAAAGCCACTTCAAAATGTTACCCTCTACTCGAGACCCAGAAGTGAGAAACACCCCAAAACAGGAATACTGTTGGGAAAACTGCTGTTCTGGGGCTCAGACCAGACTTTCTTCACACAAAGTGGCTGACTGTAAGCACCGCCCAGACGTGCACAATATGTGTGTAAGCATAAAACGTATATAAGTATTATGCTGAAACAAAGCACTAGTCTCCAGCATCTATGTGGAAAGTATTTAAGTCAGTCCAGAGCAAACACAACCAATGAATCATGAAGCACCTAAATATTGCTTATATGTTTTAAGGGCCTTTTTAACAAAAATGTATGATAAAAGATATATATATATATATATATATATATATATATATATATATATATATATATATATATATATATAGTTATTGAAAGTTTTCCAGTTCCATACTTCTGCTGAATATTTACCCATATCATTTTCTACAATGCTTTAATTGCACAGCAAAGAAACGCAGGTACAATAACTGTTGGGTTTAGGATTATGTATGTTTGCATGCATTTGGTTTTGTTGTTCACTTTCTGGTCAATCATTAGATGCTTCTTTCATTGTCCTTGTACACTTTTTGTTGTTCCATCATTAAAAATTAAAAAAAAAGAAAAAAAATACCATGCTTTTTTGTTTCAAACCGTTTTGTTGTCTGAATTGAATCCAAAAATGAGTAATGTGAATGAGTGAAAAGAAATCCGAAACGAAGAATACATACGGAAAGCAGGATAGCAGGGAACATAGCAGGGTACAAAGCAGGAAACATAGCAGACAAACTAATACACAGGGTGCGGTCGAATATGTGGAAAACATCAGACTAGAGCGGTGAAACTACAATGTTCTGAAGATTGACTACAAAAAAGATCATCTTAGATACTTTGCCAACTCTTACAGTGTTGTGTCATGCAGACGACATGAACAACCTGGTTCATGTATTACTTTATTAACATAAACAACCTGGTTCATGTATTACTTTATTAACATAAACAACCTGGTTATTACTTTATTAACATAAACAACCTGGTTCATGTATTACTTTATTAACATAAACAACCTGGTTATTACTTTATTAACATAAACAACCTGGTTATTACTTTATTAACATAAACAACCTGGTTCATGTATTACTTTATTAACATAAACAACCTGGTTATTACTTTATTAACATAAACAACCTGGTTATTACTTTATTAACATAAACAACCTTGTTCATAGTATTACTTTATTAACATAAACAACCTGGTTCATGGATTACTTTATTAACATAAACAACCTGGTTCATGTATTACTTTATTAACATAAACAACCTGGTTCATGTATTACTTTATTAACATAAACAACCTGGTTATTACTTTATTAACATAAACAACCTGGTTCATGTATTACTTTATTAACATAAACAACCTGGTTATTACTTTATTAACATAAACAACCTTGTTCATAGTATTACTTTATTAACATAAACAACCTGGTTCATGGATTACTTTATTAACATAAACAACCTGGTTCATAGTATTACTTTATTAACATAAACAACCTGGTTCATAGTATTACTTTATTAACATAAACAACCTGGTTCATGTATTACTTTATTAACATAAACAACCTGGTTCATGTATTACTTTATTAACATAAACAACCTGGTTCATAGTATTACTTTATTAACATAAACAACCTGGTTCATAGTATTACTTTATTAACATAAACAACCTGGTTCATGTATTACTTTATTAACATAAACAACCTGGTTATTACTTTATTAACATAAACAACCTGGTTCATAGTATTACTTTATTAACATAAACAACCTGGTTTATATATTACTTTATTAACATAAATAACCTTGTTCATAGTATTACTTTATTAACATAAACAACCTGGTTCATGTATTACTTTATTAACATAAACAACCTGGTTATTACTTTATTAACATAAACAACCTGGTTCATGTATTACTTTATTAACATAAACAACCTGGTTATTACTTTATTAACATAAACAACCTGGTTCATGTATTACTTTATTAACATAAACAACCTGGTTATTACTTTATTAACATAAACAACCTGGTTCATGTATTACTTTATTAACATAAACAACCTGGTTATTACTTTATTAACATAAACAACCTGGTTATTACTTTATTAACATAAACAACCTTGTTCATAGTATTACTTTATTAACATAAACAACCTGGTTCATGGATTACTTTATTAACATAAACAACCTGGTTCATGTATTACTTTATTAACATAAACAACCTGGTTCATGTATTACTTTATTAACATAAACAACCTGGTTATTACTTTATTAACATAAACAACCTGGTTCATGTATTACTTTATTAACATAAACAACCTGGTTCATAGTATTACTTTATTAACATAAACAACCTGGTTCATAGTATTACTTTATTAACATAAACAACCTGGTTCATGTATTACTTTATTAACATAAACAACCTGGTTATTACTTTATTAACATAAACAACCTGGTTCATAGTATTACTTTATTAACATAAACAACCTGGTTTATATATTACTTTATTAACATAAATAACCTTGTTCATAGTATTACTTTATTAACATAAACAACCTGGTTCATGTATTACTTTATTAACATAAACAACCTGGTTATTACTTTATTAACATAAACAACCTGGTTCATGTATTACTTTATTAACATAAACAACCTGGTTATTACTTTATTAACATAAACAACCTGGTTATTACTTTATTAACATAAACAACCTGGTTATTACTTTATTAACATAAACAACCTTGTTCATAGTATTACTTTATTAACATAAACAACCTGGTTCATGGATTACTTTATTAACATAAACAACCTGGTTCATAGTATTACTTTATTAACATAAACAACCTGGTTCATGTATTACTTTATTAACATAAACAACCTGGTTCATAGTATTACTTTATTAACATAAACAACCTGGTTCATGTATTACTTTATTAACATAAACAACCTGGTTCATGTATTACTTTATTAACATAAACAACCTGGTTCATAGTATTACTTTATTAACATAAACAACCTGGTTCATAGTATTACTTTATTAACATAAACAACCTGGTTCATGTATTACTTTATTAACATAAACAACCTGGTTATTACTTTATTAACATAAACAACCTGGTTCATAGTATTACTTTATTAACATAAACAACCTGGTTTATATATTACTTTATTAACATAAATAACCTTGTTCATAGTATTACTTTATTAACATAAACAACCTGGTTCATGTATTACTTTATTAACATAAACAACCTGGTTATTACTTTATTAACATAAACAACCTGGTTCATGTATTACTTTATTAACATAAACAACCTGGTTATTACTTTATTAACATAAACAACCTGGTTCATGTATTACTTTATTAACATAAACAACCTGGTTATTACTTTATTAACATAAACAACCTGGTTATTACTTTATTAACATAAACAACCTTGTTCATAGTATTACTTTATTAACATAAACAACCTGGTTCATGGATTACTTTATTAACATAAACAACCTGGTTCATGTATTACTTTATTAACATAAACAACCTGGTTCATGTATTACTTTATTAACATAAACAACCTGGTTATTACTTTATTAACATAAACAACCTGGTTCATGTATTACTTTATTAACATAAACAACCTGGTTATTACTTTATTAACATAAACAACCTGGTTATTACTTTATTAACATAAACAACCTTGTTCATAGTATTACTTTATTAACATAAACAACCTGGTTCATGTATTACTTTATTAACATAAACAACCTGGTTCATAGTATTACTTTATTAACATAAACAACCTGGTTCATGTATTACTTTATTAACATAAACAACCTGGTTCATGTATTACTTTATTAACATAAACAACCTGGTTCATATATTACTTTATTAACATAAACAACCTGGTTCATAGTATTACTTTATTAACATAAACAACCTGGTTCATGTATTACTTTATTAACATAAACAACCTGGTTCATGTATTACTTTATTAACATAAACAACCTGGTTATTACTTTATTAACATAAACAACCTGGTTCATAGTATTACTTTATTAACATAAACAACCTGGTTTATATATTACTTTATTAACATAAATAACCTTGTTCATAGTATTACTTTATTAACATAAACAACCTGGTTATTACTTTATTAACATAAACAACCTGGTTGATAGTATTACTTTAATAACAACATAGTTGTTCTTTTTTGCTGTAAACTGCTGTAAAGTGACCAAACTGCTGTAAAGTGATCAAACTACTGTATTTGATATTCAGCCCTCATTCTTTTATTTTATTTCAGTTGCAGAAGCTTTGATTAAAGGGTTAAACTGGACGAGTTATGTTTTTGATTATCATCTTTTGAATCAACTATTTTGATACTGTATTATTAGAATAAAACACTATCAAGTCAACATTTCTAGGTTACACTGAGTTGTGTGGTGTTTCATAAACTATTGTCTGCATATTCTTATGATCAGATTATATTCATAACAGCATAAAGAGATATGATACATTATTAGTGTGTGAACGTATTTAATTCAGCATGTTTGAAACTGAACAATGAGACCTTGGAAAAATAAATTTACTACTGTAACTGTCGTAGTCGTGGGGTCGGAGGTCAACTCACCTCAAGGGCTGGATGATGACATCATGGAGACTCGATCAAGGAACCGATTAGTTAATCGCTCAAAAAGACTACAAACAAGTTATTTAGTTAAACTGCAATGCAGTTGAGATTTATTTCAACACCAGATAAAAAAGGGAAGAGCTAAATATTTCGCAACACCCGTAAAGAATTAAAAATTCGAGCTAATGAGCAAAGTGTTTTGCCAATGAGTACGGAGACTTGAAATATCAATATATACGACCGACCTGACGTATCAGTGTCCTACGCGCTTTGTCCAAAATAATTCCATACTTACTCGGGAATATAAACCCTATTGCACAAAGCAAGTGCCTCTCTGCGTCGGGCAAGAAGGTCATTCTTACTTCCCCGAAATATGCAGCAGTGGCCCCGGGCTGAAGGGAATCTACCTGTGGCCCCGGAATAAAGGTGGTCTACCTTTGGCTAAAGGGGAACTACCTGTGGCCCCGGACTAAAGGGGGTCTACCTGTGGCTAAAGGGGATCTACCTGTGGCCCCGGAATAAAGGTGGTCTACCTTTGGCTAAAGGGGAACTACCTGTGGCCCCGGACTAAAGGGGGTCTACCCATGGCTAAAGAGGAACTACCTGTGGCCCCGGACTAAAGGGGGTCTACCCGTGGCCCATGATACAACAAAATATTATGTGCATTTCATTCACAAACCTGTGGCCCTGGGCTAAAGGGGGTCTACTTGTGACTAAAGGGGATCTACCTCACCCTCTCCTGACCTTTGGGAGAAGCTCCTTAATGTTTAGCTCTGGCTAGAATAGTTTCATATCAATGTATACTGACACTCAGGACTAGTTGGCAACACCTGCTCATAGCTCAAGACAATCAAGGATACCTTACAGTGACCTCTCAGTAGTACACATTATTACACGACTTCTTGATAAAGCATGTAAAAAAGGAATGACATCGTCGTACATGATACCAGTTACATACATCAAACATGGATTATATTGTAGAGTAAACACACTATATCGGTACTCTACCACCAGGTAATAGCTGCTCCCAATATGCGGTCTGCAGAGCTAAAACACCTTAGCCCTAGAAAGATTTATTATAAGAAATAAAATGTAGGTATTAAAGATAGATAATAGATAATGCAGAGAAAAGTGTATATATAAACCCTGCTCTGTTCCACAGCGTGTGAGATGTGTATGTGTTTTCAGTCATAAGGAGTGCAAAGTCGTAAAAACACACCTCCAACAGGAGGCTCCTTCTTATTGTAAAATGCACCCTTTACGATTAGGCCCAGACGATTCACAGTTACATGCGTGGGCCTTACGCAAGGCTTCAAGGAGGCTCTCCTTGTTGTTCAATATGTTATAAGTGGTCAGGTCCACCAGAGCCTCATGATCCTCTTCTGAGTAGGTAAAGTTCTTGGTGAGGTATGGAGAGTCGTTGCTGCTCACATCCACTTCCCCAGCTCTCATGTCTTCCTCAGTCTCACGCTTGACGCCTGTAAAGTCATAAGATAATGATATAATTGGTTAAATCATGACCTATGAAGCACATTTTAATACATAATTATATGTCTTATTCTTATTGGATGTAGAAATACACGAGGCAGTTTCGTTGCCTTTCAAGTTGAATAGCATCTATTCATCAGTAATATAGCAGATCCTTCCGTTGAGTCCCCAATTTGTAGTGCTTAACATTAGCTGCAATAGGCTGCATGAGGTAGAATGTTTATTACAGGTCTGTCACCCTATAAATATATGCTGCAATGCTCTGATAAAGTATTGTATAATTTCCGTATGGAATGATGAAATACAGGTAAACTGTCCTGCCATTACCAGCCCCCTGCCCTGTAAAAGATCCTCACATGACTTCTACTATAACGAGACAGAGAAAGGTCACTTCCTACATTACTATTGTTTCAAGATATACAACACAATAACAACAAATAGAATAAAGCAATAGAAGCAACATTGTTGCAGTGAAGTTCAGCTACTTCAAATGGGCTTACCTGGGTGTTTGAAGTCCTTGTATGTGATATTGACGAGTGGGAAGTGAACCACTATCGGGGCCTTGGGATTCTCCTTATCCTCGAAGATGTAGAACTCCTT
The DNA here is from genome assembly GCF_910589615.1 of Taurulus bubalis. NCBI lineage: Eukaryota > Metazoa > Chordata > Actinopteri > Perciformes > Cottidae > Taurulus > Taurulus bubalis. Next base: position 24,384,099 of record NC_136602.1, on the reverse strand, counting down.
TTGAGGCTCCTTTTCCAGACTGGCAAAATCAGCATTGGGAAAGGGGATGTCATGGTCTTTACAGTAAGCAGCTGTCTTCTCCAGGACCTGATAGATTGGACATGACCAGAGAGTATTGTTAATGTTGATGAAGGACATTCAGGAAACATAATTTTGCGTCCCAGAAGAGCGCCTCCTCATTCTGTTTACCCTGAGGATGTGCTCTGGATCCCACGAGTAGCTCAGAGATATGATGAGATCCACATCTCTCTCTGGCCGCAGGACAGGCACACAGCCAATATTGATGGCATGACCAGAATCAATCAGGCGCAGGGTGGAGTCACTGGGTGTCAGCTGGTTTGGAAAGGCATCTGGATGCTTTTCTGGACAGAAAACAGAGACGGAGACAATAACAAACAGATCTTCAACTAAGGTTGCACAAATAGGTGACACCATTGTAAAGTGACACCAAAAGTGTAAAGAGAAAATATGACCCTAAAGCTGAAAAATGTAATCTTGATTTTGGAAATTCTTCATATCTCTTGTGAAAACATAACTTTACTCAGGTGGTCGAACTGTTTTGGTGGTTGAAATTGGTTTACCAAAGTTCTTATGCCGTGTTCACACCAAAAGAGTTGCGAAATATTTGCGCGAGTAGACTACATGTTAAGTCAATGCACAGACGCGAATGGTTGCGAAAACGCACATTTTTCGCCGGGCGGTGCGATAGAGGCGAAAAGGCGTTGGGAACATTCGCAAATCCGCTTTTTCGCCTTTTTCCGCCTTTATATTCGCCCGACGCGGAGTTGCGAAAGCCAATCGCCGTTGAGAATAAGACTGAGATAAGCCCCGGCCCCTTTCCGCAGCGTATGGTTACGAAAAAGTGAATTAACCACATCAAGTCGAGCGAGTAAACTCAGGCGAAAAAGCATTGCGAAAATGCATCAGGTATGTATTGGTGTGATGGGTGAATGTCATGTAGTGTAAAAGTGCTTTGAGTGGTCGGAAGAATCACGAAGCGCTATACAGGTACAGGCCATTTGCAATTTACTCCTGAAATGTGCATGTTACTTGAACATAATGTATGTACCCTTTGCAGCTAGAGGCTCAGTATTGTTCCAAGGTTTTTGAATTATGGGTGAAAAGCAAAATATCAACAACAGGACTATGAATGCCTACCTTTCCAGGCAACAAAGCTGCTCTGTTGATTGTAGTCCCTGTGCATGAAGAGCCCATGCATGAAATTGTACATTTCAGCAATAGCTGGACGACTTTTGAAGAAATCAGTAACTGTGCTGGTGACATCTGTGGTTGGATTTATGAGCTGTGTGTCCAGAGCTGATGGTTTGGTTTCAACGTCTGTCAAAAGAACACAAAATCTCAATAATAGTAACAGTAAAAAGGTTTTACTATTCTGTTATATGGTTTCTTGTATAAACATTGACTGTTTCTAGCACATCTATGTTGTGTAAACAATGAATCTATATAAATGAGAAAAGAAAAATGCTTTATTATCATATCTATGACATGGTACCTATGTTGTTGACCTCTGGTCCGAGCCAGGTGCTCCAAGAAGGCTTGAACCCTGTAGCAAACGTCCATAGCTGGGTCATGCTGACAGAAATAGCACTGCTCCATATTCCTGATTAAGTTGGAAAAAATCAATTGCAATTACCTTAAATTGGTATTGTACTACTGTACATTGACATTGCAACAGGAAGTAGTGGTCTTACCGATCAGATAAGGGAGGCGGACTTCTGGGAGTTTCTTGACTAAATTACCGAGAAAGAACTGACTCCCGAAGTCCTCAGTTCGAACAAATGCCCCATACTTCTGGATGCCTACCTCATAGGGGGTAAACTCACACCACTCTGTCGACAAGATTTGGTATTTGGTATTACAAAATCAATCAATGCTTCACAGTTTTCAATTTTGTTCAAGTTCTTCTTTGGAGTCTGAATGTGTCCTGAATCTATATCCTGCCATCAGTCTGGCTTTGTTTAATATTCCCATATTAATTTCAGTTGCAAAATGAATTAAAGCTGCTCGCAGCTGTGACTGGGCCCTCGCTTCAAGCACGTTGGGGACGCCTGCGGGTCGCCGGCTCTCCCGGCCTCGAACATCCGCCTGGCAGGCGAATGTTCTCGGACGGACGAGCCGGCGACCCTTCGGCTTACCTCAATGTGCTTAAAGCGAGGGCCCAGTCAGCGAGGGCCCAGTCACAGCTTTAATTTAGAGGAAGATATATATATATACACATATATATATATACACATATATATATATATATATATATATATATATATATATATATATATATATATATATATATACACACACATATATATGTATATATATATATATATATATATATATATATACATATATATATATATATATATACATATATATGTAGACACACATATTTATATATATACACACATATATATATATATATATATATATATATATATATATACACACATATACATATATATATGTATATATATATATATAAATATATAAAAAAATAAATATATATATATATATAAATATATATATATATATATATATATATATATATATATATATATATATATATATATATATATATATGATTATCCACTGAAATTTTCGTAAGAAATGGACCCAGCGTTTAGGAGGAATGGGCAAAAATGTGTTTTTTACAAAATTCTAAAAAAAAAATTAGAAAATCTAAATAGGCGCATTTTAATTTCACGGATGAGTTCTTTGTAGAGCAGTCCCACCCGGACATGTGTGCAAAATTTCAAGTCAATCGGTCAAAGTTTGCAAAAAGGGTGAGCTTTCAAAACTAAAGGGGGCGCTATAGAGACATTTTCTCAGACTTTTGGCCGACACCCAAATTATATTAAAATTTTCGCCGAGTCGGATGGGTGTGCAAATTTTGAAGAATTTAGGTTCATCCCAAGCACCTCTTTTCCCTGCGCATTGGTGAAGAAGAATAAATAAACATTCGAATAACAATAGGTCCTCGACTCTGACTACGTCAGTGCTCGGGCCCTAATGATACATTTCATAGAAAAACAACTAGGTCTAGTGTTACTTGAGTTTCACGCAATAATATTTGACATGCTGTGTACAGTATAGTCATTGGGCTTCAGTCACCTTCCACAAAATACTTTCACAGAATACATGGTCAAGTGTCATTTCTAGCTATAACAGTAATTACAATACACATACAAAATATCATGCAGGATAGTTACCAGCTTCAGATTGCAAGCCCTTTGCCATATCCTTCATATTGACAGCAGTGTATATGGGTAAAGGGTTTTGGCCTTCATTCACTGCTCTCTGCTGCTCAGACAGGGTACTGGTGACTTTCTGTAATTTAAACCAAATATATTTGTATTAATAATATTTGTAACATTTAAAACAATATTAAATTAGGCTGCAAAGACACACCCTAATTGGACAGTTAATGTGTAACTTTTCACGTGTATGAATCACTGTTTGCTGCCGAAGGGTGAACGGATTGTAATATAGCTTTCAACAGCCTGTGGACTTATTTCTATGTAAAAGCCTATGGACATTTTCTCCAGGAAAATCAGAAGGATATGACGTGTATGTGGCCCAGTGTGTGATGCATCACTTCAGTTTCCCTACAGTACAACAATGTACAACACTAGCCAAAAGTAAAGTAAGAAATGGAGTCAGCTAACTTCAAGAAACAAACAGCATCCCCTACAATAAAGAGTCCACACAAGCTACATTTCCATTTTATACATTTTGCAGTGGCGGCCTGGAGATGGACCTTTAGTGGCGAATGTCGAAACTAAAAATCTGCCAATGCAAGACCCAGTGCTAGGGGTCTCCCAATGCTAGCTTGCCTGCAACACAAAGCAATTGCTAGCCAGCTAAAATAGAAAATAACTGTCTTAAGTCAGATTCATCCAGACTCCCAGCTGATCTGGCTGATAAATTGGCTAGGTTGCTATTTGCAAATGACATAATTGTAACGAAGCAACCAACATATTTCCAAGCAGCATAAACTATAGAAAGGTGGCTAACAGTGACTTGATTGCTTGCTAACTTTATAGTGAGCATACATATGTTAATTGGCAAGCTTGCATTACCATAACATGATCCAAGATACTAACTTGTGCATTATGACAAACAGTGCGTCACGTCACCGTTTTGGCCAATGTTCATTTGCTAATTTAATCACCACCAATGTCTTTAAACTTTCTGTAAAAGACTTTCTGAAAGTTACACAAAATCTTTAAGCTTTCAAAGGAATACACAGTATGATTACAATGATCACAGAAAGTGTTCAGCTGCTCACCTTCCCAAAGACAAGTTGCTCAAAGATCAGGCCCAACATATCAATGAGTGATACTATGTAACCCTCTCGCTCTTTCTCAGACATTTCTTCTCTGTAATAGTGGAGTTTCTCGGGAGAGAAGACACTCAGGATACTCTTGGTCATCGTTTCCTTCTTTGCTGAGATGACACTGTCCATGTCCTCCTGTGACCAGTTAGCTTCCTGGTACAGAGTGGACATAGTCCTGTTCACAAGGGAAGTAATAAGTGTATAAAAGGGGTACAATGATTTAAAATCAATTCATATAACCAGGCACACTTATTCTTACTGAGACACCAACTCACATGTAGTCGGATTAGGTTTTACCAATATTATATTACATACTTCACAAAATACATAACATTGTAGTGGACTAGTGTGATCCCTTTAAGAGCAGGTATCTTAGCCATAGTAACGGGTTGATGTTGAAGGGTTAAAGGTTGCTAGCTCTCCTGGGTAGAAACAAGCCAGACTTTTTGCAGCAGCTGCCGTTGCAAGTGCAGTCCGCTTTGGCCAACACCAGCATTACGGATATTCGGGAGCTGGCCGAAGAGGCAGTTTTTTTTGGCCTGCCAACAACACTGCGTGGCCGTGCTGGAGACGGGTCAAGACAGCGGTCGTCGCGGCGGCTGCAGCGAGTCCACGGCAGGGATACGCTGGCCTGTGTTTTTACCATGCAAGGTTTGGGCTGAGAGCTAAGAGGTGCCACACTCCATGCAGTTTCGGCAAGAAAGGAAATGCCAGGGCCGGCGCTCAGTAGCTTCCATGAGCGTCGGCCGAACGGGCAGGCTGCTCTTTATCCAGGACGACACCTGCGGGCGGCGCTTTCTGTGGGACACGGGCGCACAGATGAGCGTCGTGCCGGAATCGCGGGACATTGACATACTGACGGACGGGCAATGCTCCTGTGCGACGTCTCCAATAATTCACAGGACTAGTGGGATGGCTGACGATACAGGTGACTGTCCCTTTAAGAGCAGGTATCGTAGCCATAGTAACAGGTTGTTGTTGAGGGGTTAAAGGTGACGGGCTGTCAGTGTCACGAGGCAAAATGTTTGTGTGAGAGATAAGTTGTGTGCTGTGTTCATTCCTGTGCTCCTACAACACTTTTTAAAGAGGTACTGCACATTTGACTAAATGATAGGACTGTACTGTGATAAAACACACCAACTCTACCTGTAAACATCTATGTTTCATTGGTTGAAAATGGCAACACAACATTTGCTTTTGAGGTCTGAACCTTTGCAAGGTCAAAGGTGATCGAGTCTACTGGTTTGTATGTCATGTCACTAGATTTAAAGAAGAATGTTAACACAGATGAAACCAAATGGTTGATATCCAAGCACTCTGAGGACCTCCTTGCCTATTCGTCTCATCTTTCCTCTTACTCTGCATCCTTATCTGCAGCTAAAAGATCTTTCTTTCAATACTGAATTCCGACCTCCTGCTCCAACTCCAAAAATAATTGTGTTCCTTGATCGAACCACATTCTTCCTCCCTGTAAAAAAACATAGAAGTAGACTTCTCATTTTACCACCCTACTGTACTGTATCCAACTCTTCTTCCCCTATTCTAACTTCCTATTACTGCACTCTTTCACATCCTACCTCAAGGACCACACTTGCAAGGTAACTCAGACTGCCACCCGGGCCTGCCTCAGCTCCACCGAAAAGCTACTCTTTTGCCCATTTTTAGAGTTAGGCTGTCTTCACTGCCAAGGTGAGAGGCCAGAGCTACCCACTTATGCTGCATTCACACCGAACGCGGCGCAAATTTGATGCGCGACCAGCTTACATGCAAAGTCAATGCACAGACACGCCGCCCGGCGAAAACAGGAGATGCGTTTGAGGCGGTGCGAATAATGCGTTTGACGTAGGGCGAACAGAACGAAGGAGGCGGCGCGAATTCGCGCGAGTTGAATTATCCCAACTCCGGCAAAGAAATTGGGTGACGCAAAGTTGCGTCAGCCAATCAGCGTTGAGAAGCTCCGCCCGTCATCACTGCCGTCTTGCCGTTTCCCGAATGAAACTGCTGCTACGGATGGTGTTATGAACCCAAACACGAGGGCGTTTGATGTTCCGACATGTTTGGGACTTCCACAACAAGTATAAAGCAGAGTGGTTATTTATTCCATGGTCGATAGCGGAAATGAAAACTCTTTTCATGGCAACGGAGCAACGGAGATAAGCCATGCCCTCTTTGACGCGGCGCGAATATTCAAGCCACCTTTTATTGTCGAGCGAGTAAACGCAGCATTAGACACCAAAAGGTTTTTGAAGAACCTTCAGAAACCTTTGGGTGACATCACACAAACTACGTCCATATTTTGTAAAGCCAATGGTCTGAAACTGGCAGCCTTACTACCGGGGTCCATCAAGTTTATGTTCTGGTTCCTTCACTCTTTTCGCATTACACCAAGTCCCTTGGCTCTGTTGATTTCTTCCGTGACTTTTTCGACCACAACTATGCGGATGATACTCTACTGACACAAATTCTGCATTTTTCCAAACTTGAATACTTTGGCCACAACCTTAATTATGCATACCTTGAAGTCTAAATATATTTTTAACAAGTGAGTTCGATACAAATTAACTCTGTGGTTCTGATCAAGGATTTTAGCTAAAGAGACCACACCGTTCTTTGCAAACATGTTTATTTCTGCTGTAAATTTGGGCCTTTTAATTAACATGGAAGTCTATGTAGATTGACTCGTTGGAACCAGCCTCCTGTGGCAATTCAATGACCTGCAGTTTTTGGCAATTCCGCATCGTTTTTTTCTGCCTCAGAGGTTGCCGCTTGGGCATGAGCCGTCTTCTGCCCCACTGGCCCTGTTTAATTACAACCTTTCTATAAGGCACAGCCCAAAATTTGATGGATTGCCTGTCTTTGTCTATGTAAAAAGAGAAGATTGAAATTAAGATACTGTGGACTACTCAAATGGTTCACTCACCATGTGGATCCAGAAACCCCAGTGATGTAACTGACAGCATCCAGGACCCCGATATCCTTCAGGCCTCTCAGACTACCAAGCAGGCCCGTCATTGCTCTGGACCCTCCCCCTGAAGCCACCACTGCTATCGTCGGCACCTGAACAGAGAATACAGAGGTGTGGCTTGAGCAGCTCTTTGAGTTTGATCAAATGCTGAATGATATTGAGAAGCTTATGTTTAACGTACACCCTGGTCACAAGCTTACTTTCCATGTCAGCAGGAAAAAAAAAACAAAGTACAGCAAAGACTGTTTAGTCATAAATCAAAGTATTGGATGAATTGCAATTTTGATGACAGATTAGATTATCAGCTGTGTGTCTTCCTGGTACACACAGTCATTGTTTCCATCAGTGTATTGCAAGCTGTATGTGTCACAGGTTACGAGTTCATGATGTCAGTGTTGTAGCATGTTGATCTTGACTTCTAGCCCACTTTTTTGGCATTAAATTGTTGTTTTATTGGTCAACAAAATAATTAGTAAATTGACATAGTGGTGGTGGGACAAGGGAAAAAAGTAAGAGAAATTTGAACTCTACCTTTTTAGGATCAGTTGGAGTGCCAAAAAGCTTCTGCAAAGCCTGTGCCACTACAACGCTCCTCTTCTTCAGGAACTCTTTCTCTTGAGTTGGGATGTCAAAGCCCAGACGAATTGCAAAACCCTCACTGTGGATTTCCAGGGTTAAAACAAATGTAACAAAACCAGAAGAGGTCAGTGAAACAATGCTGTTTAGCTTAGTGTTGGCAGTTTCAAGTTTTTTGCACAGCTGAGCACTCACAGCACCCAGCTGGATGCCCATATACTTTGGGTCTGGGACTATTTTAGTGGTTTTGCTCTCAGCTCAACCCTGTCTCCTAAAAATTACGTTCCCCCAGAACTAATACGTATTCCCAATTACGTTTGATCAGAAACGTATCTCCTCCCTGATTATGTTTGTGTTTGACGTATTACACATACGTTGATTATACACGTATGTTGATTATACACGTATTTTTGTTTTATTGTTTTTGTGTTTGTGTTGACGTATTACAAATACGTTCATAATTGTGTGTTTGTGTTGTTGTTTTGTTGCTTTATTTAAGCATATTTTAATTTTTTAACTCTGCGGAGAAAAAAGAAAAGAGGGGCGGGGTGAGGCGAGTGACAGCCGGCCAGTGACAACCGGCCGGGCCGGTGGTCACAACGTGCAGCCGATGTGACCACAGAGATCCGAGTGTCTGCTGATGATCGCAGTGGTTTACTGCACTAGATGGAGTTCATCACACACTTTGGGCTGCATTCACAAACAACCCGACTCTGAGAAGACCGGAGCCGGCGCGAAGGAGGCTGTTACCGACGGCCTGACGGCGACGCCAAGCGTCTGAAGACCGAGCCCTGGTGCACGCAGTCTGAAGACTGGCCTAACAACGGCGGGCAAGCGGTCTTCACCTCCCGGTGCGGCCGGCGCCCGGCCCGGCCAGCTGTCACTGGCCGGCTGTCACTGGCCTCACCCCGCCCCTCTTTTCTTTTTTCTCCGCAGAGTTTAAAAATTAAAATATGCTTAAATAAAGCAACAAAACAACAACACAAACACACGATTATAAACGTATTTGTAATAAGTCAAACACAAACATAAAAACAATAAAACAAAAATACGTGTATAATCAACATACGTGTTTAATCAACCTATACGTGTATAATCAACGTATGTGTAATACGTCAAACACAAACATAATCAGGGAGGAGATACGTTTCTGATCAAACGTAATTGGGAATGCATATTAGTTCTGGGGGAACGTAATTTTGAGGAGACAGGGTTGCTCAGCTTCTTAGCTCCAATAAGGGCAATCTTAAAGGTGCTCTCTTCAAAATTCAGACAGTGGAGATATTACATTACATTACAGCTGATGCTTTTATCCAAATCAACTTACAATAAGACTAGTTTACTTTTACAATATTAGTATACCTGAGCAGAGAAGGAAGTCATTCTCCCTCTGTGTGTGTTGTAATCATAGACTGTATATAAGAATTGTAAGTAGTTGTGACATCATTGGTTTGTGGAGTGATGTTGTGAAGCATTGAGCATCTCTGTCGCCATCTTGAAATACGGCTGTTGCCATGTTGTTGTTTTTTGGAACTGATGAACAGAAGTTACTGTAATGTAAGGTTCCACCAATGCAAGGCCTATCTATCCATTCATATGTTGAGGATTGGGTTATGTAAAGTACAAGTTCTTCTCTTTTCTTTGCTTTTCTAAGTATTTTTCATTCTAAGTTCTTTTCATTTTCTCTTCATGCATTATAACTACATTGCTTTGAGTGAAATAGTATTTTATCACGCTGCATTATAACTGAATTGTTTTAAATAAAATGATCTTTTATCACAATGATTATAACTAATTGTTTTGATTGAAATAACCTTTTTATCATGCTGCATTATGCTAATTGTTTTGAGTGAAATTGTGCTTAAATACGCTGTAGTACATTCCTGTTATTTTTATGACATTTTAATGACATTTATATATGGTCATAGCAGATAGTATCCTGTTGTAGACGGAAGACGGTCTAAATATGGTCCTGTTGTTTATCAGCTGAACTTGATTAGCTTTTGCAGCTGCAACCACAAAAACACGCTATTGAGCGTGTGACCAATGTCAAAGCAGATTGTAATCACATGCACCTGTTACTCCCCCACACTTGCCTATATATACTATGATAACTGCACACTTCTTCAGTTCCTCTTGGGCTCTGTCCCTGAGATGGAACCACTTTTATTCGAGAAATCGAATAAAAGACTTTCTTACACTTGTAACTGGTAACTGTTTCTAAGAGCTGAGGGGATTTCCTACAAGACAAAAAAGAAACGGTTGATGAACTACAATGGGACTTTTACTCTTGTAGCTTTTTAAACATATGATACTGGTGAACTGACTCTTAAGCGCTGCGGGGAACTCCTCCAAGACAAAAAAAGAATCAGTTATGGTACTGTGTGTATAATAACTCTTGTTGAAATAAAACTTATACTCTCAAATAGGAGTGTAGAACTCTACTCAATGGGGACTCCCGTTTAATGGAATAAGATAACTTCCAGGCTTTTCGAGACGAAGAAGGTAACAGTGGGCCGAGGCCATTGACCAGGGAACACGATCCAGCACGATCCTGCTTCGTTTCCATATCCAGACAAATGTAAGTAATCGTTTGGGTTTCACTGTGTGTAAAACGATTCATCTTCCTTTTCCTGTTAGAGGAAACAGTTCGGTGGATCACTGTGGCTCAATGAAAAAGTTAGGCCACAGGGAAAAACTGAACGAATGGGGTTTTTAACATCCGTCATTATCTCCATAAATTGTAATCGAAAGTAAACTGAGAGGGAAACTTCAGGGTTCTAAAACGGGCCCTCCTTACACGGCTGGCTAAGGAGTAGGCGCTCCCCCTCGGTTCTGACCAGGTCAGGGCCGCCCCGTAACACATACACTGCAGGAACAGCTTGCAGGAGCAATTTTGTGGCTGTAAGTGTCTTGCCCAAGGACACATCGACATGGACTAGCAGAGCCGGGACTCGAACCACCGATCCACTAAATTGAACTCTGTTCTACCACTGAGCCACATTTGCCCACATAGGCAGTAGGTGTAATATTTGAAAGTTCACATACTTTTGGCAATAATGTATAGTGGAAGGAGGAAGCACCTTACCCTTCTTGTGTTTCCATGTCAAAATCCACTGTGTCCTGTGATGAGAAAAAGCCACATTGCTATTAAACATACATTATTTAAACTACAGCTTTATATGATCAAATTCAGCAAGGGGGCCCATCAATGCTGTCATCAGGGTCCCATTCCTCGTACCTGGCTTACTGAGTTAGTCGGATAATTTTCAGGATAAAATGACGCAGGTCAGCTTTTCGGTTTGGAAAGATCACCATAGCAACACATCCAAATCCCTTAACCTGCTCCAGCGCAGGCTAACTGAAATTCACTGGATAAGCTGGCCACTCCCACCGGAAGGATGAAGGAGTGATATTAGTTATATTAGTTTTATAGGGAGAGAGTTCTTCCAGATCGCCAAGATCCGTTCTCACATCATGATGACTTTCTGTACGAGCGCTATCGATTCTGCCGACAAGGAATCATTTATTTACGCGCAGCCGACCATTGACTGTCTCACATACTGTATGCATTGACTGTCTCACATACTGTATGCATAGACTGGATCACAGAATGGATCACAGCCTTGCGCTTTTTTGAGAGTGTTACATGTTTGTACAGTGTCGGCGTTGCGGAGAACATCGGGAAAGCTGCTGCATGCCGTGCTTTTCGTAACGTTTATTAAGCGCTGAAGAAACTTATGGATGTGTTAAAAAACACTCATAATTATATGACAGTGTTATTAGTACATCATACATATCATTATTGTAGAAAAGGATTAAGGTGGACTTGTGATAAGAATAGAGAGAATTACACACAATTTCTTTTCACTGCTTCAATTGATTGAATTTCTGATTATGAATAATACATACGTACTGATCCGCCCATACACATATTCAAACTCCTAGTTATATGGTGTAATGGAAGATTTTCCTGTATCATATCTGTTAAAAAGGAATGAAGTCTCTGAATCAAAGTTGTCTTAAGTCTGTTTATTCCTGCAGGAAGGAAAAGTCTGTCACAGCCTATAACACAGAATTCAAAGAAGCCATCGTCATCAGCCCATTTTATAACACCATGAGGTCTCCGCCTCCAAACCCCCCAATGAAGGAGGCCAAGAAGCTGAGTCTGTTAGAAAAACATGAACCCCCACTGTTCCCACCAAACATTCCATTTGTCCTGAGAATCAACACCTTATCTGTTTACAACCCCTCCATATACAAGTGAAGACAAGTCACTAAGCTCTCTGACCCCAGTACTTTTCCATCTCCTGCCTCGGCCATTTGGTTCCTCACCTCTGAGGGTCATTTAAGGTTCAATTTAGACTGTATTATTACAACACTATATTTTCCCATTACAATGGTAATCTACACATACATGTATATACACATATAGTACATGATACATACGTGCATACAGTAGATATATCCTCATAAGTATCTTTAATTCATATCAATTAGATACTCTTTGGGCTTGTTTTTATCTACTTATTCTGAAAGCCTACTGCCAGCAGGCACATTTAAATAAATATAATCTGATTTATCTGGGTGATGATGCATTTCAAATTAGCTGAAACATTTTCCCAACACTTACGCATTTAACTTACGCATTTAATAAGCTGTTTTGCCATGCATATGTCGGCAGCGGTGGTGGTGTTAAGCTGTGTTCACAGCAAAAGAGTTGCAAAAGCGTTGCGAATATTCACATCGCTTCTGTTGTGAACGCAGCTTTATACTTTGCCATGGTTATATGGTCTTGACTTCCTCAAATGCGTTCATGATCATCTCCTACTCGTCAGCGGAGAAAAAAGTGGCTTGTCCTTTGAGTTTATTTGTCATGTTGTAGCGTTAGAAGATCATGGATTCAGTGCTCGACTTTTTCCCCTTTTGAAGCAGACGGGCGTGCACAATTATCCAGATGACTGACGTCTGGTTCGAGACTTTGTGAGCCTTTGAGAAACAGAGATAGCCTGATGTCAATCATCGTGGTAATTTAAGTTGGATAATAGGACATTTGATCGACTTAGTTGAACCACGTACGAGAAATGGCGCCCAGATCTTCAGCTAGTCAAAACAAAAAGGAACCAGTTAATCCAGCTGCACACAAACTTCTTACCTGATCAATACAAACGGACACTTTGCCTGCATGTTTGGCTGGTAGTGGCTGGAGATGTGTATACGTTTCCATTGGAGAAGCAGTAGCAAAGGTAGAACCAGAGGGCTGATAGAGAACAGGAAAGAAAGCATGCCATGTTATATTTTCTTTCTAGATCGATGTATACTGTGGCAATCATTGAAGAAAAACGTTTGCAATGAATACCTTAAAAATAAAAAGTTTCTTTCCTTATTTCCTTCCACTCTTCCTTTCTTCTATGCCTTTTTAGCCCCGCGGCGCCCATTATCGGACAAGGAAATTATAAAATAAGTCAAGTGACGTTTCCTAAAGGATCTCTGGAACCTCAACTTCATTAAAATTTCTAAAATACAGTAAAGCCTTGTGTGAAGAGTTCTATCTGAACAGAAAAAAATAAACGTACCGTTAAGTTTATGTAATTACATAAATACAGTAACCTTGACTAACAGAGAAAGGCTTTGTTTTATTCTGATTCTGATTCTTTAGGTCATTATCTTTACAAAGAGGGGTCTTACAACTCTGTAGGTTGTTGTTTAGGCCTTGAACCATGGAGTTGGAAAAACTCAGGCCAGCTCGAAAAGGCATTTTTGGGCAATATTATCTCATATCATGCTGGAACCCGGCCAACATGTCCCCTGGAGAGGGGGCAGCGCCTGAAGACTTTGGGGTGGTTGCACCCATATCTCTGGCAGAGGTCGCTAAGGTAGTCAAAAAGCTCCTTGGTGGCAAGGCGCCGGGGGTGGATGAGATCCGCCCTGAGATGCTGAAAGTGCTGGACATCGTTGGGCTGTCTTGGCTGACACGCCTTTTCAGTGTCGCATGGGGGTCGGGAACAGTGCCCATGGACTGGCAGACCGGGGTGGTGGTTCCCATCTTCAAGAAGGGGGACCGGAGAGTGTGCTCGAACTATCGTGGCATCACACTGCTCAGCCTCCCGGGAAAAGCTTATGCCAGGGTGCTGGAAAGGAGGCTCCGACCGCTTGTCGAACCTCAGATTCAAGACGAACAGTGTGGGTTCCGTCCCGGCTGTGGAACAGTGGACCAGCTCTTTACCCTTGCAAGACTACTGGAGGGGTCCTGGGAGTTTGCCCAACCAGTCACCAGCACCAACATGTGCTTTGTAGACTTGGAGAAGGATTTCGAACGGGTCCCTCTGTGGTTTTTGTGGAGGGTGCTGCGGGAGTATGGGGTGCCGGACCCATTGGCACGGGCCGGTCTCTGTACGCCTGCAGTAGGAGCTGTGTTCGTATCCTCTGTAATAAGTCAGACACGTTCCCGGTGGGTGTTGGCCTCCGCCAGGGCTGCCCTTTATCACCGGTCCTGTTCGTGACTTTCATGGACAGGATATCTAGGCGCCGGTTGGCGTTGGAATGCCTCGGGGTCCCCCAGAATGAGCTAGAAAGTGTTGCGGATGAGAGAGAAGCCTGCGTCAGCCTGCTGAACCTGCTGCCACCGCGACCCGACCCCAAATAAGCGGCTGATAATGGCTTCTCCCCCCTAGAGGGGGAATCGGGGCTCAAAAGGTTAAAGGAGGTGACAAGTGAAGTTGACCAGTAACACCTTACACATCTCTCTGTCAAACAGGTCAAATTAAAAGACGATTAAAACTCACTGCTACTCCTAGTTCTGTCTCCAAGTCTCTGTTGACGTAGAAACGCAATTTTTGGGATTCCTTTGCATTAAGTGTGCCATTCTCATGATAGGCACCCCTCAGTTTCAGCACCTTGTCACACAAACCTGGTGAAAGAAATGTACCCACAAGAGAACAGTGTCATGTTAATCTGTTGAAACTGATACATACCAATGTTGTTGTTGCTTGACAAGCCATAAGTAAAAGTTGTTATAGTAAAGTCATTAATTTGTCTGATGAAGACTTTTTCAAGGTTTCTTGATTTTTTTTTTATTTGCCTTCTTCCACAGCTGTTTAAGCTGGCAAAAAGTGTGAGGGTCTGTCGATTTTAAAGAGCCTACACAGCCACACTTAGGCTGCAATGCTCAGTTAATAACACCAGCTTTAGAGATAGATACAAGTTACGGTACATCATAGCAATCTTGGTTTGCTGCAGAGACCATGCGCCTTATTTTTAATACATCCAGCATTATTGAGCAGCATCAATATTCATTTGGAATTATGTCTTTGGACACTAGGTTATTGTAATTCTAATATTCACTTTTAGCTCCAAGCTCGATCAGCCAAAGTAAAAATTAAAATAATAGTTTGTTGAGGATTTGAAAGGAGTAACATCTTTCATACTACACAGTCACATATGAAATTATTAATATTCTGAAATGATTTAGAACAGCTTTGAATTTCATATCACTTATTTGGTGATTTCCCCGATAATCTTAGTAGTTCCATGACAATACAGTCATGGAACTACTTCATATCTGTAAACCTGACCTAAATCCTTCACTCCAATTTGTTAAAGAAATATTTGGGGAACAGGAAAATGAAAGCTGAAGTCATTTCAACCTGACTTGAAGAATTGGATAGAATTGTAGACTACATACGTTTGTCACTTTGTAGCTTGTCAATGTTAATATCCAGCACAGATAACGGGACAGCCTGGAAGACAAAGAGAGATCAGTTACTCTGGTGAGGGTAATCAAAATAATATACATGTGTTAATAATAATTATTTCCACACACTACAGGACCCGCCTGCTCTGTGTAAAGAGACAGCTAAATGGTCATATACTGTATGTATTAATAGTTTTAACCTTTTAAGCCCCATTAAGCACCAAGGCATTTTTTAGGATTTAGCTCGAAATAGCATCTGTGACATTTGAATTTTTTCATGTAGCAAACCTTATATTTCACTTTCATATGACTTATGGTGTGAAATAAACTTGTATCAGTGTGGATTTACTGGGGGAAATGCATTTTTTCAACAAAAAAAAAATAAAGTTTCAAAATGTGCTGACTCAGCGATTTATGTTGCTGTGTTCTTTTGTTCGTATCTCGGTGATGCTTTGCAGCAGAGGGATTTGGTGAATAGATTTGGAATCTGTATGGAATTGTCTTGCTTTTTGCTATTTGTATTTTTCTGATAGCACCAAGCTACGGGCTGCTAGTTCCGGAAACATTCAGAGTGGGCTGACTCGTGACAAAAGTATAACTATTTTATTTTAATAATTATTTTAGTTGGTGTTTGAGTTGTGTTGAAATGGCTGACTAATTATTGTAGCCCAGGTTCTCTTGTTTAATTTGATGTGTAGCATCAATATATTTGTTCATGATTATTGTAATGTTTTACACAGTTTAATTAAAATTAAAAAAAAGGACTTATATAGGTCCATGCGGTGTTTCAAAACAGATTGTTAGAGTGCACATGCTGGCGGGTTAAGTCTTCACTCTGCTGTGAAAAGTTTGGACCCCTCTGCACCACAATCACAGTCTTCAGTTCATCATTTAAAACATGCTTGTTAATATCACTGCTTGTTCAGCCAGTGATCCTTCAGCAGTGTCAGCAATAAACATAGTTCATTATATTATTCATTAATATTCATAGTTCACGAAAGTCAATTTGAAATTAACTATTTTTTCTTTATTTATATTTAGGAACCGTAGTTACTTTTACAGTATCAAAGAGCCAATTGCGTTGTTTATGAGGAGGTGTAATTTATGGAATGTCACACAAGAGGGCAGCACTGAGCTGAAACATTCATGTGAGGTCAACTTATGAGACACTGACACGTTTATGGGTCATCCAGTTGTAAAACACCATAATTTGATGGTTCCAACACTTGATTTGTTTAGGCAGCATTTATGTTTATTTGATACAACTCATTTTAAATCAAACTGAAGGCAATTAAAGGAGTTGTGTTGCCAATGCATCCTGTGGTTCTACAGTCTTTTGAGTTTCAGCAGACATTGAGAGGAAAACCCTGATCACTCGAGAATAAGTATAATTATTTCATACTTGTACTGGCACTTCTTACAATCTTCATTAACTTTGCGTATTCATTACAATGAGTTTATACTGTTCATACTGCTTATCTAGCATATTCATACCTGTATTATATTATATTATATATATATTATATAATATTATTATAATATTTATTCAGTATTACATTCAGTACAGTGCGCTGCACTACTCTGCTTTTTGCACCTTTATTCAGATACGAATGTACATTTTGTAGTTGTGATACCTGTATCTGTGCGATGACATAAATGTTTATTCTGCTGCCATTTGTTATTTAGCAACCAACCAAACTTTTAATTATATTTGGGAATTAAATGGCTTCTCGTGTTGCAAGTTGGTGATCATCCATACTTCTTCAGGGTTCCAGCCAACATGGAGAATGGAGTAGTGATGTAACAATGGTTCCTGGAGTGTATTCATTAAAGTGTATATTGCTGATGTCATTTGAGAAATCTTACCACAAGGACGCCATTAGTGAGATATTCACAAGGGGGGTCCTCACTACAAAACAAGTTATTTATTTTTAACCGGTTCAGACAGTGTATTATACAGACTAAATAAGAGAAATGTCTGTAATTGTTTTGATAGAGGACAACAAAGTAAAAACAGTGATATACAGTTACCTCTGAAGCAGCTCAAACGCTATCAGAAGTGTGCCCTCCGTCTATAGAAAAGTGAACAAGGAAAATCCTTCAACCATAATCATTTACTTCATGGTCAATTTGTAACAGATCAGCCCTCAGTGCATTACAATCCTACAGAGCAAGTGTTGTTCTCTTGTTGCTTTTACCTTTAGATTTATAGGGAAGACCTTGGTCTCCTTCATCCCGATTTTGAGACTTGTGACATCAAACAGAAGCTCAGCAAACTGGTCATCACGCGTTAAATGGTCCTCATCATATAGCTTGATCTCCAAAATGTTCTGGGGAAACAGCAGAAAAGCTTACAGAGTCACAGAGTTTTTGACTTCTACTCTTCTAACTGAACTGGTTCTTTCCACGATGGACTGAACAAATGTCTCTATTTCTCTTTGTGGATTACTCTGTCAGCTGATTGAGGGGTGTCCAGTTTCCTTAAGCCAATCATATCGTTGCTGTCAAACTTTTAAATAGTTTCTCCGCTCTGCTACGGAAGTGTCATTTCAGGTCGGACCAGATGCGAAGTGACGCGAGGGTTTTTTGGTTTTCCGAGCGGATTTCGGCGCGGACACGGGACTCGGGTGCTACTAGACGGGAGTATGGCGGCTGCCCAGCGGGATGTTCCGGACCCAGCGGGGGTGGATGTACTAGCAGAGGACTGTGCTGACAGCCGAAGCACTGGGCCCAACTGCTGGAAGTACGACGTAAGGTAGCGCGGGGCAGGTGGACGCGGCGACGCTCGCTCGTCACGTCTTCGCCCGACCCGAAGTGGTGCACACCAACTTTGAGGGGTTTCTTTTGTCTCTGGACGCTACCTCCGGGACTCGGGGTGACTTTGGGACTGTTGGGAGCTGGGGGATTAAGTTGTGTTTTGGGGGAGGGGCAGGGCCGGCGATTGCTATAGGCGAACTAGGCGACTGCCTAGGGCGACAAATGGGTTGGGGGCGCCCTCACCACGCGACCGTGGGGTGGGAGGCGGCG
Organism: Taurulus bubalis; assembly: GCF_910589615.1. Lineage (NCBI taxonomy): Eukaryota > Metazoa > Chordata > Actinopteri > Perciformes > Cottidae > Taurulus > Taurulus bubalis. Next base: position 24,365,487 of record NC_136602.1, on the reverse strand, counting down.
CTGGCTCCCGCGAGCAGGGATGATTCAGCTGTGAGTTTTCTCATCAAGTACCGAGAGACACGCATATTGAGAAACGGGCGCTGCAAACATCTTAACGCTCATTGGCCAAGACACGTCACATCTAAGATGTTCTATTACGGAGATGAGAACAACTCGGCCAAAAAATTTTTTTGTCGAGAAAACGGGACGCTGATTGGCCAAGACTCAACACGTCACATCAAAGATCTTCTATTGCAAAGATGGCTCAATCCAAAAAAAGTTTGTGTGGTCTGAAAAATGTGCGCGATCTGAAAAATAAATGTATTGCGCGGCCACTTTGACTGGCGCGTGACATTTGCAAAAATGAAGCGGTCTAAACCATCTGGAGAACAGGGACGAAAAAAGGAAGAAGAGGAAAAGAAAAAGATATAGAGGTAAGTCTTCTAATCTCAGCTATCAAGGTGTCAAACAAAATACATTTATTATTGTGCATCACCTAATATTGGACGTTTCATTGCCGTCACTTAGGCTAGCTATAGCTAGCTAGCAACTGTTACTTTGCTAATTTGCTACATAGGCTATTACTAGCAAACGTAACTTCACTGATAACCTACATGGATACACATGTCAAAAGACCAGTATCTGGATAACGTATGCTACTTATGAAAAGTACAGTTGCTGTCTACATTCATTATAAATGGCATAAGTTCTGTTTAGTGAATTCACAACTAGCAGGTGCATACACACACAGTAACCATTTTGGGGATAGTGGTGGTGTTCACCCTTCTGTACAGTTCCTCCTCAGGAATATACTAAAATGTATATGTGTGTTTTTTTTTTTTATTAAATAGGCCAGATGCACTCAGGCAATTTTTTCTGGCAAATCTTTTTTGCTGGAGAAAGGACGCCTGATTCGCCTCCCTCTGAACTTTGTAAGTAGCCTACACAACTAATACTATTGTTGCTGTTTTTGTTATTGTTATTATTTTTACTTTCATAATCACATCACATTAATACTACTAATTGTAATCAGGAGCATTATTTAGCCTTGTTGCAGTGGTGGCAGTAATTGTAATTGATCTACTACAAGTTACATGGTCAGATAAAATGTATTTGTACAATGCAACTATGTGGTAGGATGATAGAAATGACCAAATGCAATCGTGTAACGAACAGCATGGATGAACTCTGTTTAAATACAGCTGCAGGAGAAGGCACATCCAGTAGTACTCAAGGGGCCAGTAACACACAGGCCAGGAACACACAGCCTGCATCAGGTGAGTCTATTTAATAGTATTTATTCAAGCCACATCCATACTTTAAAGTACAATAGAAACATGTTAGCATGTATTAAATACAATAGCTTGTTTTCTTAAAGAAGTTCAACCACATTCATGATCATTTCACTAATTCCTGGAGAGGTGAAGTGGGGGGAGGAGGGGGGAATTCCCTATACAGCTTGTATCATGTTTTGAGGTTTGTTCAATAAACATATTTGAAAAAAAAGAGTGTTTTGCACGGTTTATGGAATTAATTTAATCCTAACTTTGAGTGTGTAATAAATTATTTTAAATGACAAAAAAGAAAATGTTCTGAAACTATTCTGGTGTTTGTTGTCCATGCACCATTTATTGTTGAACTGCAATGTAGAATAGTATAATTATAAGTGGGTGAAATACTGCTATGCAAAGTAAAGCAGTTAAGTTAAGGGGGCAAAACTAAATCTCGCCTAGGGCAACCAAAGGGCTAGAGGAGGGGTTAATTGTTTGTGTCATATGTCTTGCCTTGTGGCATTGAATTTAGGTTTTTAATAACACTCAGACTCACAACCGCCTGTTTGTTTCCGTGTGCTTTTGTTTTCATGTGTTATGCAGTCCGATTTACCGGTATTGGCAACAGATCCGCCCATGACCTTTTAATTTAGCAATGTGCTTTTCTCCCTCGATTTAAGGCTGAGGGCGAATTGTTACAAATTCTAAACAAGTCTCTTCTGAGTGAACAACAGCAGTCAGATGCTTGGTTTGATGTCATGCTAATATTGAGTAGACTCACCTTCACATGGGTGGAGACCCGAAAGTTAAACGTCTCATTCCATTCTGGGTTGTTGTTGTTCGACACAGTTGTTGTACGGTAGGTTTTTGCTGTTGCTGTCGGGAGAGTGAGGATCACGTAGCAGTCGGAGTCAGACACTGTGACAGAGAGAAAGGAAAATAAAAGACAGTTTCAGTTATGCAATGATTAAGCAGAACAGCTGCTACTGCTATGTCAGTTTCATGTGAAAATATTTTTAAATAAAACAGACCTGTGAAAAAGATTTTTAAAAGGGATTAAGTGTCATTACAAAAGATGCATTGCACATACTGTTACTTAAAAAAGGGATAGTCATACTTACAGTAATCTTTGGAGACAATTTTTTCTGCTCTCAGTACGGTGACGTTCAAGGTCAAATAGGAGATAATTTCCTTCTGTTGAATAAGACACCCAAAAGCAATTATGAAAAGACTTGTCCAGGATACATTGAAGGTGTAACTTATGTGAACTGTGCGCGCTGCACTTCCACTATAATCAATTCTACATACATGTAGGAGTCTTCCATTATTATCTTTATATATTTTTTATATGTATATATATATATATATATATTTATATATATGTGTATATATTTATATATATATATATGTGTATATATATATGTATATATATTTATATATATGTGTATATATTTATATATATATATATGTGTATATATATGTGTCTATATATGTATATATATGTATATATATGTATACACATATATATACATATATATATAAAAATATATAAAGATAATAATGGAAGACTCCTACATATTTATATATTTATATATATATATATATATATATATATATATATATATATTTATATATATATATATATATATATTTATATATTTATATATATATATATATATATACATATATATATATACACATATAAAAAATATATAAAGATAATAATGGAAGACTCCTACATGTATGTAGAATTGATTATAGTGGAAGTGTGCAGCGCGCACAGTTCACATAAGTTACACATATACTGTATATAGTTTATTTTTTATTTAAATTTGTCAGTGTTTTCTGACGGCATGTATTTTGGGGGTACCAGCTGTTGGTTGTTGAGAAACGTTATCCCTTAGATAGCCTTTTATAGTCTGCAGTGTAGTCCTATAGACTGGTCTTGGTCTCGAGACAGCTTCTGACTTGCAATTGAACGCGTCTTGTCTCGATTTTAAACAAAGATTTTCATTCAAGATCAGTCAAGACCAATACTGCGGCCATATCCCCGCACACAGCTAGCTCAGGCTGTGTTAAGCAGGGGAGGAGAACTGCTGACCCAGACTGGGGATCTTGTTAAGTAGTGGAAAGAGCTCATCGACCAAGATGTCCTCCGTGAAGGAGGCAGAGTTTGAAGTTTGCGGACCTCATAATTGCATCTCTGCTCTTTGCAGATGATGTGGCTCTGTTGCCTCCTCCAGAACGTGACCTTCAGCACGCACTGAGGCGGTTTGCAGCCAAGTGTGAAGGCCATGGTCCACTGCCGGAAAACGGTGGATTGCACCTTCCGGGCTGCCCCGATTGTGTGGAGAATTTAGTCATGCGTTCATAATCCATTAAGAACAATGTCGACACTTTAAGTAGACAAGTGGAAATAAGGGACCTGCTATACTCTGCTCAGCTCATAGAACCCTTTGACTCAGCTACGAGCCAGAAAGCTAACGTTATGCTCGCAAGATTCAGAGTCTAAGCTAGCTATCCAGCCATGTTATTGTCCCCAAATCAATATTATATTTTCACAAACAAATGGTGTTTCGTGAAACGCAGTTCAGGAGCGAAGACCACACCCCGTACTCGGCCAATCAGTCGAGCTGTACGTACTTAAACTCATCGAACCAGTCTACTCCCTCTTCGACTCGGTTCTGACATGACTTGCGACGCACGAGCAAATCTCGTGCAATCTGCCCGATGCGGGCGCTCCTCCCGGCCAGCGACCTGCATCCCGGGGTCCTAGGGCTCCCTCCCCCTGACACTGCGCTTCGTCGCCGGCCCTCGGCGATCTCCGCGGCTCTCGGCCTCCGACAGCCCTGGAGTCGCCGGCCCTTGTTTTTTAACAGCTGAGCGGACGCCGACTCTGGCGTCCCCCGTGCCGCTCTTCCAGCCGCCGGAGATCCCGATTTCGCTGTCCCCCGCGCCGCCCCCGGAGCCGGCCTGGACGCCACCGATCTCCGAGCGCCAAGAGTACTTCCGGGTTCCAGATCCCGATTTCGGCGTCCCCCGCGCCGCCCCCGGAGCCGGCCTGGCAGCTTTTTCCATTCTCGTGCTCCCGCCCCACGCTTCAGCCAACTTACGCAACCCTGTCAAGCTACCCCACCTTAGGGCGATTGTAGCTCACAGAGATCCAAATCACCATGACTAGCTTTTCACCAGCGACCAGCTTCGTCAGCACTCGGGTTACCTCAGCTGCTCGACCATCGTCCTTTCGACTCATTTTTCCTCCCACCAGTTTCACTGTAGTCACCTCATCTGCTCGACCACCCCGACGACCTACTACGTCACATGCCCGGCAACCGACTCGCCAGTAACTAAAACTCACTTTCTCTATTAAACAAATTAATCTCCACAGAATCCCCAAGAGCATCGTTAACCGCTCTCGGTCGCTCTGCACTCAAACCGCCACTTCCCACCTACCTCATGGTACCACAACAGTCAGTCACCTACCTTTTTACACTGCAACGCAACATCTCTTGCCCAGTCTCTGGAGGCCCGAGTCGACCGACTCCCCATTCACGACCCCCGAACCGGCTCTGCGCCAACCGTCTATACACATCACGTTCCACTCGCATCCGAAGCCCTGGTTAGCGACAGCCGTCCAATCAGGATAATACCGAGACATAAGTCACATCATCGCGCCTTCGCAGCTCGCCCTTTCCCACATCCTGAGCTCGCAGCGCGCCACCCCAACCGGCCGCCATACGCTACCTCATCCTCACTCGCTTATTCGAAGCACCATGCTGGACCCCGACTAACGTCCACATTTCAGCCTTCCCCCGCATGCCGCAAGCGCACCCATTCCAACTCTTACCGTTTCAGAAAACGTCCACTTCCACCAGACGTTATGAGTCTTCGTTCTCCCAGTCACGACCGCACATCAGCGGTCCACTTCGGGTCCTCCACCCTTCATCCTTCAACCCCCATCCCTCAGTCCCACTAACTCACAATACCAACCTTGCTGGTCCCAGTCTCTGTGCTTCTCGCCCCACAGGTCTCAACGGATGGCAATTACGCCGGGACAGCGATCCCACCTGACGTCCGCCATACAACCTACAACCCTCATCCCTCGACCTTCGTCCCACGACGTCACCGGTCGTCCCACGACGCCACCGGCTGTCCCACGACGCTACCGGAGGCGCACGCTGTCAACCTCCGCAGCACAAAAACTCCTCTTTCACCCCACCCCCCTCCCCTCATCCATCACTCGCTTCCCTCATCCCTTACCCCCCTTCCCTCATCCCTACCCCATACCCCCCATCCTTTACCCCCATCCATCACCCTTGACCCTCATCCCCTCTTCCCTCATCCCTTTTCCTTCTCGGCCGTGCACGACGCACACCTTCAACATCCGCACCACAAACCCGCCTGTGCCGCCGCATCCCTCACCCCAGCACTTACCCCTCATCCCTTACTCCCCTTCCCTCATCCCTTACCGCCCATCCATCACCCCTCGACCTTAATCCCTCATCCCCCGACCTTTCCCATCATTCCTCATCCCTCATCCATCGACCCTTGACCCTAGGGCTGAACGATTTGGGAAAATAATCTAATTGCGATTTTTTTCCTCCAATATTGCAATTGCGATTTAATATACGATTTTAAATTTTTTAAATTTTATCCTCTTTTTTCCCAACAAAACATAATGAATGATTTAAATATGACCAACACAATAATAGATACATTTAGTGTAAAAAAAAGAATTAAATAAAGAGAGGAGTGGGAGGAAATATGAATTTATTTAATCCCATCCACTTTCCACAACTCAACATAATTTATATATTTTTACACACGATATTTTACCAATGGCAAGATGTAATCTGTGCCCAAAACACTGGAGCCTCGTCCATTCATTGCGCCGTGCAGCAAGCACCATATTTGACGCGTTGTCTGTCGTGATGCAGACGTGTTTCTCCTCGTTGAGATCCCGAGCTCCGAGGATGAAATCTCCGTCAATAAAATGGACTATAAGACTCTGGTAAGGCTCAGCTGTGCGGCTTGACCACAGGTCAGTAGTGGTAGCAAAAAAGTCCACCGTTTTAAGCTCCGTGGCGACTTTCTCTTTGCACTTTTTGTACAGCTCCGGTATGGCAGTCTGACTGAAATATGTACGGGGGGTATCCTGTACCGTTTATCAAGCGTTTTTATCAATGCCATGGACACCGGGCTGAGAGGCATCATATCTTTGGCTATGAACTCGGTTATTGCCCGAGTGATTTCCCCGTGTCGTTGTGAATTACGTTCATATGGATTGACGCTTTCAAACATTTCGGTCAGTGATCCCTGTCTTGAGGTATTTGGCTTGTCTGGCGCACTGGTGCTCGGCATTTTGGCCATACAACTGTCATACGTTGATTTGTGGTGTTTTTTTAAGTGCTTGAACAAGTTCGTAGTGTTACCCCGTGAAGTAGCAACAGGAGCGCGGCATGCTCTGCCATCACCATCACCGCAGCATCTTCTTTTTTGACCAGAACAGCACGTCGGTGGTTCAACACCACCGACGTGCTGTTCCTCTTCGAGACAAAAGTCTCAGCTGTGTCAGTTTCTGACTGTTCCGTGGAGCCAGAGGCCGCATGAAAAGTTGATGCAGCAGAGTTCTCCGCTCTTTCGCTCCCGTCACGTGATGACATTGTAATCGCGCACGTTGCGGTTAGAAAATCTCGTTTTATCATATCGCGATATTATCGCAAATGCAATTAATCGTTCAGCCCTACTTGACCCTCACCCTGCATCCCTTACCCCCTGCCCTCATCCCTTCTCCCTCTTCCCCCATCCCTTACCCCCATCCATCAACCCTCATCCCTTGACCCTTACCCCATGTCCGACCTGCATTGCTGTGCTCTTGTGCTTCACAGGTTGCATGGCCCGACATCCACCTACGCCAGTAGTAGTCGAATTGCCAAAGTAAACTCTTTTGGGGGCTCCACGTCCAGCCACAACCCACGCACACATAGCCATGCTACCGAACAGTCTCTACAGCTGAACCGCACTCCACACCTAACCGCCTACCTCTCACTTCAGACCGACCGCAATACACATCGCTCGGGCTACGGGTCTCTCTTCACGGACAAAGTATTAAAGTCTGCACTCTCGCCGGCTTTCTTCAGCCTCCCACGCCGCAGAGCTTGCAGGCTAAAACTCCGACCACAATCGTTATGACATGCCACCACGTCCGGTAGCTACATACCCCATAAACCATCGTCTATCACCTCTAACGCAGCAACCACCAAACACTGTCCACATCTACCCACCGTCCGACTAGACTCGCACCGAAGTCCACGCAACCTAACTGCGACTTCTTAATCTTAACTCTAGCCAGCTGAACTTCTCTGCGAAACAACACCGCTCCTATACTCGCGCCAACGTCTCAGGCAATCGCTCACGCTCACTCTTCTCCATGAGCATCTTTTGGGGACTCTGCACAGAAGAGAACCCCCACTCACGAATCTCCACCCCCGCCGTTTCCTCTAGCCACCGGACGGCAGCAGCCTCTCGTCGCACCCCTTCGACCCTCTCTTCACGACCCACTCTACCCATCTCGTTCCCGCACCTACAATCACCTCTTCATCCCTCGACCCCGGTCCGGCAACCCGACCCTCTCTTTCCATCGCACAATAAACAACCTGTAAACTCGTTCGCTTTTGGCGTGGTCTTTGGTAGTGAAATGAGAAACCATGTGAACTGACGCAGCAGCCTGAGGTGGAGAGAGTTAAATAGCCAATGGGGTGTGAGAGATGATCTTTTATAATATGGGTCAGTAAATTCAGAGGGTCAGTGTAGCTTTCTTCCAGCTTGTGTTAGTTGCCACTCTGTGGTGTTCAGAGGACGAGGCACGACACTCATTGTTGGAAATGAGATATTCAAATATATATACTTAATATTTGGATCTATAAACCTCTCATTGATCATGCACCGTTTGGCAGTGGCGGCTGGTGGCAATTTCTTTTGGTGGGGCCATCTAATCCCAGTATGATTTAATGCAAAAAAAAGGTATCACGCATTACTACTTAACATGTATTCCAACACTTTGACATAATAAGGACATCTTATTAATACAATTCAGTATATCATAAGTAGGGATGGGCATCGTTTTTGTTTTTTTTTCCGATACCGGTGCTAAAACGATACTTTTAAAACGATACCGGTGCCTTAACGGTGCCTGAACCGATACTTTTTTATTGCCAAGGCAGATTTTTTTCTTCAAATTGAACAATATATTAACTATTTAAAGTATACTTTAAATATAAATAAACAAATACAAAACACTCAGAACTTCAAACTTTTGAACTTCAAACTATAAACAATATATATATATATATAAAAAAAAGAGCAAGACAAAAGCATCAGGTGGCCTGATGGGACCGTGTGCAACAGAACTCAGAAACTGTTGGTGAGGCCTGCTGTGTCTGTGTGCGCTGCAGCCCGCCCCACTAAGCCCCGCCCCACTAAGCCCCGCCCCCTTGAGCCCATCTCTGTATGAGAGAGAGAGGGAGCAGGGAGTGCGCTCTGATCCGCGCTATTTGAATTAAGTATCGATACAAAAAATATGCAAAATCATATTGTTTTTAATGTACGGGTACCGCGCTACCTTTTTAGTATTGTGCAACATTACACAGCAGTGTAAAATAATTATTTAAATCGTCTCAGGCACAGGAAATCTGCATTGCTTTTCGGACCGGTGGACCGGTCCGAAGTTGAGATAGTTAAAACATGTCTGATAAAGAGATTATTCAGAGTTAGCGTTTGGTTTTCTTTGAAGAACAGTGGCTCCTGCTCGCTGCATGTTGTTATAATGGGTGGCGCGTGCCTCGTCTGCCCGAGAAGACAGAGACACAGGAACGCACAGCCCTGAGGCTTGATGAGAATAGCCTTCCCGGAAGTCGTTTTTAGGGCGCTGATTGGATGAATTGTATGTCATTCATTTATTTCTTTAATCAGTGATTGGCTAACTGCGTATTAGACCCGTCTTCCTTGGGCAGAATCGCTTGAGCCCCACGACGTACACGAGCATTAGAGACGTACTGGAGCAGGAGGACGTGCTTGAGCATCACAGACCTGCAGCTCAGAGCTGCTTGAGCAGGACAAGCAGGAAAAGCATATATTTGGTGCAGATATCCTATTTTAAAAATATTACTGGGTATATTCCATAGCACGCAAATATAGACAATTTGTATAATTTATTAATATTTTTTTTTTTGGTGGCTCAAGGTGGGTGGAGCCAAGCCCCGTTGCCCTCTATGGCTGCCACTGCCGTTTGGTGTTTGGTTACTAGATTCAGAGTGTCTTGTTTACTTCTGTCTTCATGGGGTGTGCATGTTATGTAGAGTGCTTACCGCTGAGGGGACATCGTTGAGGTGAGGGACAACTTTCCTCTTACTAAAAAAAAAAACACAAAAGATTTAAATTTTTCAAATCAATATTCACATAGTGTTCTTCGTACTCTGATGTGTTTTTTTAATAACATCTTTAAATGGGTAGAGACTTTGAGAGATCTTCAAAAGCATGCTTAAAAATGATTTTCTGTCAGAACCAGATAATTTGCCCACACTGTGCCTGTTCATCATAAATGACAGATGAAATGAAATGCATTGTAAGTCTCTTAATTGAATAGTTTAGTGTAATGCAGGCAGAAGTCACAGAATAATCACAGAATATTGTCTCCAGCTGATGCAAAAATACTTGTATTGAAGAGACATGATGACAGAGGTAGCTTTGAAATGAATGTTGATTCATTTAAGTAATGACCCAAATCACTCCAGTGATGTAATGTGGAAGAGTCCACAAACTAACTGAGAATCAACACTGTTCAACTATTCAGCTTGTAGCCACTTCTGGCTCTTTGTTTTGGTTTTCCAGCTGACATAGACTGTCTTACAGAGTCCCACAGCTCTCATTGGTCCTGATGAGCTAAGTGTGCAGTATCAGCCTAGCATGAATTAGCAAAAAGACTAAATAAACAGTGGCAGATGGAGAAAGCAACTACTTAGCTAAAGATAAAACAGTATCATATCCTGTGATGGTACCAGTGTAACATTGTCTTCGTTGTGAGCCTCATCCTAATATAATACTTCATTAAATTAGGTAGGTTTGCAAAAAATGAAATAAGCGAGTTGAATGTTTAGCCTTTTCATTTTTAATGATTATTGTTTTAGAACTGCTCAGAGAAACTGGTATGGACTTGATCAATTTAACATTTGCAGATCAGACAACCAATTTATTGAAAAAAACACGGCCCAAACAGTATGAGAGAAAATGATTTCTTCTGTTTTTTGTATCATGAAAAAACGTAATTTCTTAAGAATAATTATTTTAATTTCGAGAAATTTCAAGGTCTCAAAAAGCACTGAAAAGGCAGAAGGCAAACTAAATATCAAGTTAAACAAACTTTACCTTTTCAGGAACTCAAACGCCATCCAGAGTTTAGCCTTTGACCAGAGAGAAAAAGGCAGGGAAATGTGTAAATATATGATCATGGAAACACAAATGTGCTGCACTGCTGCTACTACAAAAGAAGGTGATGTTGCATCATATCCAGGTATGAATCCATCAAAAGAAAAAAAAAACATTTAACAAGGAGAAGAAAATGGAAGAAACCTCAGGGAGAGCAACAGAGGAGGATCCTCTATTACATTACATTTCATTTAGCTGACGCTTTCATCCAAAGCGACTTACAATAAGTGCATTCAACCATGAGTACAAACTCAGAACAACATGAATCAAGAAAGTACAATTTCTTCAACAAAGTTAAACCACAAAGTGCTATCAGTAAGTGCCATTAAAGTGCTGCTATAGCGCTACTACAACGCTACCTTCCTTATTCAAGGTGTAGTCGAAAAATATTTGTTTTTAGTTTGTGACGGAAGATGCAGAGACTTTCTGCTGTCCTGATGTCAATGGTGAGCTCATTCCACCATTGAGGAGCTGTGACTTTGAGTGTGTTTTGTGTGTTTTCTTTGAGTGTTTGACTGTTGAGTGTTTAGCTCGCAGTGACGGAGCTACAAGCCGATTGGCAGAAGCCGAGCGGAGGGAACGAGCTGGGGTGTACGGTTTTACCATGTCCTGGATGTAGATTGGACCCGATCTGTTTATAGCACGGTATGCAAGTACCAATGTTTTGAAGCGGATGCGGGCGACCACCGGTAACCAGTGAAAGTTGCGGAGGAGCGGAGTCGTGTAGGTTCATTTTCAGATGGTTTGTGGACATCCACTGAGAGATGCCAGTCAGTCAGGCAGAGATTTGTGCTGCTACCTGTGTTTCCGACTGGGGAAACGAGACGATCAGTTGGGTATCATCGGCATAGCTATTGTAGGAAAAGCCATGCGAGCGAATGACAGAGCCGAGGAGTTGGTGTACAGAGAGGAGAGGAGAGGACCCAGGACGGAGCCTTGAGGGACTCCAGTAGTGCGAGGACAAGGTTCAGACACAGATCCTCTCCAAGTTACCCGGTAGGTGCGGTCGATGAGGTAGGATGAGAAAAGAGATAGCGCAGTGCCTGTGATACCAAAGTCCTTGAGGGAGGAAATAAGGATCTGGTAGTTTACTGTGTCAAATGCAGAAGAAAGGTCTAGAAGGATAAGGACAGAGGAGAGAGAGAGGCTGCTCTAGCAGTGTGAAGCTGCTCAAAGGTCTCTGTTGAGTGGCCTGCCTTGAATCCAGACTGCTGAAGGTCCAGAAGGTTGTTCTGGTGGAGAAAGGAGGAGACTTGGTTAAAGATAGCTCGCTCCAGAGTTTTGGAAAGAAAGGGAAGGAGAGAGACAGGTCGGTAGTTGTTGACTTCAGGGCGGGTTGAGTGGGTTTCTTCAGGAGAGGGTTAACTCTTGCCTCCTTCAGAGAGATAAAGAAGTGGTCAGAGACATGAAGTGGAGTTACAGTGAGGTTAGATGTAGAGTAGTTTCTGGTGAAAATATAGTCACGGTGGTTGCCAGCTTTGTGAGTAGGAGGGGAAGGATGAGTGAGAGAGCAAAGGAAGACAGTAAGAGTAACAGGTCAGATGACTTCTCTGTCTGGATGTTAAAGTCTCCCAGAAGGATGAGCGGGGGGCCGCTTTCTGGGAAATTTGATAGAAAGACGTCTACTTCTTCCAAGAAATTTCCCAAGGAACCAGGTGGACGGTAAAGAACAACAATGTTTAGTTGAACAGGATGAGTATCCGTCACAGCGTTAAACTCAAAAGACAGTGGGGTAAACAGTGGAAGCGGGGAGAGAGAAAAACTCCATTTGGGGGAGATGAGTAGACCTGTGCCACCACCCCGACCAGTGGGCCGAGGTGTGTGGCTGAAGGAGAAGGCAGAGGAGAGAGCAGCAGGGGTAGATGTGTTGTCTGGTGTGATCCAAGTCTCGGTGAGAGCCAGGAAGTCCAGCGATTGCCAGAGATGAAGTCTGCCTTGCTGTTAGCTGACAGTTCTGACAGTTCCAGAGGCCCCCTGTGACGAGGTTGGGTCTGTGTGGAGCGGGTGGGATAAATAACAGAGGAGGGATTTTGATGCATATGCAAACAAATCCGAGGCCTATAGTATCTGCGAGTAGATATGCACACAGGTATGGAAGAGAAACACATTTTCACAGAGCAATGTTTATACTCAGCCGCCCCCGAAGACTCCAATGAAAGACTCCCGTGTCTTTATCCTCAGAGTCTTCACACAAGGAGTATTCACTGACGCTTCAATCCCCCACCTGAAAATGAGCTCTTTAGTGGAATGGCCACCAATCAAAACTACTCTGGCGCAGGACAATAACAGGTCTTCCCTTTAATCAGAGAAGTTTCAATTTGACAAGAAACGGCAATTCTTGCCCAAACTGATTAAGGACGAAGGTCTGTTTACCTCAAAGGTAGAAAGCTAAATAGAGCTTAGTCCCTAGTAGAATTGGATTACAGAACAAATACTTTACCCCTAGCTGGTTTCGTTGCGCTTTAAGTCACTTGAGTTTCAGCGTTTTCAGTCACTTGAGTGAAAGCAAGGTCCCGGCTTAAACAGTTCAGATAAGATAGACAGTGCAGGCTAACCATCTAGTAGACCTAATACAGCAGATACAATAGTAATATTGCAGAGAAACCTCTTTAAAGAATGTACTCAGGCAGGATCCAGGTAGCCCAGCAGTCTGAAGTCTCACGGGTAGAGCTGCACGCTGAAGATTGGCTCTCTGAGGCTTGCTTAAATAGGCTCCTAAGTCAGCAGGGTCCAGGTAGTCCAGCAGTCTTCACAGGTAGAGCTGCACGCTTGACATGTCAGGTGATGTGCTACAACTGGATTGTTTACAAAAGGTGGTGATGGTGGGTGGGCCATAAAGTTTTCCAAATGGACTGCTTCGTCATTCACGTTGAAGAATAACCCAAACTTCTCAAAAACAAGGGTTACACTAACGTGCTTTTTTTTTTTTTTTTGGGTCGCTTAACCTTGCAAATAAATACAAAAAAGAAGCTGTGTAAACCTTTGCATGTGCTGGAGCATCTCGGTGCTCCTGTGCTAATAAGTATGTGAGTGAGATGATATGAAGATATTTTGCACTTAGTTTGCAAAAAAACAACCCAATTCACAACAATCAGCGCTTTATCACACACTGTCCCAGTGAAACTATCAGTAAAATAGATAGATAGATAGATACTTTATTAATCCCCAAGGGGAAATTTATTCTTGTAGTAGCGCCTTACAACTTGAAGATACAAAGAAAACACACAAGATAAAAGATATAAAGAAGCAACAGGGATGAAATATATATATACAAAATAAAATTAAAATAAAATATATATATATATATATATATATATATATTTAAATATACACAATAAAATAGAATACAGCTAACTGGAATGCAATATATTTAGAGCTGCAGAGTGTATGTAAACATTATGTATTCAATGTAAACAATAGATAGTGCAAAATAAGCAGCCTTATATATTTGTTTAAAAACAAACAGGACATGTCATTTCATAGACATGACATGTCCTGTTTGTGTTAAAACCTGTTCTTGTTCATGACCAATGGTGTACGTGACACAGATGAGGTACAGGTACTTCTTGCATTAATATATAGCAATGTTTGTGCATTTAATTTTACAATGACTATCACACTATCAACCTGTTTATGTGAGTACTGATAGAAAAATTTACTCGACACCTTGTGGTAAAATCATTGATCAGGACATTTAATCTTTGCAAAGAGGAGCAGAGTCAGAATTACAACGCGATGTCAATTGCGTATCTTGGACTGCTCCATGAATGAGCAGAAAGTTACCAATCTGAAGACGTCATGAGAGCTTCTGTGATTGTGTCATTAATGTATTTAAGAGGCTTGCATCGGCATGGTCATGATAACAAGGAACACCACGTTCTTCAAACAGAGACATGTAGGCATCCACATCTCAAGACTGGAATCAGAAGGTCACTGTAAAAGCATATGTATGTTTTAACAGGAGAGTAGGTCAAATGCGAAGCCACAAGCCTTTACACAGTATATGATTCATAATATAACTGTGAAACAGTAGTTGATTCAGAGTAAATACATTTTCCTTCTAACAAGTACCAAGAAGACAAACGTCGTGTATGTGAAATGTAGGTAATTCATTTAACTATTAAAATATGAACTGTATTTCAACTTTATATTTGGCTGCAATGTATTTATCCATGTCACCGTTTTGTACGCATAGTTCTCTTCATTTTTATTTCCAATAGCCATTCAGTCCACGGGGCTAATGGGCTGCATATCTGATTCAATGCAACTACATCAGCGCCTAAGACGATGAATACAAGTTTAGAATGCACTACTAATAATTATGCATGTGATGTTGCACAACACCCAGTGTAAACAGAAACATTTGCTTGTTAGACTTTTTTGGGGTTGCTAAACTACTGAAGCATGTAGGACAACAAGGCATTAAAAAGGTATATGACAAAGAGGACAGTGGATTTATATTTAAAAAAAATTATGAAAGGTGTTAAATCAAGTGAGTATAGGCTTTAAAGTCTAAGACTGTATTTTCATAAAAGTAGACGATGTCTGTTCAATATGCAGAAACAGCAGCCTGAAAATAAACCCCCGTCTAATCTTCAACAGGCTTATTGGATATTCTGGTTGCTTGATTATCTATGTTGAAGTTACATGAATGATTTTTGGAAGGGAGAGGACAACCTGGAAACAGTCTACCTCAACTTAAAGAAGCTGTGTTTAACATGTTGAATATTAATATAGCATCAAACAATATTTGCTCTGCAAAGATAACATTGAGTAATATCTACCTGAGCAGAGAATAAAGTCCCTCTCCTTTTGTGTGTGTTGTTATCAGAACCTCTCCTCTCTTTGTTCACATAGCTGGCAGGAGGTATTTTAGTGCATGTTAGTGCACGTGAGCACATATTCTCTCCGGGATCACTCTGATAACCGACGGAGTGTCCACCATGTTAGGTGTGGAACCTGCTCCCCTCTACTCTCCCCGGAGCAGGACCTCTGAATACGTTACACTTCCTTTAAGTCACTGGCTTTTTTGGTTCGTAGTGCGCTGCCAGGTGGGTAGTTAGCATGAAAGCTTTTGTGACACGTATCGAAGTGGAGGAGGATGATGACCAGAGTGCCGGAGTCTGAAGTCGGCCGGGGTGCCAACAGAAGAATCTGGGTTTGCTGCGGCTCGAAGGCAGCAGCTGGAACCCGACGCCTCCGTGGTCCGCGGCTTCGAGCCACGGACTAAGGGACTGGGGAGGCGTAAACCTTGCCCCCGAGGCTACGGGGTCCTTGTAAAGCCAAGTGGGTGCCATGAAACGGGTTGAGGCCTGGGTCCACATTGTGGTCGTAAAGTCTCTTTCCAAGGCTACGGGGAGCGGAACGCACGGTGCTATCCTACGCTGAGTCCGTCATGGCCAGATCGTACCGTCACGTTTCTAGGGCAGAGCAAAGACTTTGATGCAGAGGATGACACTGGAGACGAGGTGAGGCATAATGCAAGGTCATTTTACTAGGCACAGAAGGTCATACACAGGGGTCCGTCCAGAAAGGTAACAAGTCTGACAAGGAGCAGGCAAAATACAACATTCAGAGACAGCAGTAAGGAACGGACAGCCCAGTGTCACAGAATTGTTACAGGCGATCATAACGCTGAGAATTGACTTTAAAATGTCCGATTGAGTGTTCTCCATGAAGCCATAATCATTCAAGAGAGAATCGAGATGCATCTAAGAATCCTTGATGAACTCCTTGGTTCCCTTCTTTCCCACAGTCAGACTGCTGACATCGAGCTTCAGGGAGGAGATCAGGTCGTCATTCTTCAGGGGGTCCACATCATACAGGTTCACCTTGAGTG
Source organism: Taurulus bubalis (assembly GCF_910589615.1). Classification (NCBI taxonomy): domain Eukaryota; kingdom Metazoa; phylum Chordata; class Actinopteri; order Perciformes; family Cottidae; genus Taurulus; species Taurulus bubalis. The sequence goes on along the minus strand of NC_136602.1, from coordinate 24,348,915 downwards.
TTCTGCAAATACAACAGTTCTTAACCCTTCGAGATTTTCGAGCGAGCGCACGCGCTATACGATACTGCCATTTTGAAAATATTCACTCAGTCACAATAATTCTGCACAGAAATATGGTTCCACGTCTCCAAGATTTAGTTTAACTTCAGCTTCCTTCCTCACCTGCCTTATTTCCGCGAGATCATATGAGATTCACACAGCAAGATAGAGCATTCTACACACCCAGACGTGTCATATGATGCGTACACAGCTTCACTGGGAGAGAGAGAAAAGCAAAGCTCCAATCATTTCTAATTGGTTTCTTGAACATGACAATGAGTTCACTGTACTAAAATGGCCCCCACAGTCACCAGATCTCAACCCAATAGAGCATCTTTGGGATGCCGTATTGTTTACCTCACGTTAGCTCCTAACACGGAGCGAGCGAGCTAACGATCGCTAACGATCGCTAACGATCGCTAACGGAGTTATAGATGGCTACAGGGTGGATAAAAAACTGAACGGTGGGTGTTCAAATATTGTCACGATCCCTGTTAACTTTAGTTCAGCGAACATAATACGCTTAGTAGTGTGGGATCTCTGTTATGTGTTTGTGAGACTGAAATGACCATGTTGTTAGGTTAGCTAACCGGAAGTAGCGGTGCAGTAGCTAAATGGGTCTGGGTGGTCTTGAGACTGAACGGGGCATAATCAAATATTGTCACTATCCTGTTACTTTCTTTCAGTGAACTTATACTAACTATTAGTAATGTATTTTACAGAGAGGATTTGCAGCTGCCAGAGTCCAGAGGACAACATGCAGCATCGCTTTAGCCGCCTCCAGTCCGTCTCTGCCAAATCATCACTGCAGGCCACAACGCCAGCCACAGCTCATCACCTCACCATATAATAATAAATTAGATTTTAGACATTTATTTACATGTTTCTACCATTTTTGTACTCATATATTTCACTGCTTTTGTGTACCTAAGACCTTTGGTAAACTAATTTCAAGCACCAAAACAGTTCGACCTCCTGAGTAAAGCTATGTTTTCACAAGAGATATGAAGATTTTCCCAAATCTAGATTACATTTTTCAGCTTCAGAGTAATATTTCTCTTTACACTTTTGCCTTATGACAATAGTGCCTCATTATATAGAGAGCTGAGATTGTTCTGCAATTTTAGATGTAAAACACATGGGTATCTATCATATGCAAGTGACTTTAAAAAGTGAATTTAAGAAATTATGTAAATTCAAGAAAATGATCCCCGATCCCCCATGCTTTTTTGGGTCGCTTGACCTTGCAAATAAATACAAAAAAGAAACTGTGTAAACCTTTACATGTGCTGGAGCATCTCGGTGCTCCTGTGCTAATAAGTATTTGAGTGAGATGATATGCAGATATTTGGCACTTAGTGTGCAAAAAAAAACAATCTAATTCACAACAATCAGCGCTTTATCACACAGTTTATCACACAACTTGAAGATACAAAGAAAACACACAAGATAAAAGATATGAAGAAGCAACAGGGATGAAATATATATACAAAATAAAATTAAAATAAAAAATAAAAATATAAATATATATATATATTTAAATATACACAATAAAATAGAATACAACTAACTGGAATGCAATATATTTAGAGCTGCAGAGTGTATGTAAACATTATGTATTCAATGTAAACAATAGATAGTGCAAAATAAGCAGCCTTATATATTTGTTTTAACACAAACAGGACATGTCATTTCATAGACATGACATGTCCTGTTTGTGTTAAAACCTGTTCTTGTTCATGACCAATGGTGTACGTGACACAGATGAGGTATAGGTACTTCTTGCATTAATATATAGTAATGTTTGTGCATTTAATTGTAAAGGTAACCATTTAAATATAAAAATATGAACTGTGTTTCTTGCATCCAATATGAATAAATATTAGAAACCTCCCAGTAAAGTTCAACAGCAATACAAACTACAGCTGAGTAGCTCAGTTGTGCAGCCTCATCTCCAGCTTCTTTATAAAGATGTCCAACCTTTAAAGCAGTCAAGATCTGATCCATTGGGATATTTGGCAAATTGTCTAATCTCTGATATCTAAATGTGTTGCTCCTTTGTGATTCTGTTTAGGCCAGCAGAGAAGGCTTAACCTGAACTTCATTTAACCCATTGTTTGCCTTCAATATTGTTGAGAACAGTTTATTTCAACTCTTATTCATCTATTTATATCTCACATTATTTAATGCTACATCATCTTAATCTCCCAGTTAACTATTTGTTTTCTTTATTAAACTAAATCAGTTTCAGTGTAGTTGCATTACTGAGCTATTTCATCCAACTTTATTAGGAACTAACTTGCTTCCCTAACTTTTACACCAGGGCTACACAGAATACATGAGGAATATTGAGGAAAAACACAAATACACATTATGTTTTTATAAAAATGCTGTTCTTCTCTTTCCCTCTGCAACAAATGTCGAAACAGCACACAGCTGCAACACTATGAGTCACAGAAATGATGATGAAAGAATGTGAAAAGAGTTGAGCCAAAAGCACCGCCGGGAAAAAACGTTTTCATTTTACAGCTAAACCCCCACACCCTGCAGACTCCTCACACCCTGCAGACCCTCACACCCTGCAGACTCCTCACACCCTGTAGACCCTCACACCCTGTATACCCTCACACCCTGCAGACCCTCACACCCTGCATACCCTCACACCCTGCAGACCCTCACACCCTGTAGACCCTCACACCCTGCATACCCTCACACCCTGCAGGCTCCTCACACCCTGCAGACCCTCACACCCTGCAGACCCTCACACCCTGCATACCCTCACACCCTGCAGACCCTCACACCCTGCAGACCCTCACACCCTGCAGACCCTCACACCCTGCAGACCCTCACACCCTGCAGACCCTCACACCCTGCATACCCTCACACCCTGCAGACCCTCACACCCTGTAGACCCTCACACCCTGCAGACTCCTCACACCCTGCATACCCTCACACCCTGTAGACCCTCACACCCTGCAGACTCCTCACACCCTGCATACCCTCACACCCTGCAGACCCTCACACCCTGCAGACTCCTCACACCCTGCAGACCCTCACACCCTGTAGACCCTCACACCCTGCAGACTCCTCACACCCTGTCGACCCTCACACCCTGCAGACTCCTCACACCCTGTAGACCCTCACACCCTGCATACCCTCACACCCTGCAGACCCTCACACCCTGCAGACTCCTCACACCCTGCATGCCCTCACACCCTGTAGACCCTCACACCCTGCAGACTCCTCACACCCTGCATACCCTCACACCCTGCAGACCCTCACACCCTGTAGACCCTCACACCCTGCAGACTCCTCACACCCTGCATACCCTCACACCCTGCAGACCCTCACACCCTGCAGACTCCTCACACCACTCACACCCTGTAGACCCTCACACCCTGTAGACCCTCACACCCTGCAGACTCCTCACACCCTGTAGACCCTCACACCCTGTAGACCCTCACACCCTGCAGACTCCTCACACCCTGTAGACCCTCACACCCTGTAGACCCCTCACACCCTGCATACCCTCACACCCTGCATACCCTCACACCCTGTAGACCCTAACACCCTGTAGACCCTCACACCCTGTAGACCCTCACACCCTGCAGACTCCTCACACCCTGTAGACCCTCACACCCTGTAGACCCTCACACCCTGCAGACTCCTCACACCCTGTAGACCCTCACACCCTGTAGACCCCTCACACCCTGCATACCCTCACACCCTGCATACCCTCACACCCTGTAGACCCTCACACCCTGTAGACCCTCACACCCTGTAGACCCCTCACACCCTGCATACCCTCACACCCTGCATACCCTCACACCCTGCAGACTCCTCACACCCTGCATACCCTCACACCCTGTAGACCCTCACACCCTGCAGACCCTCACACCCTGTAGACCCTCACACCCTGCATACCCTCACACCCTGTAGACCCTCACACCCTGCATACCCTCACACCCTGCAGACTCCTCACACCCTGCAGAACCTCACACCCTGCATACCCTCACACCCTGTAGACCCTCACACCCTGCATACCCTCACACCCTGTAGACCCTCACACCCTGCATACCCTCACACCCTGCAGACTCCTCACACCCTGCAGACCCTCACACCCTGTAGACCCTCACACCCTGCAGACCCTCACACCCTGTAGACCCTCACACCCTGCAGACCCTCACACCCTGTAGACCCTCACACCCTGCATACCCTCACACCCTGCAGACTCCTCACACCCTGCAGACCCTCACACCCTGTAGACCCTCACACCCTGCATACCCTCACACCCTGCAGACTCCTCACACCCTGCAGACCCTCACACCCTGCATACCCTCACACCCTGCAGACTCCTCACACCCTGTAGACCCTCACACCCTGTAGACACCATAGAAATGCCTAAACCCCTCTACTTCTTAGCGCCTGTTAACACGATAGCTAAGATAAAACTAATCTCTGCCACTTCAACCAACCTTTTTGGTTTTGATTGCACTGCATGGACTGTGTTTTTTGAAGATGACAATGATCTGAACAATTTCTCTGACAAAATCATCTGTTATCTTAGTTACTGTGTTGAGTCTGTCATATAAATAAATACAAAAATAGCCCTGATAATAAACCTTGGGTGACAAAGGAGATTAAAGCTGCTATTAATAGAAAAAACACAAATTTTTCAGTGGTGACAAATATAAGAACAGAGTGTTAAGGCTTAGTTTAAGCTGGACCCAAGCGCTGCGTGATGAGTAGGGCAGGAGATGAATGCAGGTGGAGCAGTGCGGGCTGGGCAGAGGTGCAGGCACGGGAATCCACCTTGCACAGGGATCAGGAATTAGTAACAGCCAATACGAGATAAAACACAAGAGTACTCTAAATCGTTGAGTGGTCGAGAGTCACATCACCACTGAGATGGTGACATAATCTGGCCCCGGTGAGGGAAACCGGGCTATTTAACAGGAAGGATTTGATGAGATGAATGGCAGGTGTGGAGATGATGTGCAGGTGCTGGATGCCACGGCACACACACACACACACACACACACACACACACACAGAGAACGAACAGGGGAACCAAGCGACACAGGGAAGCAGCAGAGCCGACACACAGAACACAGAGGGCAGACACAGGGAAAAACCCAGAAAGGAGTCACAGCTGAGCCGTGACACTGAGAGCCCTAATCAAACAGGGTAAGCATCATTATGAGGAAATAGTTGAAGGACAGATGTCCAATAGTAACACAAGGGTCCTTTGAAGCGCCTTTACATCTATTACTGGCTATGGGACAAGTAGTCAACGTTTCCTTTGACTACTTGATGGCATATACAGCTTTACGTCACACCCAAAGCCATCAACCTAATCTAACTCCAAGGCTTAAAACCTTTTTAGGGGGTGCCAACCCCAGATATTTTCCAGTGATATTTTTCTCTCTCTTTACTACTCAAAGCTGGGAAAGCTGACCCTCTCATAGAAAAAGTATGAATGACTTGTTTGGCAGTGTTTCTCGGAGTACAAGACACTTAACCCTAAATTGTGAATGGTATAAATGTCCTGATGGACAGTAAGCCCTAAAGCTCTCCCAAATCATCGCACAATATGTGAACAGTCTCTCTGCAAAGTTTGACTTTAAAAAAGTGAAGCAGAACAAAGTCAGAGAGGTAAAGTACAGAGAGAATTCAGGCGAGGTTTCCAGCATTTGCGCATATTTGCGCGTATTTGCGCGCATCTGTGACATTTGAATTTGTTCATGTACCAAACCTTATATTTCACTTGTATATTACTTATGGTGTTCAATACACTTTTGTCAGTGTGGATTTACTGGGGGAAATGCATTTTTTCTTCTAATGAACAAAGGTAGGCAGCATTTTCTGACTGTAAAGCGATAAAGCGATTCATGTTGCTGTGTTATTTGGTTCATATCTCGATGATGCTTTGGAGCAGAGGGATTTGGAATCTGTGTGGAATTGTCTTGCTTTTTGCCATCTGTTTTTTTCTGATAGCACCGAGCTACGGGTTGCTAGTTCTGTAAACATGCCAAGTGGGCCGACTCATGACAAAATTATGATTATGATATTTTAATAATTATTAGGGCCCGAGCACTGACGTAGTCAGAGTCGAGGACCTATTGTTATTCAAATGTATATTTATTATTCTTCACCAATGCGCAGGGAAAAGAGGTGCTTGGGATGAACCTAAATTCTTCAAAATTTGCACACCCATCCGACTCGGCGAACATTTTAATATAATTTGGGTGTCGGCCAAAAGTCTGAGAAAATGTCTCTATAGCGCCCCCTTTAGTTGTGAAAGCCCACCCATTTTGCAAACTTTGACCAAATGACTTGAAATTTTGCACACATGTCCGGGTGGGACTGCTCTACAAAAAACTCATCTGTGAAATTTAAAAATGCGCCTAATTAGATTTTCCGCCATTTTGAATTTTGTAAAAAACACATTTTTGCCCATTCCTCCTAAACGTTGGGTCCATTTCTTACGAAATTTCCTGTGGATCATCAGTGGCTCAATGTGATCAAACGGTATTGTCAACCGTGTTGATATCTCATTGCGTTCAGAAGTTATTAACCAATTAACCTCTTAGGGGCGTGGCTCAATATGTCAATACACATAACTTCCAAATTACTTGGCCTATCTTCACAAACTTTGTAGCATATGTCAACATCGTGTCCCTTAACGTACCCAAATTGTTTCATAATATTCAAACACTAGAGGGCGCTGCAGTGAACCGCTCAATTTTGGCCTTTTCCTTGTTTTCAGGCGTTGTATTCTGACGAACTCCTCCTAGAGATTAAACACGATTGATTTCACATTCGGGAAATATGATGTTGAGACCTTTGCAGGGAAACGTTATTTCAGGATTATTAAAATATCGAACTATGTGAGCGCAGAGCAGCGGCAAAGAGACGCCATTTTCCATGAAAATGGAAGTTGCTTTAACTCGGCCGTACATGATGGAATCTACTCCATATTTCTCATATACCATGACCTCTTGACCCTTGAATCCATATGATAAATTTTAATCCTAGTCATAGTGCCACTTAAAGGCAACAGGAAGTTACATGTTTTCTACTTGTACACCGTGCTCCTCACAAATTATTAAGATCCCTCTCAAAATGCGTCGGAAGAGACTTAAGACATTAGTAATGCATCACCTTGAAGATTGTAAGGATCCGTTGAACGGCGTCGCGTGGGAGCATCGCGGAAGTTTGATCCTTCGCCATGACCGAATAAACCGATGTAACTCGAATCCACATAATAAAATCCTTTCCAGATTTCACATGTTTGATGAGACTCCAGGCCTGAAGACATGTGCAGTCTAATTTTTTATTAGAGTCATAGCGCCACCTAATGGCAACAGGAAGTAAATATTTCTATACTTTGGCTTGCTTCTCTTAGTCGGTCAATCAGATCAACTTCCAATTCCTTCTAGACAAATATAAGACTTTCATGACGCCAGCCAACAAAGCGTTTGATGTTTCGTGAAACGCTGTTGCCGTGACGACCCATCCTTCGCGGTCAACAACAAAGTCACTTTTGAGGTACTAGGCATGCTCGACACGTAACTAAACTTGGCACACACAATTAAAGGCAAAGATGTAGTTACCTGATGTGATTTGAATGACTCAAAATGGCACTTTGGCTCGATAGCGCCCCCTACAAATATTCAATTAAGCAGCCCCAGCGCTACGGTTGACCGACATGTATGAAACCTGGTAGCCATATGTAACACATGTAAACTTAAAAAGAACTCTCTTGGAACAATGCTCTAAACCTTACAGGAAGTCAGATAGCGCCCCCTAAAAAACATGTTTTTTTTTGACAACCTGTGAGATGTGATAGCCCACAGTTTTTGACCTGAAATTTGGCACACATGTCCGGTTGTGTCTGCTCTGCAAAAAAGTACGTGGTCGTATTAAACTCCGCCGACTTAGAATTTCAACTATTTTTAATTTTGTGAAAAACAATTTTATTCCCAAATCTTCCTAAACGCTTGGTTCAATTTGTACAAAATTCTCTGTGGATCATTAAGGGTTCAATTTCATGCAAATATATCAAAAGCTTGTTTGTATCTCATTGTGTTCAGAAGAAAAGGACCAATGGACTTCTCAGGAGAAAATTCAACTAAATTCAACAAAGCAGCCCTCGCAGTACGTTCAACATAGACATACAACATTTGATGGGTGTATATACCACATATAAACTTAAAAATAAGTCTCTTGGGACCATGCTCTAAACCGTACCAGAAGTCGGCTAATTTCATTTTCGTCCTTCATTTCTAGTTCAAATTGCCATAGTTTACCAGTAGGTGGCGCTTTGACTATGAGTTAATATTGGCATGCAGAAGTCTTCAAGCCATTACTCTCATAAGGCATATTAACTTTGGAACAGTTGTGAGAAAGTACAGTTGAGTTACAACAGCTTGCTGCATGATCACGAACCATATGCAATAGTCGTCACACCACTTCCACGCCGTTCCATGAAACGTCAAGCTTTTGATCACTTTTAATACATATTTGTATCTTTTATATATATTTATATACATATTTACATGTATAAAATATATATACATATATTCCATTTTCCAGAGGTCAACCTTTCTGTGAAAAAGAGGAAATATGTGTCTGTCATCACACCAAATGACAGAACTCAGTCTGCGCTTCCCAGATCTTTCTGCCATTGAGAAAGAATTCAAGCTGTTCTCGACTCCCTTCTTGATGATGCAGAAGAAGTGAAGAGAGTCTGAAGTAGAACTGATGGAGATGCAGTGATGAATCTCTGAAGAACCAGCTTCAGTTTCTCTCCCTACCGACTTCTACTGGAGCTTGGAAATGGCCCAAAAGGCCAAATTTCCTCTAATGTGATTCTTCTATATATATATATATACACGTGCTAGAAGCGAGGGCCCAGTCACAGCTGCAAGCAGCTTTAATTTTAGTTGGTGTTTGAGTTGTGTTGAAATGGCTGACTAATTATTGTAGCTCAGGTTCTCTTGTTTAATTTAATCTGTAACATCAATGTATTTGTTCATGATTATTGTAATGTTTACACAGTTTAACTATCATGTCTAAAATTCAACCTATATAGGTCCCGTGGGGCTTAACGGTTTTAAGGCAGTGGTTCTCAAACTTTTTCTGTGACGCCCCGCTTTGGAGGAAGAAAATTCTTCTGGCCCCACCGCCGCAACAAAATTGTACCAAAATGGTCCAACTTTTTGTGACTCTTCCATCCGTGCTTTTTCAAATAATAGAATAAATAAAGTTTCAATCCCTTTCAAGTAAACCAGATCGCTCCATCAGACAAAAACAAATAACATGTGCAATCACTTCGTTAGAACAATGCAAATAAAGTTCAATCTGTGCAAAAAAATAACTAATATTTGGCAAAAAAATACTTATTGTGGCTTTGTACTGAATATATTAATAATAACAATAACGTTCAACCTCGGCAAAACAAAATGAGTGCAGATGTGTGTGAGCCCTCACGTTTTATCAGTATTAGTGACTGCAGAGCTGCTTTCCTCTGCAAATATTTTTTAAAAAGGATTGTAGATTTGATACGGCCTCTCAATTCATGCTCATTGTTGAGCTAAGATTTATATTCTGTTTTGAGAGACGCAGCAGCAGAAAAGACCTCACAGAGATCTCACGGAGGCTTTTAGCAAAACGCCAAGAATCGTCGAGTCGCAAAATCGTAACGGCGTAACGTAAACATTTTCACGAAAGTACAGGCATTTCTCCATGTATTTATTAATGACGTTTTATGTCCGTGTACTTTGTACTTTTGTACTATGTAAAGTTATCATGTTCATGGGGAGAGTGGTCGTCCTGAACCCACAAGGTAGCGGTTCATCCCTGTTCTCCCCATACACTGTAATAAAAAACCATGTGGTTTAACTTAAAAACCTAAGTTCAATTGCTGCCTTACACTTTCAAGTAGAGTCAAATTGGAATTACAATTTGCTACAACTCATGATTTTTAGTTCACTTTAGCTGACTTTTCATTCTCCGGCATGAGAGAAAAACAAAGCGTGAGCATGGGATTTACAAATGTCTAATTTTCAGGTCAGGATCAGAAACCTCAATATGGAAATTTAATAAACCTGGTCTGGATTAACACGGAGACTCTTAACTCTGTTTAAAACCTGTATGTGGGAAATCTTTGATTCATTCAAAAACAGAAAAAAAAGGTGATTTCACTGCTTTAAAAAAGAAGATCTAGACCACAGACTTTACAGATTATTTTAAACCCAGTTTGGTGCCCGCCGCCCGGTACATTATAACAAATAGAATCTGTATTATTTTCCAGGTTGGATGTGGAAGACTAAGAACAAGGCATTCAAATTAGTTATAGTTTAATTTAGGTTTAGGATTTATGAATAGGCTTGAGTCAAAGATGGCAGCTACTCCACCTCCTCGGCCCGTGTCTCGAGGAATGAGAGTATTAATATGACTTAATGTGAAAATATAGCCTTATAATCTGCGAATTATATGCTTCAGCAGTCTTCATGTTAGCAGAACCAGAAGTTGCTCTTCATATCTGTGACAGCTGGCTTTCAAAGCACTTATGGAGCCCAGTTTGCTTTCTCTTTCCCTCGAGCGTTGGATGTTTTGTCTCTAGATGAAGCTTTGAAGGCTTCTGTGCTGCGTTAGCTAGCGTAGATAGCATTAGCTACCGTAGATAGCATTAGCTAGCGTTAGCCCACACTCCACACACTGGACTCTGGCTCTACCTCGTAACCTCCGTTTACAAAGCCCTACTTCGTGAAGTCAGGATTATACTTGGGCAAACAGTTAGACTTTTGGGGGGTTCGGCACCACTTTGGTCTTCATTTTTTCCCATTTTAAATACTTCTCACAACTTTTGCTACAGGCTAGCTCTGTCTTCTTCTGCTTATTAGAGCTGGTTAAACAACTGACTGACGCATTACCGCCACCTAGTGGCAGGAAGCTATATTGTAACTGAGCGTCTCGTGGATAACAGAAAAAAAATGTAAATGTTTCTTAAATTAACTCTAAGTCACTGTCTTAGCTTTTAGTTTCTCTTAACTTGTCTTGTTCTGTGTTTTCTGTCTGTAACTGTGTTTTTTATGCTGCTGCCTGTCTTGGCCAGGTCTCCCTCGAAAAAGAAATTTGTAATCATAATGGACTTCCTGGTTAAAAAAAGGTGTAAAAAAAAAAAATCTCTGTGGCCTACAGGTGCCTCTAGGTGGCTCGCGGCCCAATCAGGGACCGCGCCCCCTTAGTTAAGAATCACTATGGCAACCGGAGGTGAGGCAATAGCCAATGCATTCACCGAACACACTGTGGCTTTGAGGATTCCGTGACATCACATTATTCATAGAGAGCTCAATAATAAGGCTATGCATTTTCTCAGTGGGTTCACATTTCTTCAGCTTTACTAACTCACAGAGCTCTGTATTTGAACTATTTAGTTTCAAGTTGTCCAACTTAGAATCAGTTTGAAAAGCACAAGATGTCGAAGATGAACAACCAAGAAAATAGACTACTTTCATGGGACAAGGAGGAGATGAATACGAGTATTGAATTCATGAATCAGGAAGAGCATGAACCTTACTTAACTAAAGAGGAAGAGGAGGAGATGGATAGGATTATTGAATCCGTGAATCAGAAAGAGCAGAAACATTGTTTAAATGGAGCGGACAAGGAGGAGATGAATAGGAGTACTAAATTCGTGAATCAGGAAGCGCATAAATCTTATTTAACTAAAGAGGATGAGGAGGAGATGGATAGGATTATTGAATCCGTGAATCAGGAAGCGCATAAATCTTATTTAACTAAAGAGGATGAGGAGGAGATGGATAGGATTATTGAATCCGTGAATCAGAGAGAGCAGAAACCTTGTTTAAATGAAGCGGACAAGGAGGAGATGAATAGGAGTACTAAATTCGTGAATCAGGAAGAGCATAAACCTTATTTAACTAAAGAGGAAGAGGAGGAGATGGATAGGTTTCTGGAATCCGTGAGGCAGCCTGAACGTAAAAGAGATGAAGATTGGATCAGCATCAACTCTAACCTCTCCTTCGAAGTGGACGTGGAGTATATTTCTTTACCTCAGATGCCGGTCCGCCGCTTAAATGAATGCATACCAATTTCTGTTTCAGCATGGTTGACAGAGGTAACTGAGTCTGTTCCAGAGGAGGAAAATACATCAGCTCAGCTGGAGACGCTGGTTTCAATTCAGACGCAGGTCGATGCCAAAATTAACCAGAAGAATACAAACAGGACCTCTTCATCACCATCCCATGATAGGGCCAGCATGTACTCTAACTACTCTAACTGCTCCTTTGAGTCGTTTGAAGAGACTGAACCGGATTCAGAGTCAGAGACACTAAATCAACCGCTCTTCCACTTTGATGACAGTGAATTACCAACAATTCCTGCTACAAGACGTGAGACAATGGACAGAGACTCGGTTCTACCAACTCCCTCGCCGGTTCTACCAACTCTCTTGCCGGTTCTACCAACCCTCTCGCTGGTTCTACCACCTCTCTTGCCGGTTCTACCAACTCTCTCGCCGGTTCTACCAACTCCCTCGCTGGTTCTACCACCTCTCTCGCCGGTCCTCCGCTTTAATGACATTGAATTTCCAACATTTCCTGCTGCATTATGTGAGACAATGGACAGAGACTCGGTTCTACCAACTCTCTCGCCGGTTCTACCAACTCCCTCGCTGGTTCTACCACCTCTCTCGCCGGTCCTCCGCTTTGATGACATTGAATTTCCAACAATTCCTGCTTCAATATGTGAGAAAGTGGACATACCAATTCTGACGGATATCTGTCACTTTGAAGATAGTGACTCTCCAGCAATTCCTGCTTTAATATCTGGGACAGTGGACACAGAGTCCATTTCATCAATTTGCAAGGACACAACCGCACAGCAAGAAAAAAAGAGAGAGTCAGTTCAGGCATTCCTGAAGAAGCTGGTTTTAAGAGCATTCGAGAAAGCCAAAGTGGACTGCAGTGATGGAGACAAAGCGGAAATGGTCACGATTCTGTTTGAAAGAACGTGGTCCGAAGTCCAGGGTGTCGATTTTGATCCCACCCAACCGTTTAAACAAGTGAACAAGACCCTTTTGAAGGAAATTTGTAAGAAGTGGGGCAGTACAGACTTGGTCCTGTATGCCATGAAAGTAGGGGACCCAGCACTTGGGGACTACATTGCATCCCATGTCAAAGAACACCTCCTGGCACCACCCAAAAAGGGCAACGCCATCAGCAGATTCTTCTCGGCGGTCGGCAGAGCCATCTGCAACGTCTGCATGTGTTCAAACAGAGTTGATGTTCAGTAGGTGAAGGAAAGGTTGGCTGTATGTTGTCTATGGTGATCGTAGACTACATACAGACTCACAAAGGTGGGGCTGGACTCTGTATGCCGTCTACGGTGATCGTAGACTACATACAGACTCACAAAGGTGGGGCTGGACTCTGTATGCCGTCTACGGTGATCGTAGACTACATACAGACTCACAAAGGTGGGGCTGGACTCTGTATGCCGTCTACGGTGATCGTAGACAACATACAGACTCACAAAGGTGGGGCTGGACTCTGTATGCCGTCTACGGTGATCGTAGACTACATACAGACTCACAAAGGTGGGGCTGGACTCTGTATGCTGTCTATGGTGATCGTAGACAATATACAGACTCACAAAGGTGGGGCTGGACTCTGTATGCTGTCTATGGTGATCGTAGACAACATACAGACTCACAAAGGTGGGGCTGGACTCTGTATGCTGTCTATGGTGATCGTAGACAATATACAGACTCCAGCCCCACCTTTGTGACTCTGTATGTTGTCTGCGGTGATCGTAGACAACATACAGACTCACAAAGGTGGGGCTGGACTCTGTATGCTGTCTATGGTGATCGTAGACTACATACAGACTCCAGCCCCACCTTTGTGACTCTGTATGTTGTCTGCGGTGATCGTAGACAACATACAGACTCACAAAGGTGGGGCTGGACTCTGTATGCTGTCTATGGTGATCGTAGACTACATACAGACTCCAGCCCCACCTTTGTGACTCTGTATGCTGTCTATGGTGATCGTAGACTACATACATAGTCCAGCCCCACCTTTGTGACTCTGTATGTTGTCTACGGTGATCGTAGACTACATACATAGTCCAGCCCCACCTTTGTGACTCTGTATGTTGTCTACGGTGATCGTAGACTACATACATAGTCCAGCCCCACCTTTGTGACTCTGTATGTTGTCTACGGTGATCGTATACAACATACATAGTCCAGCCCCACCTTTGTGACTCTGTATGTAGTCTACAGTGATCGTATGATGATGATCGTAGACAACATACTTGAGCCGTTGTGAGTCTGTGTGTTGTTTACTGTGACAGTAGACAACACACAGATGTCTAATTACTGATTCAATAAAATACCAGTTTAACAGTTGAATGTTGTTGCAGCTTCCTGTTGTTATCACTAGAGGGCGGTAGCTTCTAAATTACTTACCTAGGCTACCACCTCTGTCTGCCCGGCTCCGGTCTTCTCTGAGTCGGGTTGTTTGTGAATGCAGCCCAAAGTGTGTGATGAACTCCATCTAGTGCAGTGAACCACTGCGATCATCAGCAGACACTCGGGTCTCTGTGGTCACATCAGCTGGAGAATCTGACGTGAAACAGATTCAAACGGGCGGAAACAGTCACGGGACCCAACATCCGGTTTTCAAAATACTGATATTGATGTGTTCAGCACATTTTTGACCACATCCACACGTCTGAACTGTAGCAGTACGTTGTGTTTGACACATTACAACATTTCTGTATGACCAGTACAGTTAAGATGTGTGGATGTTTCACGTCAGATTCTGCACTTGATGTGACCTCAGAGACCCGAGTGTCTGCTGATGATGCAGTGGTTCACTGCACTAGATGGAGTTCATCACACTTTGGGCTGCATTCACAAACAACCCGACTCAGAGAAGACCGGAGCCGGGCAGACAGAGGCCGTTACCAAGCGTCTGAAGACCGAGCCCCGGTGCGACCGGGGGTCGGTACCGGCCTCACAACGGCGAGCAAGCGGTCTTCAGACCGGCTCCGTTACCGGGCTCACCCCGCCCCTCTTCGCTTGCCGCTACTGAGGGAATCCTTCTTTTTTTTTTAAATATGCTTAAATAAAGCAAGAAAACAATAACACAAACACACGATTTTAAACGTATTTGTAATACGTCCAACACAAATATAAAAAACGATTAAACTAAAATACGTGTTTAATCAACGTATACGTGTATAATCAATGTATGTGTAATACATCAAACACAAACATAATCAGGGAGGAGATGCGTTTCTGATCAAACGTAATTAAAGCCATAATCGAAGCCATTTTAATCAGGCTAGGATGCACAAGCTCTCATCACACAAGTGAAGTGAGTGACAGATTAAACTTGGCACTAATAAAGTATTAAAGAATAATAAAACCATTTAATAGGTAGAATATTAAAAACAATAGGACAATATTCTTTTAATTTCACCCTTTTTGTAAAAGCAGGGAACAAAATAGGAGTGCATTTAGTGTGTGAAATACCTGTTTTAGAGTCATCCCTGCCAGAGTCAAGGCGCTATTTTTTCTTGGACCTTGAGGAGCCTGTAACAGTAACAAATGATGAGTATATCAATAACAGAAATCAAAAGATGGCATCAATTTACTTATTAACTGTGTGGTTAAAATGATCTGTATTTATTTGCTCCAGTGTAAAGACTGGTGGTGGTTATACCTGTTTTTGGGGCATCACTGTTACAATCTTACATTGTGAACTGAACCTGACAATCAACCCCCATACAGGGCCAGGGTGAGGATATAACATGGATTGTCAGGGTTGTGATTACTTAGCATACCAAAGGTGATGTTACAGTGATTACTTCATTTACCAAAGGATTTGGCTGATAATCTTCTCACTTTTTCTTTGTCAACAAATCTCAAAAATAGTTTTTGGACGAGTTCTATTATTTTGGATGCATTCACAATACTTGTTAGTCGGTCAGTTCATTGTTGGTTTGTAACATAACATTTGAGAAGAAAATATATTGAAAATTACCAGAATTTATTTTCTCTAGACAAAGTTAACTATTCTGATAGTTTTCATCATGCAAACTTACAAATATGCTGTCAGTTCTGCTCAGAGGCGGCACATCTGGGTCATCACCAACACCAGAGGGACTTTCAGGGATTAATATCTCTGTGTCGCTCTCAGAGTCCAGGCTTGTTTCCTTTAAGGAAAAAACAAAACAATATAAAGCACTGGCCGAAGTTACTGTTATACATTGGACAAGGATATGAAACCCTTGTAGTTTTAAGTAAAGGTACACGATGGCAACACAGCGGTGGATGTATGGTTGGGACAATGTTTGCAATTTTTTCCTGTGTGATGAAAATATGAAAACCTAACTCATTCTGATACAAACTGTAAACTATGAAAAACATAATGGTCTGCAAACAAGCAGATATCAAGGGTAGATACATGCTGTAAGTTCCAAATGCAGTAGATTTTCCCATTAGTAACAATAGGAAAGTAAAATGTGAGGCACTGCACAGGAGTAGACAGTGTTAGATAAAAGTAGTCTTAGGTTTGGAGAAAGCATATAGCTTGCACACAACCAATCATGAATTATTTCTATAACACCAACGTCTTAAATATCGCTGGGTATATTCAATGTCATTTTTTACATTTGATCAAGGTTTACGAATGAAGCTCAGAATGTCTGTATTTCTCACACAATGTAATCATGGTGTGAGTTTTTCAGGTCAACGAGGCAAGTTATGTAGAAATTGGGAAGAAATACGTATATAAATCTAAAACTTAACAGCCATAAAGGCCAGGTTGAAGTAACCTATCCTATAAGGAGGCCTGTCTTATGGGACAAACTAAAAGAACTACTTGTTTGATACTTACCAACATCTTGGAAGCCTCCAGCAGCTCAAATGAAAGCTGTGGTGGCGATGAGGCCTCCGCCTCAGGGTTTTGACGTTCTGAGGGCTGAACACCAGACACAAACACATTAATTAAACACATATTTTATTTTCTATTGATAAAACGTAATGCAAGAGGCCCCATTGAAAAGAGTCTTTATAAAATAATCATGCATACTTAAACTTGTAATAGAAATACTAAACTGGCTTGAGTGAAGTTCAGGAAGCTCTAGTCACTGTTGACCTGCACTCAATTAATCAGGTTCCAGTGAGCGGATTTCTTAACTGTCATGACTATCACAAGAAGTTTGATTTCTGAAGGCAGGTCGTGGTTTTCAGAGACCAGTCCATGTCAAATGAAATGCTTCTAGTGCTTCTTACATATGAGCACGTGCAGAACACACATTAGGCAGTTCAGTCATAATTATATATATAATTATAATGTTGGTCATGATGAAAAAGATTCAAAAGACAAGTATGTTACTGATCTGCAGAATGTTACCAGTAATTAACCTGGTTACCTGGTGCATGCAAACACAATGTGAAGAGTAATACAGATTCCTGTTCTAACTACAACTGAGCTGCTGTAAGGGGAATTAAGATTTAACTTGTTTTGTGTAAGGCCTTTAGGCCTGTTAATTAAGAACGATTAACTTGAAATACTCAATATCAAAAGCTAATGCCATATACATGTCAACTTTGATAAGTTTTGGGATTTAATAAAGCCCCCAAAAAGGCTTTTCATTGGAGAGCTTTTGGCTATCCTCCATGCTTTCACTAATAAATAACAACTAAAACAGTTAACTTTAGTTTCATGTGACTTTACTTACTTTATTTTCATTTGTTCTCCCTTCTTTGGCCATCAGTTGTCTCTGTCTGTCAGTGCTGCTGTCGTTTTTGATGCAGCATGTCTCTATGATGTCCTCCTCAGGAAAGTGAAACTCAGTGACCCAGGGTGGGGGATGGGCAAGGGTCAAATGGGGACCGCAAAAGTCAGGAAAAGTGTTTGTGTGTTCATCCCTCACTTCTTTGAGTCAGTGCAGAAATATAATCATTGCATCGCTTAATTTGTGTTTCACGAAAACATCAGTGCTTCAAAAGAAAATATATGTTAATCCATTTTTTTATGTCCTTAATTCTAAATTAATTTTGCAAAGTTGTGCTGATGCTCCAAACTATAAAAAAAAGCATAGTACGTTGACTATCATAGTGTGCTGTATTAATAGTTCAGTATTAAATGCTCGCGTTTATAATTCATATTATTTTTACATTTCATAACGCATGTTCCTACTGACAGTGAGCAACTGAAACTCCGTGACACGGCGGTTTGGGGATAGGTCCAGTGGGGACCGCAAATGTCAGGAAAGGTTTGTTCATACCTCACTCTTATTTTTATGCTTGTAGTAGGGCTTACTGTCTTCATACAAAGTACTCACTATATCATCATACATGGAGCAGAGATCTCTCCTATGTGCCACATCCTTACAGTTAGCATCAGTACACATAGTATCATCTCTAGGTAGATGACTTACTTAAAGATTTGTCTGTACGAGCATAATAGGCTAAAAAGTCCTCCTTTTGTGAGAGTTGACCAGCTCAGTTTTTCCATGTTGACACTTATTCCATTGCTCGTAAGTGCTGGGAGATCATCAACATTTATCGACATAGAAAAAGGTATATGATCAGTTGTTGCTGGCCCATAAAGAATGTCCATACTTCTCAATGAAGCATGTGCATCAGCTGTACTAATACAATGATCCATGACATAGTGTCAGGCCTCACTAATGTATGTAGAGCTATCTGTAGGCAAAAGCACTTCGCTTGACAATATAAAGTTATTATCTTGACAGAACTGAGCCATATGATTGGCAAATAATGAGCTAGTGTTTGAGATATCTGCATTCATATCCCCAATTACATATATACTAGAAGAAGTATTATCTTGAATAAAGGAATTGATTGAGGCAAGCCTATTTAGATATTCATCCTTATTGTGATTGCACTCATAGGGTGTATAGACATTTAGGACAAGGAATTCCTTATCATCGTGAGTAAACTGTATTGCAATACACCAGTCAACACCAAGCCTGAGCACATTTATCAATAGATGATGCACATGTGCTTTATAAACGTGTTTTAATACTGCAATTAATGATTCATTCAGGTAGTTACTAGTCGTTAGTTAAGTATGTTCTGTGACCTCAGCTAGCATACTGGACGAATATCAATAATCCATAATGTGTATGTACGAACTATGAAACATACTCACCACTCGTGCCACTGACGGGCATCGCCCCATCACCATCATATTAATGCTCTTTATTACTTTTGTTCAGCTTTGAGGCACTGCTGGCATTTCAATATCACTTATTAATGAGTTGTAAAGCATAGATAGTCCTCACTTTATATGAGGTCAGAGAACATATTTAATACTTAAATACCAACTATTAACTACCTGAATTAATAATGAATTGCAGTATTAAAACACGTTTATAAAGCACATGTGCATCATCTATAAGTCCTTAATAATTGGTTTGCAATATATATATATATATATTACTTCATTGGTTTGCAATATATATTACTTAATTTACAAATGGGGAATCCATCATTTATAAAGTATGAAAACCCAATCATGACACGCATAATAGTCAAGCTTATTAATCAAGAATGAAACATATATACCTGTTTACGAATTGCATACTAATGAGTTAATAATAAGTGTTGGAACGATGCTTTATGAATAATGAATGAAGTGTTTACTCATGCTTTACTACTGCTAAATAGTGTGTAGTTATTATATTTAACTTTCCAATCCATATTCAAAAATATGTTAATATGTTTTTAATATCATTAATTCTAAATTAATAAGTTGTGCTGATGCTCCAAACTATACAAAAAGCATAGTTACGTTGACTATCATAGTGTGTTGAATTAATAGTTTAGTATTGAATGCTTGTGTTTATAATTCATATTATTTTTACATTATAGAACGCATTTTCCTACTGACTGAGCAATTGAAACTCCGTGACACGGCGGTTTGGGGATAGGTCCAATGGGGACTGCAAATGTCAGTAAAAGGTGTGTTCATACCGCACTTCTTTGAGTCAGTGCAGAAATATTATCATTGCACTGCTTAATTCGTGTGTCACGAAAACATCAGTGCTTCAAAAGAAAAAATATATTAATATCTTTTTAATATCCTTAATTCTAAATACATTTTACAAAGTTGTGTTGATGCTCCAAACTACACAAAAAGCACAGTAAGTTGACCATCATAGTGTGCTGTATTAATAGTTTAGTACTGAATGCTCGCGTTTATAATTCATATTATTTTTACATTTCATAACGCATGTTCCTACTGACAGTGAGCAATTGAAACTCCGTGACACGGCGGTTTGGGGATAGGTCCAATGGGGACCGCAAATGTCAGGAAAGGTTTGTTCATACCTCACTTCTTTGAGTCAGTGCAGAAATATTATCATTGCATTGCCTAATTCATGTGTCACGAAAACATCAGTGCTTCAAAAGAAAATGTATGTTAATATGTTTAATAACGGTTTACATACAATTGCATACTAATGAGTTACTAATAAGTGTTGGAACGATGCTTTTTGAATAATGAATTAAGTGTTTACTCATGCTTTACTACTGCTAAATAGTGTGTAGTTATTATATTTATCTTTCCAATCCATATTCAAAAATATGTTAATATGTTTTTAATATCCTTAATTCTAAATTAATAAATAGTGCTGATGCTACAAACTACACAAAAAGCATAGTAAGTTGACTATCGTAGTGTGCTGTATTAATAGTTTAGTACTCAATGCTCGCGTTTATAATTAATATTATTTTTACATTTCATAACGCATGTTCCTACCGACGGCAAAAATCTGAAACTCCGTGACCGCTTAAATGTGTGCTTACGTCATGCAAAAAGTAAGACATCTGAATGAATCAAATTTGCATACACACAACAATTATGACAATTGTATGAAGTTGTAGTTATTACTACAAGTTATAGGTCATATAAGTAGTGAACATGACTACTTGAACTGGTATAGTTCCAAAGGCAGTTGAATAAATTCTGAACAGGCTAGCTTAGTACAGTAGTGGGCTGGTTGTATTAAAACTGATTCAAAGTCGTAGCACTGTTCAAAGAAACGGAACACAATTACATACAGCAACAGATTATCAGTTTATCCTCAAATATTTGCACAAGCTGGCACTATGACTCCACTACCAGCTAACTTATAGCCATGGTTTGTGTAAATGTCAGAACACTAGCTAACTTACAGGCATGGTCTGTGTTAATATCAGAAAACCAGCTAACTGACAGTCTTGGTTTGTATTAAACGTGACTTCGAGATGGATTTTTGTTTAAATATCGGAACTGCGTCTAACAAGCCTGCTTTTACATGGCCTCAGTTTGTATGACTATCAAAACAGCTGCTGACTTATAGCCTTGGTTTGTATAAATATCAGAACAACAGCTAACTATATTCTCAGTTTGTATAAATATCAGAACACTGGCAAACATACAGCTCTATAGTTTATATGATATCAGAACACCAGCTAACTTACAGCAATGGCCTGTGTGAATATGAGAACACCAGCTAATTTACAGCCATGGCCTGTGTTAATATCAGAATACCAGCTAACATATAGCTATGGTCTGTGTTTATATCAGAACACCAGCTAACTTATAGCCATGGTTTGTTTTAACATCAGAAAACCAGCTAATTTACAGTCTTGGTTTGTATTAAACGTCAGAGGACTGGCTAACTTAGAGATGGATTTTAGTATAAATATCAGAACTACGGCTAACAAGCCTGCTTTTACATGGCCTCAGTTTTTATGACTATCAAAACATCTGCTGACCTCCTTTTGTATGAATATCAGAACACCAGCTCACTATATTCTCAGTTTGTATAAGTATCAGAACACTGGCTAACATACAGCTCTATAGTTTGTATGATATCAGAACACCGGCTAACTTACAGCCCTATGGTTTTTGTTTTTAATGTCAGACCACTGCTTACTTATAGTCTCAGTTTTTATGAATATCAGAATATCGACTTACTTGTCGCTACTATTTGTATGAATATCATAACCAGCAAACCTATAGTCTCAGTTTAAGTACTGGGGAACTTTTGTATATCTTTCTGGGTTCTGTATACTATGGCTGTCCTCTTTCAGGCCCTTTTTTCCCTCAGAAGTTTCAACTTTAAACACTTGGAGCTCCTTACATATACATAATTATCTATCAATTATAATAAAATAAAAAAATAATCTAGTCAATAAGCATGTTCATGGTTTGTTGATAGTTTATACTAGTATAGTTATTCATTAAGAATACTTTAGGTCTACAAAAAATGATCATCAGTTTCTCCGTAGATCTGTGCCTCTTGTTCCCCGTGTTAAAGTAGTCGTATGAACCCCAAATGGGTTATATTAATTGTGTTACTTTATATAATTCTTTATCACTTTTATAACATATTTTGATCATAACTAGGAATATCCAGCATGATCTAAGCAAGATTTCCCAAAAATGTCTTTTGCAGCGGTTGCCGACTTGTACAAACTGTATGGTTCAGGCCGTTACCAACATCCCACGTACTAATACGACACCTTTTGGGTAAGATTAGGACCTAAAGAATCACAATAAAACGAAGCTTAGGGGTGTTGCGACGGATTTTCAATCAAAACTCTTTTTTTTTTTGGGAAAACATTGCTGTATGACGTGTTTAGAAATGTGGGCGGTACACGAAAGGCACAGAAAGCAGTTACGTGAGACAGAGAGAAGAAGAAAAACAACGTTTTGTGACTTTACAGGTACTAATAGGGGGGTTTATAATTATTATTATTGCTTTGTTAGACTCCCACAAGCCTTCCGGTCACGTGGATGTGTTTGTTAGTGAAATCTGACTTTGTAAGGGGTACTTATCACGAGTTTAGTGAAACGTTACGGTCGCCGCAGCAAGTTCACAGAGTTCTTACACTTAACAGTTACTTTAATTTACAGTAACTTTTTTTAAGTTCATAAACATTGTGGTTGTGGAGATAATTAAGTTTAAGTTTTATAAAAAGAGACTTTTTTTTCGAAACAGGCTTAAAAGGTTAAGAATAAAACTGTTTTGAAAGGAAGTTCATTGATTAAATGGGTTCAGTCATGGATTTCATGAAAACTTAATTGATAGCATGAAAGTCTGATTACATTAAAGTGCTCAAACTGTAATAATATCTATGAAATATGAAGTTTATTGGATATACACACTTTCACACACTTTGTCAGGAAACGGTCCCCACCGTGCAACGACACACACCGCAATACCCCCTATGACCACTAGGGATAGAAAACACACACACACACACACACACACACACACACACACACACACACACACACACACACACACACACACACACACACACACACACACACACACACACACACACACACACACACACACACACACACAGGTTTTGGTTGCCGTTGACCTTTGTGGCATTTTGAACGCTGGTAATGAGATGCATGTAACACTTTACTGTATTTGCAGAAAGCTAGGACCAGATACTAGGTTCGGAGGAGCAGTTTAAAACTAGTTAAAATCAGAAGTAACAGACCACAGACCAAGGAGTTATGTTTGAACGGCTGATTGATTTATGTAGAAAATAAAAACATACACATCTGCACCATATCACGTTACCTCACAGATTAAGACAGTGGAATTGTGCAATTAAATCCCTTGAAAACATCCAAAATAAATACCAAAACCTCAGAAAATAAATATGTCTCCGTTTTATCTAACTTTGGTTTGATTTAAACCTATTTGAGATCAAGATAAATAATCCTACTTTGAGTCCTTTAAGTGGTTATTTAGCTCTCTGTAAGTGCACATGACTGTATATTATATGTGTATTCAATTTAGCAAGGAAAGTTCAAAAGATATATAACTTAATATCATGCATTCTGTCCACTTGTCCAAATAAGTTCTTTTAACTTAGCAATGCAAGTTCAAAACATATATATTTATTAGGGTACTTTATAAATGCATTAACACCAACAATTATTTTATCATGTGTTAACTGCACTGTGGTGCATTGCCGTAGAGACCATTGTCACTCTTCAGCAGGCAGCAACTTTTAGTTTACACAGGTCTAGTGCAGGCTGCAGCGAGCGGAGCTACTTACCTGTCAGGGATAAGAACTTCAGTCAGGGTTTCACATTCATAAAATTACACCGCCGAACTGCATGCTGGGTCGTCCTGTCAAACTCCGTCGCACAGGCTCGAATTTGACAATTTAACATGGGGGTCAAATGGAAATTTAATTACTTTTAAATCCCCAAGTGGCCGATTGAGGCATTGCAGTGATTGGCACTCGTTTTTTACTATTGGACATAACCATAATTATAACTCACAGTATTCAGTTCATTTGACTTCTTGAAATTTACAATTCATTGAACTGGCTTAAAAACCTGAGTTGGAGTACCGAAAACTTACCCCGTGCCCCACCTGTAATACCTCCGCGCCCCACTAGAGGGTTGCGCCCCACAGTTTGAGAACCACTGGCTTAAGAAAACTGGACGCCCCTCAATCAGCTGTAATCACAGGGAGAAATAGAGACTGAGAGATTTATGAATGAAACGGTGTAAAGAGAGTCGTCCTTTCTGAAATACCACTGAAGCTTCATTTGTTCAGTCCACCGTGGAAAGAACCAGTTCAGTTAGAAGAGCAGAAGTCAAAAACTCTGTGACTAAGTAAGCTGTTTGTCTCTTCTGCTGTTTCCCCAGAACATTTTGGAGATCAAGCTATATGATGAGGACCCTTTAGCGCGTGATGACCTGTTTGCTGAGCTTCTGTTTGATGTCACAAGTCTCACAATCGGGATGAAGGAGACCAAGGTCTTCTCTATCAACCCAGAGGTAAAAGCAACAAGAGAACAACACTTGCTCTGTAGGATTGTAATGCACTGATGGCTGATCTGTTACAAATTGACCATGAAGTAAATGATTATGGTTGAAGGATTTTCCTTGTTCACTTTTCTATAGACGGAGGGCACACTTCTGATAGCGTTTGAGCTGCTTCAGAGGTAACTGTATATCACTGTTTTTACTTTGTTGTCCTCTATCAAAACATTTATAGATATTTTCTTATTGTGTCCTTATAATACACTGTCTGAACCGGTTAAAATATATAACTTGTTTTGTAGTGAGGACCCCCCTTGAATAAGGAAGGTAGCGTTGTAGTAGCGCTATAGCAGCACTTTAATGGCACTTACTGATAGCACTTTGTGGTTTAACTTTGTTGAAGAAATTGTACTTTCTTGATTCATGTTGTTCTGAGTTTGTACTCATGGTTGAATGCACTTATTGTAAGTCGCTTTGGATGAAAGCGTCAGCTAAATGAAATGTAATGTAATAGAGGATCCTCCTCTGTTGCTCTCCCTGAGGTTTCTTCCATTTTCTTCTCCTTGTTAAATGTTTTTTTTTTCTTTTGATGGATTCATACCTGGATATGATGCAACATCAACTTCTTTTGTAGTAGCAGCAGTGCAGCACATTTTTGTTTCCATAATCATATATTTACACATTTCCCTGCCTTTTTCTCTCTGGTCAAAGGGTAAACTCTGGATGGCGTTTGAGTTCCTGAAAAGGTAAAGTTTGTTTAACTTGATATTTAGTTTGCCTTCTGCCTTTTCAGTGCTTTTTGAGACCTTGAAATTTCTCGAAATTAAAATAATTATTCTTAAGAAATTACGTTTTTTCATGATACAAAAAACAGAAGAAATCATTTTCTCTCATACTGTTTGGGCCGTGTTTTTTTCAATAAATTGGTTGTCTGATCTGCAAATGTTAAATTGATCAAGTCCATACCAGTTTCTCTGAGCAGTTCTAAAACAATAATTATTAAAAATGAAAAGGCTAAACATTCAACTCGCTTATTTCATTTTTTGCAAACCTACCTAATTTAATGAAGTATTATATTAGGATGAGGCTCACAACGAAGACAATGTTACACTGGTACCATCACAGGATATGATACTGTTTTATCTTTAGCTAAGTAGTTGCTTTCTCCATCTGCCACTGTTTATTTAGTCTTTTTGCTAATTCATGCTAGGCTGATACTGCACACTTAGCTCATCAGGACCAATGAGAGCTGTGGGACTCTGTAAGACAGTCTATGTCAGCTGGAAAACCAAAACAAAGAGCCAGAAGTGGCTACAAGCTGAATAGTTGAACAGTGTTGATTCTCAGTTAGTTTGTGGACTCTTCCACATTACATCACTGGAGTGATTTGGGTCATTACTTAAATGAATCAACATTCATTTCAAAGCTACCTCTGTCATCATGTCTCTTTAATACAAGTATTTTTGCATCAGCTGGAGACAATATTCTGTGATTATTCTGTGACTTCTGCCTGCTTTACACTAAACTATTCAATTAAGAGACTTACAATGCATTTCATCTGTCATTTATGATGAACAGGCACAGTGTGGGCAAATTATCTGGTTCTGACAGAAAATCATTTTTAAGCATGCTTTTGAAGATCTCTCAAAGTCTCTACCCTTTTAAAGATGTTATTAAAAAAACACATCAGAGTACGAAGAACACTATGTGAATATTGATTTGAAAAATTGAAATCTTTTGTGTTTTTTTTTTTAGTAAGAGGAAAGTTGTCCCTCACCTCAACGATGTCCCCTCAGCGGTAAGCACTCTACATAACATGCACACCCCATGAAGACAGAAGTAAACAAGACACTCTGAATCTAGTAACCAAACACCAAACGGCAGTGGCAGCCATAGAGGGCAACGGGCCTTGGCTCCACCCACCTTGAGCCACCAAAAAAAAAAATATTAATAAATTATACAAATTGTCTATATTTGCGTGCTATGGAATATACCCAGTAATATTTTTAAAATAGGATATCTGCACCAAATATATGCTTTTCCTGCTTGTCCTGCTCAAGCAGCTCTGAGCTGCAGGTCTGTGATGCTCAAGCACATCCTCCTGCTCCAGTACGTCTCTAATGCTCGTGTACGTCGTGGGGCTCAAGCGATTCTGCCCAAGGAAGACGGGTCTAATACGCAGTTAGCCAATCACTGATTAAAGAAATAAATGAATGACATACAATTCATCCAATAAGCGCCCTAAAAACGACTTCCGGGAGGGCTATTCTCATCAAGCCTCAGGGCTGTGCGTTCCTGTGTCTCTGTCTCCTCGGGCAGACGAGGCACGCGCCACCCATTATAACAACATGCAGCGAGCAGGAGCCACTGTTCTTCAAAGAAAACCAAACGCTAACTCTGAATAATCTCTTCATCAGACATGTTTTAACTATCTCAACTTCGGACCGGTCCACCGGTCCACCGGTCCACATGGTGATTTGGATCTCTGTGAGCTACAATCG
The DNA here is from genome assembly GCF_910589615.1 of Taurulus bubalis. Taxonomy (NCBI): domain Eukaryota; kingdom Metazoa; phylum Chordata; class Actinopteri; order Perciformes; family Cottidae; genus Taurulus; species Taurulus bubalis. The sequence continues at coordinate 24,321,506 of NC_136602.1, read as the reverse complement.
CCCTAAGGTGGGGTAGCTTAAGTTAGCGTAAGTTGGCTGAAGCGTGGGGCGGGAGCACGAGAATGGAAAAAGCTGCCAGGCCGGCTCCGGGGGCGGCGCGGGGGACGCCGAAATCGGGATCTGGAACCCGGAAGTGCTCTTGGCGCTCGGAGATCGGTGGCGTCCAGGCCGGCTCCGGGGGCGGCGCGGGGGACAGCGAAATCGGGATCTCCGGCGGCTGGAAGAGCGGCACGGGGGACGCCAGAGTCGCCGTCCGCTCAGCTGTTAAAAGACAAGGGCCGGCGACTCCAGGGCTGTCGGAGGCCGAGAGCCGCGGAGATCGCCGAGGGCCGGCGACGAAGCGCAGTGTCAGGGGGAGGGAGCCCTAGGACCCCGGGATGCAGGTCGCTGGCCGGGAGGAGCGCCCGCATCGGGCAGATTGCACGAGATTTGCTCGTGCGTCGCAAGTCATGTCAGAACCGAGTCGAAGAGGGAGTAGACTGGTTCGATGAGTTTAAGTACGTACAGCTCGACTGATTGGCCGAGTACGGGGTGTGGTCTTCGCTCCTGAACTGCGTTTCACGAAACACCATTTGTTTGTGAAAATATAATATTGATTTGGGGACAATAACATGGCTGGATAGCTAGCTTAGACTCTGAATCTTGCGAGCATAACGTTAGCTTTCTGGCTCGTAGCTGAGTCAAAGGGTTCTATGAGCTGAGCATAGTATAGCAGGTCCCTTATTTCCACTTGTCTACTTAAAGTGTCGACATTGTTCTTAATGGATTATTGAACGCATGACTAAATTCTCCACACAATCAGGGCAGCCCGGAAGGTGCAATCCACCGTTTTCCGGCAGTGGACCATGGCCTTCACACTTGGCTGCAAACCGCCTCAGTGCGTGCTGAAGGTCACGTTCTGGAGGAGGCAACAGAGCCACATCATCTGCAAAGAGCAGAGATGCAATTATGAGGTCCGCAAACTTCAAACTCTGCCTCCTTCACGGAGGACATCTTGGTCGATGAGCTCTTTCCACTACTTAACAAGATCCCCAGTCTGGGTCAGCAGTTCTCCTCCCCTGCTTAACACAGCCTGAGCTAGCTGTGTGCGGGGATATGGCCGCAGTATTGGTCTTGACCGATCTTGAATGAAAATCTTTGTTTAAAATCGAGACAAGACGCGTTCAATTGCAAGTCAGAAGCTGTCTCGAGACCAAGACCAGTCTATAGGACTACACTGCAGACTATAAAAGGCTATCTAAGGGATAACGTTTCTCAACAACCACCAGCTGGTACCCCCAAAATACATGCCGTCAGAAAACACTGACAAATTTAAATAAAAAATAAACTATACATATATATATACATATATATATATATATATATATATATATATATATATATATATATATATATATATAAAAAATATATAAAGATAATAATGGAAGACTCCTACATGTATGTAGAATTGATTATAGTGGAAGTGCAGCGCGCACAGTTCACATAAGTTACACCTTCAATGTATCCTGGACAAGTCTTTTCATAATTGCTTTTGGGTGTCTTATTCAACAGAAGGAAATTATCTCCTATTTGACCTTGAACGTCACCGTACTGAGAGCAGAAAAAATTGTCTCCAAAGATTACTGTAAGTATGACTATCCCTTTTTTAAGTAACAGTATGTGCTATGCATCTTTTGTAATGACACTTAATCCCTTTTAAAAATCTTTTTCACAGGTCTGTTTTATTTAAAAATATTTTTACATGAAACTGACGTAGCAGTAGCAGCTGTTCTGCTTAATCATTGCATAACTGAAACTGTCTTTTATTTTCCTTTCTCTCTGTCACAGGGTCTGAATCCGACTGCTACGTGATCCTCACTCTCCCGACAGCAACAGCAAAAACCTACCGTACAACAACTGTGTCGAACAACAACAACCCAGAATGGAATGAGACGTTTACCTTTCGGGTCCCCACCCATGTGAAGGTGAGTCTACTCAATATTAGCATGACATCAAACCAAGCATCTGACTGCTGTTGTTCACTCAGAAGAGACTTGTTTAGAATGTAATGATAATGTATTACATATGAAGAACATTTGAATGTTCAAAGTCTTTGGCGATTGGTCAGTTCTGATAAGGTAGAATCCTCCTGGAGTCCAGACACTGGTGGTGGTGAAGAAGGGAGTTGCTGCAATCCGATGATGAATAAAGAGCATGACTGAATGCTGACTGGAGGTGGAGGAGGGTCGCATCTGGTCCGACCTGAAATGACACTTGACAGCAGCAGAGCAGAGAAACTATTTAAAAGTTTGACAGCAACGATATGATTGGCTTAAACTATTAAGCCCCATGGCATTTTTTAGGATTCTGCTCGAAATAACATACCCAAACAAAAAAGGGTGTATCTCTGCAACCACAAGGGCTATTTGAATAATTTTGTGTTTTGGTGTTATAATAAAGGCAACCCATGTGAGCTTTTGTTCAGATGTGTAAATGTTAGTATATATGTTACTGGTTAAAAGTAAATAAAGATTGTAACACAGTAAAAATAGAAGTTTCAGGTCCGGCTATAAAAAAAGCACTTTCAGGATGATTAATGTCTTTGAAATGATGCTTCAGTAAGCCCTAAAGCTCTCCAAAATCATCACACAATATGTGAACATTCTCTCTGCAAAGTTTGACTTTGAAAAAGTGAAGCAGAACAAAGTCAGAGAGGTAAAGTACAGAGAGAATTCAGGCGAGGTTTCCAGCATTTGCGCATATTTGCGCGTATTTGCGCGCATCTGTGACATTTGAATTTGTTCATGTACCAAACCTTATATTTCACTTGTATAATACTTATGGTGTTCAATACACTTATGTCAGTGTGGATTTACTGGGGAAAATGCATTTTTTCTTCTAATGAACAAAGGTAGGCAGCATTTTCTGACTGTAAAGCGATAAAGCGATTCATGTTGCTGTGTTATTTGGTTCATATCTCGATGATGCTTTGGAGCAGAGGGATTTGGAATCTGTGTGGAATTGTCTTGCTTTTTGCCATCTGTTTTTTCTGATAGCACCGAGCTACGGGTTGCTAGTTCTGTAAACATGCCAAGTGGGCCGACTCATGACAAAATTATGATTATGATATTTTAATAATTATTAGGGCCCGAGCACTGACGTAGTCAGAGTCGAGGACCTATTGTTATTCAAATGTATATTTATTATTCTTCACCAATGCGCAGGGAAAAGAGGTGCTTGGGATGAACCTAAATTCTTCAAAATTTGCACACCCATCAGACTCGGCGAACATTTTAATATAATTTGGGTGTCGGCCAAAAGTCTGAGAAAATGTCTCTATAGCGCCCCCTTTAGTTGTGAAAGCCCACCCATTTTGCAAACTTTGACCGATTGACTTGAAATTTTGCACACATGTCCGGGTGGGACTGCTCTACAAAAAACTCATCTGTGAAATTTAAAATGCGCCTAATTAGATTTTCCGCCATTTTGAATTTTGTAAAAAACACATTTTTGCCCATTCCTCCTAAACGTTGGGTCCATTTCTTACGAAATTTCCTGTGGATCATCAGTGGCTCAATGTGATCAAACGGTATTGTCAACCGTGTTGATATCTCATTGCGTTCAGAAGTTATTAACCAATTAACCTCTTAGGGGCGTGGCTCAATATGTCAATACACATAACTTCCAAATTACTTGGCCTATCTTCACAAACTTTGTAGCATATGTCAACATCGTGTCCCTTAACGTACCCAAATTGTTTCATAATATTCAAACACTAGAGGGCGCTGCAGTGAACCGCTCAATTTTGGCCTTTTCCTTGTTTTCAGGCGTTGTATTCTGACGAACTCCTCCTAGAGATTAAACACGATTGATTTCACATTCGGGAAATATGATGTTGAGACCTTTGCAGGGAAACGTTATTTCAGGATTATTAAAATATCGAACTATGTGAGCGCAGAGCAGCGGCAAAGAGACGCCATTTTCCATGAAAATGGAAGTTGTTTTAACTCGGCCGTACATGATGGAATCTACTCCATATTTCTCATATACCATGACCTCTTGACCCTTGAATCCATATGATAAATTTTAATCCTAGTCATAGTGCCACTTAAAGGCAACAGGAAGTTACATGTTTTCTACTTGTACACCGTGCTCCTCACAAATTATTAAGATCCCTCTCAAAATGCGTCGGAAGAGACTTAAGACATTAGTAATGCATCACCTTGAAGATTGTAAGGATCCGTTGAACGGCGTTGCGTGGGAGCATCGCGGAAGTTTGATCCTTCGCCATGACCGAATAAACCGATGTAACTCGAATCCACATAATAAGACCCTTTCCAGGTTTCACATGTTTGATGAGACTCCAGGCCTGAAGACATGTGCAGTCTAATTTTTTATTAGAGTCATAGCGCCACCTAATGGCAACAGGAAGTAAATATTTCTATACTTTGGCTTGCTTCTCTTAGTCGGTCAATCAGATCAACTTCCAATTCCTTCTAGACAAATATAAGACTTTCATGACGCCAGCCCACAAAGCGTTTGATGTTTCGTGAAACGCTGTTGCCGTGACGACCCATCCTTCGCGGTCAACAACAAAGTCACTTTTGAGGTACTAGGCATGCTCGACACGTAACTAAACTTGGCACACACAATTAAAGGCAAAGATGTAGTTACCTGATGTGATTTGAATGACTCAAAATGGCACTTTGGCTCGATAGCGCCCCCTACAAATATTCAATTAAGCAGCTCCAGCGCTACGGTTGACCGACATGTATGAAACCTGGTAGCCATATGTAACACATGTAAACTTAAAAATAACTCTCTTGGAACCATGCTCTAAACCTTACAGGAAGTCAGATAGCGCCCCCTAAAAAACATGTTTTTTTTTGACAACCTGTGAGATGTGATAGCCCACAGTTTTTGACCTGAAATTTGGCACACATGTCCGGTTGTGTCTGCTCTGCAAAAAAGTACGTGGTCGTATTAAACTCCGCCGACTTAGAATTTCAACTATTTTTAATTTTGTGAAAAACAATTTTATTCCCAAATCTTCCTAAACGCTGGGTTCAATTTGTACAAAATTCTCTGTGGATCATTAAGGGTTCAATTTCATGCAAATATATCAAAAGCTTGTTTGTATCTCATTGTGTTCAGAAGAAAAGGACCAATGGACTTCTCAGGAGAAAATTCAACTAAATTCAACAAAGCAGCCCTCGCAGTACGTTCAACATAGACATACAACATTTGATGGGTGTATATACCACATATAAACTTAAAAATAAGTCTCTTGGGACCATGCTCTAAACCGTACCAGAAGTCGGCTAATTTCATTTTCGTCCTTCATTTCTAGTTCAAATTGCCATAGTTTACCAGTAGGTGGCGCTTTGACTATGAGTTAATATTGGCATGCAGAAGTCTTCAAGCCATTACTCTCATAAGGCATATTAACTTTGGAACAGTTGTGAGAAAGTACAGTTGAGTTACAACAGCTTGCTGCATGATCACGAACCATATGCAATAGTCGTCACACCACTTCCACGCCGTTCCATGAAACGTCAAGCTTTTGATCACTTTTAATACATATTTGTATCTTTTATATATATTTATATACATATTTACATGTATAAAATATATATACATATATTCCATTTTCCAGAGGTCAACCTTTCTGTGAAAAAGAGGAAATATGTGTCTGTCATCACATCAAATGACAGAACTCAGTCTGCGCTTCCCAGATCTTTCTGCCATTGAGAAAGAACTCAAGCTGTTCTCGACTCCCTTCTTGATGATGCAGAAGAAGTGAAGAGAGTCTGAAGTAGAACTGATGGAGATGCAGTGATGAATCTCTGAAGAACCAGCTTCAGTTTCTCTCCCTACCGACTTCTACTGGAGCTTGGAAATGGCCCAAAAGGCCAAATTTCCTCTAATGTGATTCTTCTATATATATATATACACGTGCTAGAAGCGAGGGCCCAGTCACAGCTGCAAGCAGCTTTAATTTTAGTTGGTGTTTGAGTTGTGTTGAAATGGCTGACTAATTATTGTAGCTCAGGTTCTCTTGTTTAATTTAATCTGTAACATCAATGTATTTGTTCATGATTATTGTAATGTTTACACAGTTTAACTATCATGTCTAAAATTCAACCTATATAGGTCCCGTGGGGCTTAACGGTTTTAAGGCAGTGGTTCTCAAACTTTTTCTGTGACGCTCCGCTTTGGAGGAAGAAAATTCTTCTGGCCCCACCGCCGCAACAAAATTGTACCAAAATGGTCCAACTTTTTGTGACTCTTCCATCCGTGCTTTTTCAAATAATAGAATAAATAAAGTTTCAATCCCTTTCAAGTAAACCAGATCGCTCCATCAGACAAAAACAAATAACATGTGCAATCACTTCGTTAGAACAATGCAAATAAAGTTCAATCTGTGCAAAAAAATAACTAATATTTGGCAAAAAAATACTTATTGTGGCTTTGTACTGAATATATTAATAATAACAATAACGTTCAACCTCGGCAAAACAAAATGAGTGCAGATGTGTGTGAGCCCTCACGTTTTATCAGTATTAGTGACTGCAGAGCTGCTTTCCTCTGCAAATATTTTTTAAAAAGGATTGTAGATTTGATACGGCCTCTCAATTCATGCTCATTGTTGAGCTAAGATTTATATTCTGTTTTGAGAGACGCAGCAGCAGAAAAGACCTCACAGAGATCTCACGGAGGCTTTTAGCAAAACGCCAAGAATCGTCGAGTCGCAAAATCGTAACGGCGTAACGTAAACATTTTCACGAAAGTACAGGCATTTCTCCATGTATTTATTAATGACGTTTTATGTCCGTGTACTTTGTACTTTTGTACTATGTAAAGTTATCATGTTCATGGGGAGAGTGGTCGTCCTGAACCCACAAGGTAGCGGTTCATCCCTGTTCTCCCCATACACTGTAATAAAAAACCATGTGGGCTAACTTAAAAACCTAAGTTCAATTGCTGCCTTACACTTTCAAGTAGAGTCAAATTGGAATTACAATTTGCTACAACTCATGATTTTTAGTTCACTTTAGCTGACTTTTCATTCTCCGGCATGAGAGAAAAACAAAGCGTGAGCATGGGATTTACAAATGTCTAATTTTCAGGTCAGGATCAGAAACCTCAATATGGAAATTTAATAAACCTGGTCTGGATTAACACGGAGACTCTTAACTCTGTTTAAAACCTGTATGTGGGAAATCTTTGATTCATTCAAAAACAGAAAAAAAAGGTGATTTCACTGCTTTAAAAAAGAAGATCTAGACCACAGACTTTACAGATTATTTTAAACCCAGTTTGGTGCCCGCCGCCCGGTACATTATAACAAATAGAATCTGTATTATTTTCCAGGTTGGATGTGGAAGACTAAGAACAAGGCATTCAAATTAGTTATAGTTTAATTTAGGTTTAGGATTTATGAATAGGCTTGAGTCAAAGATGGCAGCTACTCCACCTCCTCGGCCCGTGTCTCGAGGAATGAGAGTATTAATATGACTTAATGTGAAAATATAGCCTTATAATCTGCGAATTATATGCTTCAGCAGTCTTCATGTTAGCAGAACCAGAAGTTGCTCTTCATATCTGTGACAGCTGGCTTTCAAAGCACTTATGGAGCCCAGTTTGCTTTCTCTTTCCCTCGAGCGTTGGATGTTTTGTCTCTAGATGAAGCTTTGAAGGCTTCTGTGCTGCGTTAGCTAGCGTAGATAGCATTAGCTACCGTAGATAGCATTAGCTAGCGTTAGCCCACACTCCACACACTGGACTCTGGCTCTACCTCGTAACCTCCGTTTACAAAGCCCTACTTCGTGAAGTCAGGATTATACTTGGGCAAACAGTTAGACTTTTGGGGGGTTCGGCACCACTTTGGTCTTCATTTTTTCCCATTTTAAATACTTCTCACAACTTTTGCTACAGGCTAGCTCTGTCTTCTTCTGCTTATTAGAGCTGGTTAAACAACTGACTGACGCATTACCGCCACCTAGTGGCAGGAAGCTATATTGTAACTGAGCGTCTCGTGGATAACAGAAAAAAAATGTAAATGTTTCTTAAATTAACTCTAAGTCACTGTCTTAGCTTTTAGTTTCTCTTAACTTGTCTTGTTCTGTGTTTTCTGTCTGTAACTGTGTTTTTTATGCTGCTGCCTGTCTTGGCCAGGTCTCCCTCGAAAAAGAAATTTGTAATCATAATGGACTTCCTGGTTAAAAAAAGGTGTAAAAAAAAAAAATCTCTGTGGCCTACAGGTGCCTCTAGGTGGCTCGCGGCCCAATCAGGGACCGCGCCCCCTTAGTTAAGAATCACTATGGCAACCGGAGGTGAGGCAATAGCCAATGCATTCACCGAACACACTGTGGCTTTGAGGATTCCGTGACATCACATTATTCATAGAGAGCTCAATAATAAGGCTATGCATTTTCTCAGTGGGTTCACATTTCTTCAGCTTTACTAACTCACAGAGCTCTGTATTTGAACTATTTAGTTTCAAGTTGTCCAACTTAGAATCAGTTTGAAAAGCACAAGATGTCGAAGATGAACAACCAAGAAAATAGACTACTTTCATGGGACAAGGAGGAGATGAATACGAGTATTGAATTCATGAATCAGGAAGAGCATGAACCTTACTTAACTAAAGAGGAAGAGGAGGAGATGGATAGGATTATTGAATCCGTGAATCAGAAAGAGCAGAAACATTGTTTAAATGGAGCGGACAAGGAGGAGATGAATAGGAGTACTAAATTCGTGAATCAGGAAGCGCATAAATCTTATTTAACTAAAGAGGATGAGGAGGAGATGGATAGGATTATTGAATCCGTGAATCAGGAAGCGCATAAATCTTATTTAACTAAAGAGGATGAGGAGGAGATGGATAGGATTATTGAATCCGTGAATCAGAGAGAGCAGAAACCTTGTTTAAATGAAGCGGACAAGGAGGAGATGAATAGGAGTACTAAATTCGTGAATCAGGAAGAGCATAAACCTTATTTAACTAAAGAGGAAGAGGAGGAGATGGATAGGTTTCTGGAATCCGTGAGGCAGCCTGAACGTAAAAGAGATGAAGATTGGATCAGCATCAACTCTAACCTCTCCTTCGAAGTGGACGTGGAGTATATTTCTTTACCTCAGATGCCGGTCCGCCGCTTAAATGAATGCATACCAATTTCTGTTTCAGCATGGTTGACAGAGGTAACTGAGTCTGTTCCAGAGGAGGAAAATACATCAGCTCAGCTGGAGACGCTGGTTTCAATTCAGACGCAGGTCGATGCCAAAATTAACCAGAAGAATACAAACAGGACCTCTTCATCACCATCCCATGATAGGGCCAGCATGTACTCTAACTACTCTAACTGCTCCTTTGAGTCGTTTGAAGAGACTGAACCGGATTCAGAGTCAGAGACACTAAATCAACCGCTCTTCCACTTTGATGACAGTGAATTACCAACAATTCCTGCTACAAGACGTGAGACAATGGACAGAGACTCGGTTCTACCAACTCCCTCGCCGGTTCTACCAACTCTCTTGCCGGTTCTACCAACCCTCTCGCTGGTTCTACCACCTCTCTTGCCGGTTCTACCAACTCTCTCGCCGGTTCTACCAACTCCCTCGCTGGTTCTACCACCTCTCTCGCCGGTCCTCCGCTTTAATGACATTGAATTTCCAACATTTCCTGCTGCATTATGTGAGACAATGGACAGAGACTCGGTTCTACCAACTCTCTCGCCGGTTCTACCAACTCCCTCGCTGGTTCTACCACCTCTCTCGCCGGTCCTCCGCTTTGATGACATTGAATTTCCAACAATTCCTGCTTCAATATGTGAGAAAGTGGACATACCAATTCTGACGGATATCTGTCACTTTGAAGATAGTGACTCTCCAGCAATTCCTGCTTTAATATCTGGGACAGTGGACACAGAGTCCATTTCATCAATTTGCAAGGACACAACCGCACAGCAAGAAAAAAAGAGAGAGTCAGTTCAGGCATTCCTGAAGAAGCTGGTTTTAAGAGCATTCGAGAAAGCCAAAGTGGACTGCAGTGATGGAGACAAAGCGGAAATGGTCACGATTCTGTTTGAAAGAACGTGGTCCGAAGTCCAGGGTGTCGATTTTGATCCCACCCAACCGTTTAAACAAGTGAACAAGACCCTTTTGAAGGAAATTTGTAAGAAGTGGGGCAGTACAGACTTGGTCCTGTATGCCATGAAAGTAGGGGACCCAGCACTTGGGGACTACATTGCATCCCATGTCAAAGAACACCTCCTGGCACCACCCAAAAAGGGCAACGCCATCAGCAGATTCTTCTCGGCGGTCGGCAGAGCCATCTGCAACGTCTGCATGTGTTCAAACAGAGTTGATGTTCAGTAGGTGAAGGAAAGGTTGGCTGTATGTTGTCTATGGTGATCGTAGACTACATACAGACTCACAAAGGTGGGGCTGGACTCTGTATGCCGTCTACGGTGATCGTAGACTACATACAGACTCACAAAGGTGGGGCTGGACTCTGTATGCCGTCTACGGTGATCGTAGACAACATACAGACTCACAAAGGTGGGGCTGGACTCTGTATGCCGTCTACGGTGATCGTAGACTACATACAGACTCACAAAGGTGGGGCTGGACTCTGTATGCTGTCTATGGTGATCGTAGACAATATACAGACTCACAAAGGTGGGGCTGGACTCTGTATGCTGTCTATGGTGATCGTAGACAACATACAGACTCACAAAGGTGGGGCTGGACTCTGTATGCTGTCTATGGTGATCGTAGACAATATACAGACTCCAGCCCCACCTTTGTGACTCTGTATGTTGTCTGCGGTGATCGTAGACAACATACAGACTCACAAAGGTGGGGCTGGACTCTGTATGCTGTCTATGGTGATCGTAGACTACATACAGACTCCAGCCCCACCTTTGTGACTCTGTATGTTGTCTGCGGTGATCGTAGACAACATACAGACTCACAAAGGTGGGGCTGGACTCTGTATGCTGTCTATGGTGATCGTAGACTACATACAGACTCCAGCCCCACCTTTGTGAGTCTGTATGCTGTCTATGGTGATCGTAGACTACATACATAGTCCAGCCCCACCTTTGTGACTCTGTATGTTGTCTACGGTGATCGTAGACTACATACATAGTCCAGCCCCACCTTTGTGACTCTGTATGTTGTCTACGGTGATCGTAGACTACATACATAGTCCAGCCCCACCTTTGTGACTCTGTATGTTGTCTACGGTGATCGTAGACAACATACATAGTCCAGCCCCACCTTTGTGACTCTGTATGTAGTCTACAGTGATCGTATGATGATGATCGTAGACAACATACTTGAGCCGTTGTGAGTCTGTGTGTTGTTTACTGTGACAGTAGACAACACACAGATGTCTAATTACTGATTCAATAAAATACCAGTTTAACAGTTGAATGTTGTTGCAGCTTCCTGTTGTTATCACTAGAGGGCGGTAGCTTCTAAATTACTTACCTAGGCTACCACCTCTGTCTGCCCGGCTCCGGTCTTCTCTGAGTCGGGTTGTTTGTGAATGCAGCCCAAAGTGTGTGATGAACTCCATCTAGTGCAGTGAACCACTGCGATCATCAGCAGACACTCGGGTCTCTGTGGTCACATCAGCTGGAGAATCTGACGTGAAACAGATTCAAACGGGCGGAAACAGTCACGGGACCCAACATCCGGTTTTCAAAATACTGATATTGATGTGTTCAGCACATTTTTGACCACATCCACACATCTGAACTGTAGCAGTACGTTGTGTTTGACACATTACAACATTTCTGTATGACCAGTACAGTTAAGATGTGTGGATGTTTCACGTCAGATTCTGCACTTGATGTGACCTCAGAGACCCGAGTGTCTGCTGATGATGCAGTGGTTCACTGCACTAGATGGAGTTCATCACACTTTGGGCTGCATTCACAAACAACCCGACTCAGAGAAGACCGGAGCCGGGCAGACAGAGGCCGTTACCAAGCGTCTGAAGACCGAGCCCCGGTGCGACCGGGGGTCGGTACCGGCCTCACAACGGCGAGCAAGCGGTCTTCAGACCGGCTCCGTTACCGGGCTCACCCCGCCCCTCTTCGCTTGCCGCTACTGAGGGAATCCTTCTTTTTTTTTTTAAATATGCTTAAATAAAGCAAGAAAACAATAACACAAACACACGATTTTAAACGTATTTGTAATACGTCCAACACAAATATAAAAAACGATTAAACTAAAATACGTGTTTAATCAACGTATACGTGTATAATCAATGTATGTGTAATACATCAAACACAAACATAATCAGGGAGGAGATGCGTTTCTGATCAAACGTAATTAAAGCCATAATCGAAGCCATTTTAATCAGGCTAGGATGCACAAGCTCTCATCACACAAGTGAAGTGAGTGACAGATTAAACTTGGCACTAATAAAGTATTAAAGAATAATAAAACCATTTAATAGGTAGAATATTAAAAACAATAGGACAATATTCTTTTAATTTCACCCTTTTTGTAAAAGCAGGGAACAAAATAGGAGTGCATTTAGTGTGTGAAATACCTGTTTTAGAGTCATCCCTGCCAGAGTCAAGGCGCTATTTTTTCTTGGACCTTGAGGAGCCTGTAACAGTAACAAATGATGAGTATATCAATAACAGAAATCAAAAGATGGCATCAATTTACTTATTAACTGTGTGGTTAAAATGATCTGTATTTATTTGCTCCAGTGTAAAGACTGGTGGTGGTTATACCTGTTTTTGGGGCATCACTGTTACAATCTTACATTGTGAACTGAACCTGACAATCAACCCCCATACAGGGCCAGGGTGAGGATATAACATGGATTGTCAGGGTTGTGATTACTTAGCATACCAAAGGTGATGTTACAGTGATTACTTCATTTACCAAAGGATTTGGCTGATAATCTTCTCACTTTTTCTTTGTCAACAAATCTCAAAAATAGTTTTTGGACGAGTTCTATTATTTTGGATGCATTCACAATACTTGTTAGTCGGTCAGTTCATTGTTGGTTTGTAACATAACATTTGAGAAGAAAATATATTGAAAATTACCAGAATTTATTTTCTCTAGACAAAGTTAACTATTCTGATAGTTTTCATCATGCAAACTTACAAATATGCTGTCAGTTCTGCTCAGAGGCGGCACATCTGGGTCATCACCAACACCAGAGGGACTTTCAGGGATTAATATCTCTGTGTCGCTCTCAGAGTCCAGGCTTGTTTCCTTTAAGGAAAAAACAAAACAATATAAAGCACTGGCCGAAGTTACTGTTATACATTGGACAAGGATATGAAACCCTTGTAGTTTTAAGTAAAGGTACACGATGGCAACACAGCGGTGGATGTATGGTTGGGACAATGTTTGCAATTTTTTCCTGTGTGATGAAAATATGAAAACCTAACTCATTCTGATACAAACTGTAAATTATGAAAAACATAATGGTCTGCAAACAAGCAGATATCAAGGGTAGATACATGCTGTAAGTTCCAAATGCAGTAGATTTTCCCATTAGTAACAATAGGAAAGTAAAATGTGAGGCACTGCACAGGAGTAGACAGTGTTAGATAAAAGTAGTCTTAGGTTTGGAGAAAGCATATAGCTTGCACACAACCAATCATGAATTATTTCTATAACACCAACGTCTTAAATATCGCTGGGTATATTCAATGTCATTTTTTACATTTGATCAAGGTTTACGAATGAAGCTCAGAATGTCTGTATTTCTCACACAATGTAATCATGGTGTGAGTTTTTCAGGTCAACGAGGCAAGTTATGTAGAAATTGGGAAGAAATATGTATATAAATCTAAAACTTAACAGCCATAAAGGCCAGGTTGAAGTAACCTATCCTATAAGGAGGCCTGTCTTATGGGACAAACTAAAAGAACTACTTGTTTGATACTTACCAACATCTTGGAAGCCTCCAGCAGCTCAAATGAAAGCTGTGGTGGCGATGAGGCCTCCGCCTCAGGGTTTTGACGTTCTGAGGGCTGAACACCAGACACAAACACATTAATTAAACACATATTTTATTTTCTATTGATAAAACGTAATGCAAGAGGCCCCATTGAAAAGAGTCTTTATAAAATAATCATGCATACTTAAACTTGTAATAGAAATACTAAACTGGCTTGAGTGAAGTTCAGGAAGCTCTAGTCACTGTTGACCTGCACTCAATTAATCAGGTTCCAGTGAGCGGATTTCTTAACTGTCATGACTATCACAAGAAGTTTGATTTCTGAAGGCAGGTCGTGGTTTTCAGAGACCAGTCCATGTCAAATGAAATGCTTCTAGTGCTTCTTACATATGAGCACGTGCAGAACACACATTAGGCAGTTCAGTCATAATTATATATATAATTATAATGTTGGTCATGATGAAAAAGATTCAAAAGACAAGTATGTTACTGATCTGCAGAATGTTACCAGTAATTAACCTGGTTACCTGGTGCATGCAAACACAATGTGAAGAGTAATACAGATTCCTGTTCTAACTACAACTGAGCTGCTGTAAGGGGAATTAAGATTTAACTTGTTTTGTGTAAGGCCTTTAGGCCTGTTAATTAAGAACGATTAACTTGAAATACTCAATATCAAAAGCTAATGCCATATACATGTCAACTTTGATAAGTTTTGGGATTTAATAAAGCCCCCAAAAAGGCTTTTCATTGGAGAGCTTTTGGCTATCCTCCATGCTTTCACTAATAAATAACAACTAAAACAGTTAACTTTAGTTTCATGTGACTTTACTTACTTTATTTTCATTTGTTCTCCCTTCTTTGGCCATCAGTTGTCTCTGTCTGTCAGTGCTGCTGTCGTTTTTGATGCAGCATGTCTCTATGATGTCCTCCTCAGGAAAGTGAAACTCAGTGACCCAGGGTGGGGGATGGGCAAGGGTCAAATGGGGACCGCAAAAGTCAGGAAAAGTGTTTGTGTGTTCATCCCTCACTTCTTTGAGTCAATGCAGAAATATTATCATTGCATCACTTAATTTGTGTTTCACGAAAACATCAGTGCTTCAAAAGAAAATATATGTTAATCCATTTTTTTATGTCCTTAATTCTAAATTAATTTTGCAAAGTTGTGCTGATGCTCCAAACTATAAAAAAAAGCATAGTACGTTGACTATCATAGTGTGCTGTATTAATAGTTCAGTATTAAATGCTCGCGTTTATAATTCATATTATTTTTACATTTCATAACGCATGTTCCTACTGACAGTGAGCAACTGAAACTCCGTGACACGGCGGTTTGGGGATAGGTCCAGTGGGGACCGCAAATGTCAGGAAAGGTTTGTTATACCTCACTCTTATTTTTATGCTTGTAGTAGGGCTTACTGTCTTCATACAAAGTACTCACTATATCATCATACATGGAGC
Organism: Taurulus bubalis; assembly: GCF_910589615.1. Lineage (NCBI taxonomy): Eukaryota > Metazoa > Chordata > Actinopteri > Perciformes > Cottidae > Taurulus > Taurulus bubalis. The sequence goes on along the minus strand of NC_136602.1, from coordinate 24,306,118 downwards.
AGAGATCTCTCCTATGTGCCACATCCTTACAGTTAGCATCAGTACACATAGTATCATCTCTAGGTAGATGACTTACTTAAAGATTTGTCTGTACGAGCATAATAGGCTAAAAAGTCCTCCTTTTGTGAGAGTTGACCAGCTCAGTTTTTCCATGTTGACACTTATTCCATTGCTCGTAAGTGCTGGGAGATCATCAACATTTATCGACATAGAAAAAGGTATATGATCAGTTGTTGCTGGCCCATAAAGAATGTCCATACTTCTCAATGAAGCATGTGCATCAGCTGTACTAATACAATGATCCATGACATAGTGTCAGGCCTCACTAATGTATGTAGAGCTATCTGTAGGCAAAAGCACTTCGCTTGACAATATAAAGTTATTATCTTGACAGAACTGAGCCATATGATTGGCAAATAATGAGCTAGTGTTTGAGATATCTGCATTCATATCCCCAATTACATATATACTAGAAGAAGTATTATCTTGAATAAAGGAATTGATTGAGGCAAGCCTATTTAGATATTCATCCTTATTGTGATTGCACTCATAGGGTGTATAGACATTTAGGACAAGGAATTCCTTATCATCGTGAGTAAACTGTATTGCAATACACCAGTCAACACCAAGCCTGAGCACATTTATCAATAGATGATGCACATGTGCTTTATAAACGTGTTTTAATACTGCAATTAATGATTCATTCAGGTAGTTACTAGTCATTAGTTAAGTATGTTCTGTGACCTCAGCTAGCATACTGGACGAATATCAATAATCCATAATGTGTATGTACGAACTATGAAACATACTCACCACTCGTGCCACTGACGGGCATTGCCCCATCACCATCATATTAATGCTCTTTATTACTTTTGTTCAGCTTTGAGGCACTGCTGGCATTTCAATATCACTTATTAATGAGTTGTAAAGCATAGATAGTCCTCACTTTATATGAGGTCAGAGAACATATTTAATACTTAAATACCAACTATTAACTACCTGAATTAATAATGAATTGCAGTATTAAAACACGTTTATAAAGCACATGTGCATCATCTATAAGTCCTTAATAATTGGTTTGCAATATATATATATATATATATATTACTTCATTGGTTTGCAATATATATTACTTAATTTACAAATGGGGAATCCATCATTTATAAAGTATGAAAACCCAATCATGACACGCATAGTAGTCAAGCTTATTAATCAAGAATGAAACATTTATACCTGTTTACGAATTGCATACTAATGAGTTAATAATAAGTGTTGGAACGATGCTTTATGAATAATGAATGAAGTGTTTACTCATGCTTTACTACTGCTAAATAGTGTGTAGTTATTATATTTAACTTTCCAATCCATATTCAAAAATATGTTAATATGTTTTTAATATCATTAATTCTAAATTAATAAGTTGTGCTGATGCTCCAAACTATACAAAAAGCATAGTTACGTTGACTATCATAGTGTGTTGAATTAATAGTTTAGTATTGAATGCTTGTGTTTATAATTCATATTATTTTTACATTACAGAACGCATTTTCCTACTGACTGAGCAATTGAAACTCCGTGACACGGCGGTTTGGGGATAGGTCCAATGGGGACTGCAAATGTCAGTAAAAGGTGTGTTCATACCGCACTTCTTTGAGTCAGTGCAGAAATATTATCATTGCACTGCTTAATTCGTGTGTCACGAAAACATCAGTGCTTCAAAAGAAAAAATATATTAATATCTTTTTAATATCCTTAATTCTAAATACATTTTACAAAGTTGTGTTGATGCTCCAAACTACACAAAAAGCACAGTAAGTTGACCATCATAGTGTGCTGTATTAATAGTTTAGTACTGAATGCTCGCGTTTATAATTCATATTATTTTTACATTTCATAACGCATGTTCCTACTGACAGTGAGCAATTGAAACTCCGTGACACGGCGGTTTGGGGATAGGTCCAATGGGGACCGCAAATGTCAGGAAAGGTTTGTTCATACCTCACTTCTTTGAGTCAGTGCAGAAATATTATCATTGCATTGCCTAATTCATGTGTCACGAAAACATCAGTGCTTCAAAAGAAAATGTATGTTAATATGTTTAATAACGGTTTACATACAATTGCATACTAATGAGTTACTAATAAGTGTTGGAACGATGCTTTTTGAATAATGAATTAAGTGTTTACTCATGCTTTACTACTGCTAAATAGTGTGTAGTTATTATATTTATCTTTCCAATCCATATTCAAAAATATGTTAATATGTTTTTAATATCCTTAATTCTAAATTAATAAATTGTGCTGATGCTACAAACTACACAAAAAGCATAGTAAGTTGACTATCGTAGTGTGCTGTATTAATAGTTTAGTACTCAATGCTCGCGTTTATAATTAATATTATTTTTACATTTCATAACGCATGTTCCTACTGACGGCAAAAATCTGAAACTCCGTGACCGCTTAAATGTGTGCTTACGTCATGCAAAAAGTAAGACATCTGAATGAATCAAATTTGCATACACACAACAATTATGACAATTGTATGAAGTTGTAGTTATTACTACAAGTTATAGGTCATATAAGTAGTGAACATGACTACTTGAACTGGTATAGTTCCAAAGGCAGTTGAATAAATTCTGAACAGGCTAGCTTAGTACAGTAGTGGGCTGGTTGTATTAAAACTAATTCAAAGTCGTAGCACTGTTCAAAGAAACGGAACACAATTACATACAGCAACAGATTATCAGTTTATCCTCAAATATTTGCACAAGCTGGCACTATGACTCCACTACCAGCTAATTTATAGCCATGGTTTGTGTAAATGTCAGAACACTAGCTAACTTACAGGCATGGTCTGTGTTAATATCAGAAAAACCAGCTAACTTACAGTCTTGGTTTGTATTAAACGTGACTTCGAGATGGATTTTTGTTTAAATATCGGAACTGCGTCTAACAAGCCTGCTTTTACATGGCCTCAGTTTGTATGACTATCAAAACAGCTGCTGACTTATAGCCTTGGTTTGTATAAATATCAGAACAACAGCTAACTATATTCTCAGTTTGTATAAATATCAGAACACTGGCTAACATACAGCTCTATAGTTTATATGATATCAGAACACCAGCTAACTTACAGCAATGGCCTGTGTGAATATGAGAACACCAGCTAATTTACAGCCATGGCCTGTGTTAATATCAGAATACCAGCTAACATATAGCTATGGTCTGTGTTTATATCAGAACACCAGCTAACTTATAGCCATGGTTTGTTTTAACATCAGAAAACCAGCTAATTTACAGTCTTGGTTTGTATTAAACGTCAGAGGACTGGCTAACTTAGAGATGGATTTTAGTATAAATATCAGAACTACGGCTAACAAGCCTGCTTTTACATGGCCTCAGTTTTTATGACTATCAAAACATCTGCTGACCTCCTTTTGTATGAATATCAGAACACCAGCTCACTATATTCTCAGTTTGTATAAGTATCAGAACACTGGCTAACATACAGCTCTATAGTTTGTATGATATCAGAACACCGGCTAACTTACAGCCCTATGGTTTTTGTTTTTAATGTCAGACCACTGCTTACTTATAGTCTCAGTTTTTATGAATATCAGAATATCGACTTACTTGTCGCTACTATTTGTATGAATATCATAACCAGCAAACCTATAGTCTCAGTTTAAGTACTGGGGAACTTTTGTATATCTTTCTGGGTTCTGTATACTATGGCTGTCCTCTTTCAGGCCCTTTTTTCCCTCAGAAGTCTCAACTTTAAACACTTGGAGCTCCTTACATATACATAATTATCTATCAATTATAATAAAATAAAAAAATAATCTAGTCAATAAGCATGTTCATGGTTTGTTGATAGTTTATACTAATATAGTTATTCATTAAGAATACTTTAGGTCTACAAAAAATGATCATCAGTTTCTCCGTAGATCTGTGCCTCTTGTTCCCCGTGTTAAAGTAGTCGTATGAACCCCAAATGGGTTATATTAATTGTGTTACTTTATATAATTCTTTATCACTTTTATAACATATTTTGATCATAACTAGGAATATCCAGCATGATCTAAGCAAGATTTCCCAAAAATGTCTTTTGCAGCGGTTGCCGACTTGTACAAACTGTATGGTTCAGGCCGTTACCAACATCCCACGTACTAATACGACACCTTTTGGGTAAGATTAGGACCTAAAGAATCACAATAAAACGAAGCTTAGGGGTGTTGCGACGGATTTTCAATCAAAACTCTTTTTTTTTTTGGGAAAACATTGCTGTATGACGTGTTTAGAAATGTGGGCGGTACACGAAAGGCACAGAAAGCAGTTACGTGAGACAGAGAGAAGAAGAAAAACAACGTTTTGTGACTTTACAGGTACTAATAGGGGGGTTTATAATTATTATTATTGCTTTGTTAGACTCCCACAAGCCTTCCGGTCACGTGGATGTGTTTGTTAGTGAAATCTGACTTTGTAAGGGGTACTTATCACGAGTTTAGTGAAACGTTACGGTCGCCGCAGCAAGTTCACAGAGTTCTTACACTTAACAGTTACTTTAATTTACAGTAACTTTTTTTAAGTTCATAAACATTGTGGTTGTGGAGATCATTAAGTTTAAGTTTTATAAAAAGAGACTTTTTTTTCGAAACAGGCTTAAAAGGTTAAGAATAAAACTGTTTTGAAAGGAAGTTCATTGATTAAATGGGTTCAGTCATGGATTTCATGAAAACTTAATTGATAGCATGAAAGTCTGATTACATTAAAGTGCTCAAACTGTAATAATATCTATGAAATATGAAGTTTATTGGATATACACACTTACACACTTTGTCAGGAAACGGTCCCCACCGTGCAACGACACACACCGCAATACCCCCTATGACCACTAGGGATAGAAAAACACACACACACACACACACACACACACACACACACACACACAGGTTTTGGTTGCCGTTGACCTTTGTGGCATTTTGAACGCTGGTAATGAGATGCATGTAACACTTTACTGTATTTGCAGAAAGCTAGGACCAGATACTAGGTTCGGAGGAGCAGTTTAAAACTAGTTAAAATCAGAAGTAACAGACCACAGACCAAGGAGTTATGTTTGAACGGCTGATTGATTTATGTAGAAAATAAAAACATACACATCTGCACCATATCACGTTACCTCACAGATAAAGACAGTGGAATTGTGCAATTAAATCCCTTGAAAACATCCAAAATAAATACCAAAACCTCAGAAAATAAATATGTCTCCGTTTTATCTAACTTTGGTTTGATTTAAACCTATTTGAGATCAAGATAAATAATCCTACTTTAAGTCCTTTAAGTGGTTATTTAGCTCTCTGTAAGTGCACATGACTGTATATTATATGTGTATTCAATTTAGCAAGGAAAGTTCAAAAGATATATAACTTAATATCATGCATTCTGTCCACTTGTCCAAATAAGTTCTTTTAACTTAGCAATGCAAGTTCAAAACATATATATTTATTAGGGTACTTTATAAATGCATTAACACCAACAATTATTTTATCATGTGTTAACTGCACTGTGGTGCATTGCCGTAGAGACCATTGTCACTCTTCAGCAGGCAGCAACATTTAGTTTACACAGGTCTAGTGCAGGCTGCAGCGAGCGGAGCTACTTACCTGTCAGGGATAAGAACTTCAGTCAGGGTTTCACATTCATAAAATTACACCGCCGAACTGCATGCTGGGTCGTCCTGTCAAACTCCGTCGCACAGGCTCGAATTTGACAATTTAACATGGGGGTCAAATGGAAATTGAATTACTTTTAAATCCCCAAGTGGCCGATTGAGGCATTGCAGTGATTGGCACTCGTTTTTTACTATTGGACATAACCATAATTATAACTCACAGTATTCAGTTCATTTGACTTCTTGAAATTTACAATTCATTGAACTGGCTTAAAAACCTGAGTTGGAGTACCGAAAACTTACCCCGTGCCCCACCTGTAATACCTCCGCGCCCCACTAGAGGGTTGCGCCCCACAGTTTGAGAACCACTGGCTTAAGAAAACTGGACGCCCCTCAATCAGCTGTAATCACAGGGAGAAATAGAGACTGAGAGATTTATGAATGAAACGGTGTAAAGAGAGTCGTCCTTTCTGAAATACCACTGAAGCTTCATTTGTTCAGTCCACCGTGGAAAGAACCAGTTCAGTTAGAAGAGCAGAAGTCAAAAACTCTGTGACTAAGTAAGCTGTTTGTCTCTTCTGCTGTTTCCCCAGAACATTTTGGAGATCAAGCTATATGATGAGGACCCTTTAGCGCGTGATGACCTGTTTGCTGAGCTTCTGTTTGATGTCACAAGTCTCACAATCGGGATGAAGGAGACCAAGGTCTTCTCTATCAACCCAGAGGTAAAAGCAACAAGAGAACAACACTTGCTCTGTAGGATTGTAATGCACTGATGGCTGATCTGTTACAAATTGACCATGAAGTAAATGATTATGGTTGAAGGATTTTCCTTGTTCACTTTTCTATAGACGGAGGGCACACTTCTGATAGCGTTTGAGCTGCTTCAGAGGTAACTGTATATCACTGTTTTTACTTTGTTGTCCTCTATCAAAACATTTATAGATATTTTCTTATTGTGTCCTTATAATACACTGTCTGAACCGGTTAAAATATATAACTTGTTTTGTAGTGAGGACCCCCCTTGAATAAGGAAGGTAGCGTTGTAGTAGCGCTATAGCAGCACTTTAATGGCACTTACTGATAGCACTTTGTGGTTTAACTTTGTTGAAGAAATTGTACTTTCTTGATTCATGTTGTTCTGAGTTTGTACTCATGGTTGAATGCAGTTATTGTAAGTCGCTTTGTATGAAAGCATCAGCTAAATGAAATGTAATGTAATAGAGGATCCTCCTCTGTTGCTCTCCCTGAGGTTTCTTCCATTTTCTTCTCCTTGTTAAATGTTTTTTTTTTCTTTTGATGGATTCATACCTGGATATGATGCAACATCACCTTCTTTTGTAGTAGCAGCAGTGCAGCACATTTTTGTTTCTATAATCATATATTTACACATTTCCCTGCCTTTTTCTCTCTGGTCAAAGGGTAAACTCTGGATGGCGTTTGAGTTCCTGAAAAGGTAAAGTTTGTTTAACTTGATATTTAGTTTGCCTTCTGCCTTTTCAGTGCTTTTTGAGACCTTGAAATTTCTCGAAATTAAAATAATTATTCTTAAGAAATTACGTTTTTTCATGATACAAAAAAGAGAAGAAATCATTTTCTCTCATACTGTTTGGGCCGTGTTTTTTTCAATAAATTGGTTGTCTGATCTGCAAATGTTAAATTGATCAAGTCCATACCAGTTTCTCTGAGCAGTTCTAAAACAATAATCATTAAAAATGAAAAGGCTAAACATTCAACTCGCTTATTTCATTTTTTGCAAACCTACCTAATTTAATGAAGTATTATATTAGGATGAGGCTCACAACGAAGACAATGTTACACTGGTACCATCACAGGATATGATACTGTTTTATCTTTAGCTAAGTAGTTGCTTTCTCCATCTGCCACTGTTTATTTACTCTTTTTGCTAATTCATGCTAGGCTGATACTGCACACTTAGCTCATCAGGACCAATGAGAGCTGTGGGACTCTGTAAGACAGTCTATGTCAGCTGGAAAACCAAAACAAAGAGCCAGAAGTGGCTACAAGCTGAATAGTTGAACAGTGTTGATTCTCAGTTAGTTTGTGGACTCTTCCACATTACATCACTGGAGTGATTTGGGTCATTACTTAAATGAATCAACATTCATTTCAAAGCTACCTCTGTCATCATGTCTCTTTAATACAAGTATTTTTGCATCAGCTGGAGACAATATGCTGTGATTATTCTGTGACTTCTGCCTGCATTACACTAAACTATTCAATTAAGAGACTTACAATGCATTTCATTTCATCTGTCATTTATGATGAACAGGCACAGTGTGGGCAAATTATCTGGTTCTGACAGAAAATCATTTTTAAGCATGCTTTTGAAGAGATATATATATATATCTCAGTGGCGGGTTTTAGACCAAGGCCTTCAATGACGTGAGTCCACATCAGGTGCAGACTGGGGAAGAAGGGGGAAAAAGTGTCCCGGGAGTTCCTGTCTGACCCTCGTGTATTGAACACGGCGCGATGCCCACTACACGGCGCGTTCATCCAGACGGTCACGTGTGGACAGCAGAGCTCACTCTGCTATACGGACGATTTCTTTGCACTATTACGGGCATGGAGGTCACACGGTGTGGACCGACCGCGGAGCTATTTTCACTGTATAAGCGCCAAGCCCCCCGCGCCTATTCTGGAAAAAAAAAAAAAGTAAAAGTAGTGAAGAAGGAGTTTTTTTCTTTCTTTTTTCAGCGGACGTTTCTGAGTCGGGAGAGCTCACGCAGCGCCTCTGACCCACCGGGCTTTCCCCCGCAACAAGAACCACACTTCGTTATAACATGACAAAACAATACATGATTTAAAAAAAAAGCACACAACACAACACCCACCGCAGATGAAACACAAAAAGCAACTCACCGGATGCTGTTCACTTAAAGACAAAGTCCATCCGCCTCTCCTTATTAACAACGAGTTCAGCAACGCGGTTGTTCGGTTTACGGAGCTTCAGTTCCAGCAACAGGCGCCATGGACCGGTGAGGACAGCCGAGCCTCCCGACCGCACCCCGGAAACCTCCACGCGTTCTAGGGCAGAACATATCCGCTCGACAGCAGCAGTCGACGCCTCAAATCCACCACCAAGTCCGTTTAAGTCCACCGAGCGCCAAAACACGCAACAAAAACAACATGTCACAACTTCTCTAGCTTCAGCCTGAACCGTTCCAGCTCCCACTGAGCTCCGCCCTGTTGACACACTGGCCAATCACAGCGCATGTTGATGGTCACGCTGAGCCACTGACTAATCACACGTCCACGCCACCTCGCAGGCCATGTACGTCAAAGAATCCGCCCAGTTTGTCAAACTAACGATCTGATTGGTTGAAGTCCATGACAATCAACCACAACGCCCACTCCCCGTGTACTTTAATCTGCAAAGGCCTGTTTAAACTGCCTTGCTGGCCTGGAGACACAGGAGAGAAAACATCTGATTGGATGAAATGTTTTCCTTCAAACCAGCTGCAGTCTGATAGCTGAAGACTGCAGGCTGAGCAACAGAGCTGTACAATGAGAAAATAATCTGATAGGGAAAAAAATTTTATAATACATGTAGTGTATTTGTGAAAAACAATGAAACTATAAAATAGCTATAACTTTGTGATTCTGTTTAGGCCAGCAGAGAAGGCTTAGAAGGCCCTGACGGCCACCACTGAGGACGAAAATGAAATTGGCCGACTTCTGGTACGGTTTAGAGCATGGTCCCAAGAGAGTTATTTGTAAGTTTATATGTGGTACATATGCCTATCAAATATTGTATATCTATGTTGAACGTACTGCAAGGGCTGCTTTGTTGAATTTAGTTGAATTTACCCCTAAGAAGTTAATGGGTCCTTTTCTTTTGAACACAATGAGATACAAACAAGCTTTTGATATATTTTTATGAAATTGAACCTTTAATTATCCACAGAGAATTTTGTAAAAATCGAAGCCAGCGTTTAGGAAGATTTGAGGAAAAAATAGTTTTCATCAAAATTCAAAATGGTGGAAATTCTAAGTACGCGGACTTTAGTGCGACGACGTATTTTTTGTAGAGCAGACACAACCGGACATGTGTGCCAAATTTCAGGTCAATTGGTGATAGGGGGCAAAAACTGTGGGCTTTCACAACTCACAGGTTGTCAAAAAAAACACGTTTTTTTTAGGGGGCGCTATCTGACTTCCTGTACGGTTTAGAGCATGGTCCCAAGAGAGTTATTTCTAAGTTTACATGTGTTACATATTCCTAGCAAGTTTCATACATGTAGGTCAACCGTAGAGCTGGGGCTGATTAATTGAATATTTGTAGGGGGCGCTATCGAGCCGACGTTCCAGTTTTGAGTCATTCAAGTCATATCAGGCAACTACATCTTTGCCTTTAAATGTGTGTGCCAAGTTTAGTTACGTTTCGAGCATGCTTAGTCCCTCAAAAGTACCTTCGCTGTTGACCGCGAAGGATGGGGCGCCACGGCAACAGCGTTACACAAAAAATCAAAAGCTTTAGGGGCTGACATCATGAAAGTCTTATGTTTGTCTAGAAGTAATTGGAAGTTGATCTGATTGACCGACTAAGAGAAGCAAGCCAAAGTATAGAAATATTTACTTCATGTTGCCATTAGGTGGCGCTATGACTCTAATTAAAAATTAGACTGCACATGTCTTCAGGCCTGGAGGCTGATCAAACATGTGAAACCTGGAAAGGATCTTATCATGTGGAGTCGAGTTACATCGGTTTATTCGGTCATGGCGAAGGATCGAACTTCTGCGATGGACCGACGCTACGCCGTTCAACGGATCCTTACAATCTTCAAGGTGATGCATTACCAATGTCTTAAGTCTCTTCCGACGTATTTTGAGAGGGATCTGAATAATCTGTGAGGAGCACGGTGTACAAGTAGAAAACATGTAACTTCCTGTTGCCTCTAGGTGGCGCTATGACTAGGATGAAAATTGATCATATGGATGTCTTCAGGGTCAGGAGGTCATGGCATATGAGAAATATGGAGTAGATTCCATTATGTACGGTCGAGTTAAAGCAACTTCCATTTTCATGGAAAATGGTGTCTCTTTGCCGCTGCTCTGCGCTCACATAGTTCGATATTTTGAAAATCCTGAAATAACTTTTCCCTGCAAAGGTCTCAACATCATATTGCCCGAATGTGGAATCAGTCATGTCTAATCTCTAGGAGGAGTTCGTCAGAATACAACGCCTGAAAACAAGGAAAAGGCCAAAATGTAGCTGTTCACTGCAGCGCCCTCTAGTGTCTGAATATTCTGAAACAATTTGGGTACGTTAAGGGACACGATGTTGACATATGCTACAAAGTTTGTAAAGATAGGCCAAGTAATTAGGAAGTTATGTGTATTGACATATTGAGCCACGCCCCTAAGAGGTTAATTGGTTAATAACTTCTGAACGCAATGAGATATCAACACGGTTGGCAATACCGTTTGATCACATTGAGCCAATGATGATCCACAGAAAATTTCGTAATAAACGGACCTAGCGTTTAGGAGGAATGGGCAAAAATGTGTTTTTTACAAAATTCAAAATGGCGGAAAATCTAATTAGGCGCATTTTAATTTCACGGATGAGTTTTTTGTAGAGCAGTCCCACCCGGACATGTGTGTAAAATTTCAAGTCAATCGGTCAAAGTTCGCAAAAACGGTGGGATTTCAGCCTAAAGGGGGCGCTATAGAGACATTTTCTCAGACTTTTGGTCGACACCCAAATTATATTAAAATTTTCGCCGAGTCGGATGGGTGTGCAAATTTTGAAGAATGTAGGTTTATCCCAAGCACCTCTTTTCTCTGCGCATAGGTTGGGAATAAGAATAATAATAATAATACTTCGCATTTCAATAGGTCCTCGATCTGACTACGTCAGTACTCGGGCCCTAATAAAGTTTCAATCCCTTTCAAGTAAACCAGATCGCTCCATCAGACAAAAACAAATAACATGTGCAATCACTTCGTTAGAACAATGCAAATAAAGTTCAATCTGTGCAAAAAAATAACTAATATTTGGCAAAAAAATACTTATTGTGGCTTTGTACTGAATATATTAATAATAACAATAACGTTCAACCTCGGCAAAACAAAATGAGTGCAGATGTGTGTGAGCCCTCACGTTTTATCAGTATTAGTGACTGCAGAGCTGCTTTCCTCTGCAAATATTTTTTAAAGAGGATTGTAGATTTGATATGGCCTCTCAATTCATGCTCATTGTTGAGCTAAGATTTATATTCTGTTTTGAGAGACGCAGCAGCAGAAAAGACCTCACAGAGATCTCACGGAGGCTTTTAGCAAAACGCCAAGAATCGTAACGGCGTAACGTAAACATTTTCAAGAAAGTACAGGCATTTCTCCATGTATTTATTAATGACGTTTTATGTCCGTGTACTTTGTACTTTTGTACTATGTAAAGTTATCATGTTCATGGGGAGAGTGGTCGTCCTGAACCCACAAGGTAGCGGTTCATCCCTGTTCTCCCCATACACTGTAATAAAAAACCATGTGGTTTAACTTAAAAACCTAAGTTCAATTGCTGCCTTACACTTTCAAGTAGAGTCAAATTGGAATTACAATTTGCTACAACTCATGATTTTTAGTTCACTTTAGCTGACTTTTCATTCTCCGGCATGAGAGAAAAACAAAGCGTGAGCATGAGATTTACAAATGTCTAATTTTCAGGTCAGGATCAGAAACCTCAATATGGAAATTTAATAAACCTGGTCTGGATTAACACGGAGACTCTTAACTCTGTTTAAAACCTGTATGTGGGAAATCTTTGATTCATTCAAAAACAGAAAAAAAGGTGATTTCACTGCTTTAAAAAAGAAGATCTAGACCACAGACGTTACAGATTATTTTAAACCCAGTTTGGTGCCCGCCGCCCGGTACATTATAACAAATAGAATCGGCTGTATTATTTTCCAGGTTGGATGTGGAAGACTAAGAACAAGGCATTCAAATTAGTTATAGTTTAATTTAGGTTTAGGATTTATGAATAGGCTTGAGTCAAAGATGGCAGCTACTCCACCTCCTCGGCCCGTGTCTCGAGGAATGAGAGTATTAATATGACTTAATGTGAAAATATAGCCTTATAATCTGCGAATTATATGCTTCAGCAGTCTTCATGTTAGCAGAACCAGAAGTTGCTCTTCATATCTGTGACAGCTGGCTTTCAAAGCACTTATGGAGCCCAGTTTGCTTTCTCTTTCCCTCGAGCGTTGGATGTTTTGTCTCTAGATGAAGCTTTGAAGGCTTCTGTGCTGCGTTAGCTAGCGTAGATAGCATTAGCTACCGTAGATAGCATTAGCTAGCGTTAGCCCACACTCCACACACTGGACTCTGGCTCTACCTCGTAACCTCCGTTTACAAAGCCCTACTTCGTGAAGTCAGGATTATACTTGGGCAAACAGTTAGACTTTTGGGGGGTTCGGCACCACTTTGGTCTTCATTTTTTCCCGTTTTAAATACTTCTCACAACTTTTGCTACAGGCTAGCTCTGTCTTCTTCTGCTTATTAGAGCTGGTTAAACAACTGACTGACGCATTACCGCCACCTAGTGGCAGGAAGCTATATTGTAACTGAGCGTCTCGTGGATAACAGAAAAAAAATGTAAATGTTTCTTAAATTAACTCTAAGTCACTGTCTTTTAGCTTTTAGTTTCTCTTAACTTGTCTTGTTCTGTGTTTTCTGTCTGTAACTGTGTTTTTTATGCTGCTGCCTGTCTTGGCCAGGTCTCCCTCGAAAAAGAAATTTGTAATCATAATGGACTTCCTGGTTAAAAAAAGGTGTAAAAAAAAAAAATCTCTGTGGCCTACAGGTGCCTCTAGGTGGCTCGCGGCCCAATCAGGGACCGCGCCCCCTTAGTTAAGAATCACTATGGCAACCGGAGGTGAGGCAATAGCCAATGCATTCACCGAACACACTGTGGCTTTGAGGATTCCGTGACATCACATTATTCATAGAGAGCTCAATAATAAGGCTATGCATTTTCTCAGTGGGTTCACATTTCTTCAGCTTTACTAACTCACAGAGCTCTGTATTTGAACTATTTAGTTTCAAGTTGTCCAACTTAGAATCAGTTTGAAAAGCACAAGATGTCGAAGATGAACAACCAAGAAAATAGACTACTTTCATGGGACAAGGAGGAGATGAATACGAGTATTGAATTCATGAATCAGGAAGAGCATGAACCTTACTTAACTAAAGAGGAAGAGGAGGAGATGGATAGGATTATTGAATCCGTGAATCAGAAAGAGCAGAAACATTGTTTAAATGGAGCGGACAAGGAGGAGATGAATAGGAGTACTAAATTCGTGAAGCAGGAAGCGCATAAATCTTATTTAACTAAAGAGGATGAGGAGGAGATGGATAGGATTATTGAATCCGTGAATCAGGAAGCGCATAAATCTTATTTAACTAAAGAGGATGAGGAGGAGATGGATAGGATTATTGAATCCGTGAATCAGAGAGAGCAGAAACCTTGTTTAAATGAAGCGGACAAGGAGGAGATGAATAGGAGTACTAAATTCGTGAATCAGGAAGAGCATAAACCTTATTTAACTAAAGAGGAAGAGGAGGAGATGGATAGGTTTCTGGAATCCGTGAGGCAGCCTGAACGTAAAAGAGATGAAGATTGGATCAGCATCAACTCTAACCTCTCCTTCGAAGTGGACGTGGAGTATATTTCTTTACCTCAGATGCCGGTCCGCCGCTTAAATGAATGCATACCAATTTCTGTTTCAGCATGGTTGACAGAGGTAACTGAGTCTGTTCCAGAGGAGGAAAATACATCAGCTCAGCTGGAGACGCTGGTTTCAATTCAGACGCAGGTCGATGCCAAAATTAACCAGAAGAATACAAACAGGACCTCTTCATCACCATCCCATGATAGGGCCAGCATGTACTCTAACTACTCTAACTGCTCCTTTGAGTCGTTTGAAGAGACTGAACCGGATTCAGAGTCAGAGACACTAAATCAACCGCTCTTCCACTTTGATGACAGTGAATTACCAACAATTCCTGCTACAAGACGTGAGACAATGGACAGAGACTCGGTTCTACCAACTCCCTCGCCGGTTCTACCAACTCTCTTGCCGGTTCTACCAACCCTCTCGCTGGTTCTACCACCTCTCTTGCCGGTTCTACCAACTCCCTCGCCGGTTCTACCAACTCCCTCGCTGGTTCTACCACCTCTCTCGCCGGTCCTCCGCTTTAATGACATTGAATTTCCAACATTTCCTGCTGCATTATGTGAGACAATGGACAGAGACTCGGTTCTACCAACTCTCTCGCCGGTTCTACCAACTCCCTCGCTGGTTCTACCACCTCTCTCGCCGGTCCTCCGCTTTGATGACATTGAATTTCCAACAATTCCTGCTTCAATATGTGAGAAAGTGGACATACCAATTCTGACGGATATCTGTCACCTTGAAGATAGTGACTCTCCAGCAATTCCTGCTTTAATATCTGGGACAGTGGACACAGAGTCCGTTTCATCAATTTGCAAGGACACAACCGCACAGCAAGAAAAAAAGAGAGAGTCAGTTCAGGCATTCCTGAAGAAGCTGGTTTTAAGAGCATTCGAGAAAGCCAAAGTGGACTGCAGTGATGGAGACAAAGCGGAAATGGTCACGATTCTGTTTGAAAGAACGTGGTCCGAAGTCCAGGGTGTCGATTTTGATCCCACCCAACCGTTTAAACAAGTGAACAAGACCCTTTTGAAGGAAATTTGTAAGAAGTGGGGCAGTACAGACTTGGTCCTGTATGCCATGAAAGTAGGGGACCCAGCACTTGGGGACTACATTGCATCCCATGTCAAAGAACACCTCCTGGCACCACCCAAAAAGGGCAACGCCATCAGCAGATTCTTCTCGGCGGTCGGCAGAGCCATCTGCAACGTCTGCATGTGTTCAAACAGAGTTGATGTTCAGTAGGTGAAGGAAAGGTTGGCTGTATGTTGTCTATGGTGATCGTAGACTACATACAGACTCACAAAGGTGGGGCTGGACTCTGTATGCCGTCTACGGTGATCGTAGACTACATACAGACTCACAAAGGTGGGGCTGGACTCTGTATGCCGTCTACGGTGATCGTAGACTACATACAGACTCACAAAGGTGGGGCTGGACTCTGTATGCCGTCTACGGTGATCGTAGACAACATACAGACTCACAAAGGTGGGGCTGGACTCTGTATGCCGTCTACGGTGATCGTAGACTACATACAGACTCACAAAGGTGGGGCTGGACTCTGTATGCTGTCTATGGTGATCGTAGACAATATACAGACTCACAAAGGTGGGGCTGGACTCTGTATGCTGTCTATGGTGATCGTAGACAACATACAGACTCACAAAGGTGGGGCTGGACTCTGTATGCTGTCTATGGTGATCGTAGACAATATACAGACTCCAGCCCCACCTTTGTGACTCTGTATGTTGTCTGCGGTGATCGTAGACAACATACAGACTCACAAAGGTGGGGCTTGACTCTGTATGCTGTCTATGGTGATCGTAGACTACATACAGACTCCAGCCCCACCTTTGTGACTCTGTATGTTGTCTGCGGTGATCGTAGACAACATACAGACTCACAAAGGTGGGGCTGGACTCTGTATGCTGTCTATGGTGATCGTAGACTACATACAGACTCCAGCCCCACCTTTGTGACTCTGTATGCTGTCTATGGTGATCGTAGACTACATACATAGTCCAGCCCCACCTTTGTGACTCTGTATGTTGTCTACGGTGATCGTAGACTACATACATAGTCCAGCCCCACCTTTGTGACTCTGTATGTTGTCTACGGTGATCGTAGACAACATACATAGTCCAGCCCCACCTTTGTGACTCTGTATGTAGTCTACAGTGATCGTATGATGATGATCGTAGACAACATACTTGAGCCGTTGTGAGTCTGTGTGTTGTTTACTGTGACAGTAGACAACACACAGATGTCTAATTACTGATTCAATAAAATACCAGTTTAACAGTTGAATGTTGTTGCAGCTTCCTGTTGTTATCACTAGAGGGCGGTAGCTTCTAAATTACTTACCTAGGCTACCACCTCTGTCTGCCCGGCTCCGGTCTTCTCTGAGTCGGGTTGTTTGTGAATGCAGCCCAAAGTGTGTGATGAACTCCATCTAGTGCAGTGAACCACTGCGATCATCAGCAGACACTCGGGTCTCTGTGGTCACATCAGCTGGAGAATCTGACGTGAAACAGATTCAAACGGGCGGAAACAGTCACGGGACCCAACATCCGGTTTTCAAAATACTGATATTGATGTGTTCAGCACATTTTTGACCACATCCACACATCTGAACTGTAGCAGTACGTTGTGTTTGACACATTACAACATTTCTGTATGACCAGTACAGTTAAGATGTGTGGATGTTTCACGTCAGATTCTGCACTTGATGTGACCTCAGAGACCCGAGTGTCTGCTGATGATGCAGTGGTTCACTGCACTAGATGGAGTTCATCACACTTTGGGCTGCATTCACAAACAACCCGACTCAGAGAAGACCGGAGCCGGGCAGACAGAGGCCGTTACCGCCGGCCTGACGGCGGAGGCCAAGCGTCTGAAGACCGAGCCCCGGTGCGACCGGGGGTCGGTACCGGCCTCACAACGGCGAGCAAGCGGTCTTCAGACCGGCTCCGTTACCGGGCTCACCCCGCCCCTCTTCGCTTGCCGCTACTGAGGGAATCCTTCTTTTTTTTTTTTAAATATGCTTAAATAAAGCAAGAAAACAATAACACAAACACACGATTATAAACGTATTTGTAATACGTCCAACACAAATATAAAAAACGATTAAACTAAAATACGTGTTTAATCAACGTATACGTGTATAATCAATGTATGTGTAATACATCAAACACAAACATAATCAGGGAGGAGATGCGTTTCTGATCAAACGTAATTAAAGCCATAATCGAAGCCATTTTAATCAGGCTAGGATGCACAAGCTCTCATCACACAAGTGAAGTGAGTGACAGATTAAACTTGGCACTAATAAAGTATTAAAGAATAATAAAACCATTTAATAGGTAGAATATTAAAAACAATAGGACAATATTCTTTTAATTTCACCCTTTTTGTAAAAGCAGGGAACAAAATAGGAGTGCATTTAGTGTGTGAAATACCTGTTTTAGAGTCATCCCTGCCAGAGTCAAGGCGCTATTTTTTCTTGGACCTTGAGGAGCCTGTAACAGTAACAAATGATGAGTATATAAATAACAGAAATCAAAAGATGGCATCAATTTACTTATTAACTGTGTGGTTAAAATGATCTGTATTTATTTGCTCCAGTGTAAAGACTGGTGGTGGTTATACCTGTTTTTGGGGCATCACTGTTACAATCTTACATTGTGAACTGAACCTGACAATCAACCCCCATACAGGGCCAGGGTGAGGATATAACATGGATTGTCAGGGTTGTGATTACTTAGCATACCAAAGGTGATGTTACAGTGATTACTTCATTTACCAAAGGATTTGGCTGATAATCTTCTCACTTCTTCTTTGTCAACAAATCTCAAAAATAGTTTTTGGACGAGTTCTATTATTTTGGATGCATTCACAATACTTGTTAGTCGGTAGGTTCATTGTTGGTTTGTAACATAACATTTGAGAAGAAAATATATTGAAAATTACCAGAATTTATTTTCTCTAGACAAAGTTAACTATTCTGATAGTTTTCATCATGCAAACTTACAAATATGCTGTCAGTTCTGCTCAGAGGCGGCACATCTGGGTCATCACCAACACCAGAGGGACTTTCAGGGATTAATATCTCTGTGTCGCTCTCAGAGTCCAGGCTTGTTTCCTTTAAGGAAAAAACAAAACAATATAAAGCACTGGCCGAAGTTACTGTTATACATTGGACAAGGATATGAAACCCTTGTAGTTTTAAGTAAAGGTACACGATGGCAACACAGCGGTGGATGTATGGTTGGGACAATGTTTGCAATTTTTTCCTGTGTGATGAAAATATGAAAACCTAACTCATTCTGATACAAACTGTAAATTATGAAAAACATAATGGTCTGCAAACAAGCAGATATCAAGGGTAGATACATGCTGTAAGTTCCAAATGCAGTAGATTTTCCCATTAGTAACAATAGGAAAGTAAAATGTGAGGCACTGCACAGGAGTAGACAGTGTTAGATAAAAGTAGTCTTAGGTTTGGAGAAAGCATATAGCTTGCACACAACCAATCATGAATTATTTCTAAAACTTAACAGCCATAAAGGCCAGGTTGAAGCAACCTATCCTATAAGGAGGCCTGTCTTATGGGACAAACTAAAAGAACTACTTGTTTGATACTTACCAACATCTTGGAAGCCTCCAGCAGCTCAAATGAAAGCTGTGGTGGCGATGAGGCCTCCGCCTCAGGGTTTTGACGTTCTGAGGGCTGAACACCAGACACAAACACATTAATTAAACACATATTTTATTTTCTATTGATAAAACGTAATGCAAGAGGCCCCATTGAAAAGAGTCTTTATAAAATAATCATGCATACTTAAACTTGTAATAGAAATACTAAACTGGCTTGAGTGAAGTTCAGGAAGCTCTAGTCACTGTTGACCTGCACTCAATTAATCAGGTTCCAGTGAGCGGATTTCTTAACTGTCATGACTATCACAAGAAGTTTGATTTCTGAAGGCAGGTCGTGGTTTTCAGAGACCAGTCCATGTCAAATGAAATGCTTCTACTGCTTCTTACATATGAGCATGTGCAGAACACACATTAGGCAGTTCAGTCATAATTATATATATAATTATAATGTTGGTCATGATGAAAAAGATTCAAAAGACAAGTATGTTACTGATCTGCAGAATGTTACCAGTAATTAACCTGGTTACCTGGTGCATGCAAACACAATGTGAAGAGTAATACAGATTCCTGTTCTAACTACAACTGAGCTGCTGTAAGGGGAATTAAGATTTAACTTGTTTTGTGTAAGGCCTTTAGGCCTGTTAATTAAGAACGATTAACTTGAAATACTCAATATCAAAAGCTAATGCCATATACATGTCAACTTTGATAAGTTTTGGGATTTAATAAAGCCCCCAAAAAGGCTTTTCATTGGAGAGCTTTTGGCTATAAACCTTGATGTTAGCCTCCATGCTTTCACTAATAAATAACAACTAAAACAGTTAACTTTAGTTCCATGTGACTTTACTTACTTTATTTCCATTTGTTCTCCCTTCTTTGGCCATCAGTTGTCTCTGTCTGTCAGTGCTGCTGTCGTTTTTGATGCAGCATGTCTCTATGATGTCCTCCTCAGGAAAGTGAAACTCAGTGACCCAGGGTGGGGGATGGGCAAGGGTCAAATGGGGACCGCAAAAGTCAGGAAAAGTGTTTGTGTGTTCATCCCTCACTTCTTTGAGTCAGTGCAGAAATATTATCATTGCATCGCTTAATTTGTGTTTCACGAAAACATCAGTGCTTCAAAAGAAAATATATGTTAATCCATTTTTTTATGTCCTTAATTCTAAATTAATTTTGCAAAGTTGTGCTGATGCTCCAAACTATAAAAAAAAGCATAGTACGTTGACTATCATAGTGTGCTGTATTAATAGTTCAGTATTAAATGCTCGCGTTTATAATTCATATTATTTTTACATTTCATAACGCATGTTCCTACTGACAGTGAGCAACTGAAACTCCGTGACACGGCGGTTTGGGGATAGGTCCAGTGGGGACCGCAAATGTCAGGAAAGGTTTGTTATACCTCACTCTTATTTTTATGCTTGTAGTAGGGCTTACTGTCTTCATACAAAGTACTCACTATATCATCATACATGGAGCAGAGATCTCTCCTATGTGCCACATCCTTACAGTTAGCATCAGTACACATAGTATCATCTCTAGGTAGATGACTTACTTAAAGATTTGTCTGTACGAGCATAATAGGCTAAAAAGTCCTCCTTTTGTGAGAGTTGACCAGCTCAGTTTTTCCATGTTGACACTTATTCCATTGCTCGTAAGTGCTGGGAGATCATCAACATTTATCGACATAGAAAAAGGTATATGATCAGTTGTTGCTGGCCCATAAAGAATGTCCATACTTCTCAATGAAGCATGTGCATCAGCTGTACTAATACAATGATCCATGACATAGTGTCAGGCCTCACTAATGTATGTAGAGCTATCTGTAGGCAAAAGCACTTCGCTTGACAATATAAAGTTATTATCTTGACAGAACTGAGCCATATGATTGGCAAATAATGAGCTAGTGTTTGAGATATCTGCATTCATATCCCCAATTACATATATACTAGAAGAAGTATTATCTTGAATAAAGGAATTGATTGAGGCAAGCCTATTTAGATATTCATCCTTATTGTGATTGCACTCATAGGGTGTATAGACATTTAGGACAAGGAATTCCTTATCATCGTGAGTAAACTGTATTGCAATACACCAGTCAACACCAAGCCTGAGCACATTTATCAATAGATGATGCACATGTGCTTTATAAACGTGTTTTAATACTGCAATTAATGATTCATTCAGGTAGTTACTAGTCGTTAGTTAAGTATGTTCTGTGACCTCAGCTAGCATACTGGACGAATATCAATAATCCATAATGTGTATGTACGAACTATGAAACATACTCACCACTCGTGCCACTGACGGGCATCGCCCCATCACCATCATATTAATGCTCTTTATTACTTTTGTTCAGCTTTGAGGCACTGCTGGCATTTCAATATCACTTATTAATGAGTTGTAAAGCATAGATAGTCCTCACTTTATATGAGGTCAGAGAACATATTTAATACTTAAATACCAACTATTAACTACCTGAATTAATAATGAATTGCAGTATTAAAACACGTTTATAAAGCACATGTGCATCATCTATAAGTCCTTAATAATTGGTTTGCAATATATATATATATGTATATATATATATATATTACTTCATTGGTTTGCAATATATATTACTTAATTTACAAATGGGGAATCCATCATTTATAAAGTATGAAAACCCAATCATGACACGCATAATAGTCAAGCTTATTAATCAAGAATGAAACATTTATACCTGTTTACGAATTGCATACTAATGAGTTAATAATAAGTGTTGGAACGATGCTTTATGAATAATGAATGAAGTGTTTACTCATGCTTTACTACTGCTAAATAGTGTGTAGTTATTATATTTAACTTTCCAATCCATATTCAAAAATATGTTAATATGTTTTTAATATCATTAATTCTAAATTAATAAGTTGTGCTGATGCTCCAAACTATACAAAAAGCATAGTTACGTTGACTATCATAGTGTGTTGAATTAATAGTTTAGTATTGAATGCTTGTGTTTATAATTCATATTATTTTTACATTATAGAACGCATTTTCCTACTGACTGAGCAATTGAAACTCCGTGACACGGCGGTTTGGGGATAGGTCCAATGGGGACTGCAAATGTCAGTAAAAGGTGTGTTCATACCGCACTTCTTTGAGTCAGTGCAGAAATATTATCATTGCACTGCTTAATTCGTGTGTCACGAAAACATCAGTGCTTCAAAAGAAAAAATATATTAATATCTTTTTAATATCCTTAATTCTAAATACATTTTACAAAGTTGTGTTGATGCTCCAAACTACACAAAAAGCACAGTAAGTTGACCATCATAGTGTGCTGTATTAATAGTTTAGTACTGAATGCTCGCGTTTATAATTCATATTATTTTTACATTTCATAACGCATGTTCCTACTGACAGTGAGCAATTGAAACTCCGTGACACGGCGGTTTGGGGATAGGTCCAATGGGGACCGCAAATGTCAGGAAAGGTTTGTTCATACCTCACTTCTTTGAGTCAGTGCAGAAATATTATCATTGCATTGCCTAATTCATGTGTCACGAAAACATCAGTGCTTCAAAAGAAAATGTATGTTAATATGTTTAATAACGGTTTACATACAATTGCATACTAATGAGTTACTAATAAGTGTTGGAACGATGCTTTTTGAATAATGAATTAAGTGTTTACTCATGCTTTACTACTGCTAAATAGTGTGTAGTTATTATATTTATCTTTCCAATCCATATTCAAAAATATGTTAATATGTTTTTAATATCCTTAATTCTAAATTAATAAATAGTGCTGATGCTACAAACTACACAAAAAGCATAGTAAGTTGACTATCGTAGTGTGCTGTATTAATAGTTTAGTACTCAATGCTCGCGTTTATAATTAATATTATTTTTACATTTCATAACGCATGTTCCTACCGACGGCAAAAATCTGAAACTCCGTGACCGCTTAAATGTGTACTTACGTCATGCAAAAAGTAAGACATCTGAATGAATCAAATTTGCATACACACAACAATTATGACAATTGTATGAAGTTGTAGTTATTACTACAAGTTATAGGTCATATAAGTAGTGAACATGACTACTTGAACTGGTATAGTTCCAAAGGCAGTTGAATAAATTCTGAACAGGCTAGCTTAGTACAGTAGTGGGCTGGTTGTATTAAAACTGATTCAAAGTCGTAGCACTGTTCAAAGAAACGGAACACAATTACATACAGCAACAGATTATCAGTTTATCCTCAAATATTTGCACAAGCTGGCACTATGACTCCACTACCAGCTAATTTATAGCCATGGTTTGTGTAAATGTCAGAACACTAGCTAACTTACAGGCATGGTCTGTGTTAATATCAGAAAACCAGCTAACTTACAGTCTTGGTTTGTATTAAACGTGACTTCGAGATGGATTGTTGTTTAAATATCGGAACTGCGTCTAACAAGCCTGCTTTTACATGGCCTCAGTTTGTATGACTATCAAAACAGCTGCTGACTTATAGCCTTGGTTTGTATAAATATCAGAACAACAGCTAACTATATTCTCAGTTTGTATAAATATCAGAACACTGGCTAACATACAGCTCTATAGTTTATATGATATCAGAACACCAGCTAACTTACAGCAATGGCCTGTGTGAATATGAGAACACCAGCTAATTTACAGCCATGGCCTGTGTTAATATCAGAATACCAGCTAACATATAGCTATGGTCTGTGTTTATATCAGAACACCAGCTAACTTATAGCCATGGTTTGTTTTAACATCAGAAAACCAGCTAATTTACAGTCTTGGTTTGTATTAAACGTCAGAGGACTGGCTAACTTAGAGATGGATTTTAGTATAAATATCAGAACTACGGCTAACAAGCCTGCTTTTACATGGCCTCAGTTTTTATGACTATCAAAACATCTGCTGACCTCCTTTTGTATGAATATCAGAACACCAGCTCACTATATTCTCAGTTTGTATAAGTATCAGAACACTGGCTAACATACAGCTCTATAGTTTGTATGATATCAGAACACCGGCTAACTTACAGCCCTATGGTTTTTGTTTTTAATGTCAGACCACTGCTTACTTATAGTCTCAGTTTTTATGAATATCAGAATATCGACTTACTTGTCGCTACTATTTGTATGAATATCATAACCAGCAAACCTATAGTCTCAGTTTAAGTACTGGGGAACTTTTGTATATCTTTCTGGGTTCTGTATACTATGGCTGTCCTCTTTCAGGCCCTTTTTTCCCTCAGAAGTCTCAACTTTAAACACTTGGAGCTCCTTACATATACATAATTATCTATCAATTATAATAAAATAAAAAAATAATCTAGTCAATAAGCATGTTCATGGTTTGTTGATAGTTTATACTAATATAGTTATTCATTAAGAATACTTTAGGTCTACAAAAAATGATCATCAGTTTCTCCGTAGATCTGTGCCTCTTGTTCCCCGTGTTAAAGTAGTCGTATGAACCCCAAATGGGTTATATTAATTGTGTTACTTTATATAATTCTTTATCACTTTTATAACATATTTTGATCATAACTAGGAATATCCAGCATGATCTAAGCAAGATTTCCCAAAAATGTCTTTTGCAGCGGTTGCCGACTTGTACAAACTGTATGGTTCAGGCCCTTACCAACATCCCACGTACTAATACGACACCTTTTGGGTAAGATTAGGACCTAAAGAATCACAATAAAACGAAGCTTAGGGGTGTTGCGACGGATTTTCAATCAAAACTCTTTTTTTTTTTGGGAAAACATTGCTGTATGACCTGTTTAGAAATGTGGGCGGTACACGAAAGGCACAGAAAGCAGTTACGTGAGACAGAGAGAAGAAGAAAAACAACGTTTTGTGACTTTACAGGTACTAATAGGGGGGTTTATAATTATTATTATTGCTTTGTTAGACTCCCACAAGCCTTCCGGTCACGTGGATGTGTTTGTTAGTGAAATCTGACTTTGTAAGGGGTACTTATCACGAGTTTAGTGAAACGTTACGGTCGCCGCAGCAAGTTCACAGAGTTCTTACACTTAACAGTTACTTTAATTTACAGTAACTTTTTTTAAGTTCATAAACATTGTGGTTGTGGAGATAATTAAGTTTAAGTTTTATAAAAAGAGACTTTTTTTTCGAAACAGGCTTAAAAGGTTAAGAATAAAACTGTTTTGAAAGGAAGTTCATTGATTAAATGGGTTCAGTCATGGATTTCATGAAAACTTAATTGATAGCATGAAAGTCTGATTACATTAAAGTGCTCAAACTGTAATAATATCTATGAAATATGAAGTTTATTGGATATACACACTTACACACTTTCACACACTTTGTCAGGAAACGGTCCCCACCGTGCAACGACACACACCGCAATACCCCCTATGACCACTAGGGATAGAAAACACACACACACACACACACACACACACACACACACACACACACACACACACACAGGTTTTGGTTGCCGTTGACCTTTGTGGCATTTTGAACGCTGGTAATGAGATGCATGTAACACTTTACTGTATTTGCAGAAAGCTAGGACCAGATACTAGGTTCGGAGGAGCAGTTTAAAACTAGTTAAAATCAGAAGTAACAGACCACAGACCAAGGAGTTATGTTTGAACGGCTGATTGATTTATGTAGAAAATAAAAACATACACATCTGCACCATATCACGTTACCTCACAGATAAAGACAGTGGAATTGTGCAATTAAATCCCTTGAAAACATCCAAAATAAATACCAAAACCTCAGAAAATAAATATGTCTCCGTTTTATCTAACTTTGGTTTGATTTAAACCTATTTGAGATCAAGATAAATAATCCTACTTTAAGTCCTTTAAGTGGTTATTTAGCTCTCTGTAAGTGCACATGACTGTATATTATATGTGTATTCAATTTAGCAAGGAAAGTTCAAAAGATATATAACTTAATATCAGGCATTCTGTCCACTTGTCCAAATAAGTTCTTTTAACTTAGCAATGCAAGTTCAAAATATATATATTTATTAGGGTACTTTATAAATGCATTAACACCAACAATTATTTTATCATGTGTTAACTGCACTGTGGTGCATTGCCGTAGAGACCATTGTCACTCTTCAGCAGGCAGCAACATTTAGTTTTCACAGGTCTAGTGCAGGCTGCAGCGAGCGGAGCTACTTACCTGTCAGGGATAAGAACTTCAGTCAGGGTTTCACATTCATAAAATTACACCGCCGAACTGCATGCTGGGTCGTCCTGTCAAACTCCGTCGCACAGGCTCGAATTTGACAATTTAACATGGGGGTCAAATGGAAATTTAATTACTTTTAAATCCCCAAGTGGCCGATTGAGGCATTGCAGTGATTGGCACTCGTTTTTTTACTATTGGACATAACCATAATTATAACTCACAGTATTCAGTTCATTTGACTTCTTTAAATTTACAATTCATTGAACTGGCTTAAAAACCTGAGTTGGAGTACCGAAAACTTACCCCGTGCCCCACCTGTAATACCTCCGCGCCCCACTAGAGGGTTGCGCCCCACAGTTTGAGAACCACTGGCTTAAGAAAACTGGACGCCCCTCAATCAGCTGTAATCACAGGGAGAAATAGAGACTGAGAGATTTATGAATGAAACGGTGTAAAGAGAGTCGTCCTTTCTGAAATACCACTGAAGCTTCATTTGTTCAGTCCACCGTGGAAAGAACCAGTTCAGTTAGAAGAGCAGAAGTCAAAAACTCTGTGACTAAGTAAGCTGTTTGTCTCTTCTGCTGTTTCCCCAGAACATTTTGGAGATCAAGCTATATGATGAGGACCCTTTAGCGCGTGATGACCTGTTTGCTGAGCTTCTGTTTGATGTCACAAGTCTCACAATCGGGATGAAGGAGACCAAGGTCTTCTCTATCAACCCAGAGGTAAAAGCAACAAGAGAACAACACTTGCTCTGTAGGATTGTAATGCACTGATGGCTGATCTGTTACAAATTGACCATGAAGTAAATGCTTATGGTTGAAGGATTTTCCTTGTTCACTTTTCTATAGACGGAGGGCACACTTCTGATAGCGTTTGAGCTGCTTCAGAGGTAACTGTATATCACTGTTTTTACTTTGTTGTCCTCTATCAAAACATTTATAGATATTTTCTTATTGTGTCCTTATAATACACTGTCTGAACCGGTTAAAATATATAACTTGTTTTGTAGTGAGGACCCCCCTTCTGAATATCTCACTAATGGCGTCCTTGTGGTAAGATTTCTCAAATGACATCAGCAATATACACTTTAATGAATACACTCCAGGAACCATTGTTACATCACTACTCCATTCTCCATGTTGGCTTGAACCTGAAGAAGTATGGATGATCACTAACTTGCAACATGAGCAGCCATTTAATTCCCAAATATAATTAAAAGTGTGGTTGGTTGCGAAATAACAAATAGCAGCAGAATAAACGTTCATGTCATTGCACAGATACAGGTATCTAAACAACAAAATGTACATTAGTGTCTGAATAAAGGTGCAAAAAGCAGAGTAGTGCAGCGCACTGTACTGAATAAATCAAATATGGAATGTAGAATATACAGAAGGGTATGAATATGCCAGATGAGCAGTATGTACGGTGTGTAATGAATGCGCAAATACAGAATGAAGATCATAGGAAGTGTCGGTACAAGTATGAAATAATTATACTTATTATCGAATTATCTGGGTTTTCCTCTCAATGTCTGCTGAAACTTGAAAAACTACAGGATCAAAGTCAAAGTCAGCTTTCATGTCAATTCATCCATTTGTGCAAACATAGAGGGGTGACTGTGGCTCAGTGGTTAGCATGCCCGTCTTACAATGAGACGATCGGTGGTTTGCGCCCCGGCTCCGCTAGTCCATGTTGATGTGTCCTTGAGCAAGACACTTAACCCCTAATTGCTCCCCGTTGCTGTGTCTACGGTGTATAGAGCAAAAAAGCAAGTCGCTTTGGATAAAAGCGTCAGCCATATGAAATGTAATGTAATACAGAAGATTTGAAAGTATGTTCCTCTCCTGTTCAACATAAAGTGATACAGATAATACAAAGTGCAAAACAGCTAAAAAAGAACATTTAGACAACATATAAATTAAGAAACCATAAGTCTGTATTATAGCAGCATTCAGATATGGAAGTCTAAAAGAGGACAGAGTGGGCAGAGAGTTCAGCTTCCTGACAGCCTGGTGTATGAAGCTGTTTGACAGTCTGGTCAAACAGGTTGAAAATCTTAGCAGAAACAAAAATAGACAACAAATTGCCATTTTTAACAAAATATTTATGCTAGATTACATAATTTCAATCTAAATGTTCTCATCTTTTTCTCAAAACATACAAAATCATAAACAACTTCAGAATGTTTTTCATTAATCACATTTAAATATATTTGATTCACCAGTTGATCTAAGAAAATATCAACTTCACTCAGAATCAATTAGTGATTACATTACTGTAACTTAAACTACAGGTTTCTATTCATATCAACAATCCAAATATAACTGTCAATTAATACCCATAAACCTCTGTTGTTGCATCAAAAGTTGCCTAAACAAATCAAGTGTTGGAACCATCAAATTATGGTGTTTTCCAACTGGATGACCCATAAACGTGTCAGTGTCTCATGAGTTGACCTCACATGAATGTTCAGCTCAGTGCTGCCCTCTTGTGTGACATTCCATAAATTACACCTACTCATAAACAATGCAATTGGCTCATTAATACTGTAAAAGCAACTAAGGTTCCTAAATATAGAAGAAAAATGAGTTAATTTCAAATATTTACTTTTTGTTTTTCGTGAACTACCTACTATGTTTATTGCTGATACTACTGAAGGATCACTGGCTGAAAAAGCAGTGCTATTAACAAGCATGTTTTAAATGATGAACTGAAGACTGTGATTGTGGTGCATACATTAGACGAGACAACAACAATCAACAGTCAATGACAACAACAGTGCAATGATATTTAAATCAAGTATAAGATAAAGTGCTCAGACAAACAGACAACGTTAATGTAAGTGTATGTTAAAGTGACATGTGTGTTGAAGTTAAAAAGTGTATGTTAAGTGGCATGAGTGTTTAAATATGAAGTGTGCAGTAGAGTGACCGATAAGAAGAAAGAAAAGAAAGAAAAATTGTTCGAAAAATTGTCCGAAAAATAGTCCTGACACAGAGCAGGCAGGTCCTGTAGCGTGTGGGAATAATTATTAATGCATGTATCTTATTTTGATTACCCTCATCAGAGTAACTGATCTCTCTTTGTCTTTCAGGCTGCCCCGTTATCTGTACTGGATATTAACATTGACAAGCTACAAAGTCACGACCGTATGTAGTCTACAATTCTATCCAATTCATTAAGTCAGGTTGAAATGACTTCAGCTTTCATTTTCCTGTTCCCCAAATATTTTTTTCACAAATTGGAGTGAAGGATTCAGGTCAGCTTCAATTCAATTCAGTTTATTTTATATAGCCCAACATCACAGGAGGGTTTTACAATCTGTACACATAACATCCTGTCCCGGGACCTCACATCGGATCAGGAAAAACTCCCCAAATAAAGATAGTAAAAACCCTTTCATAGGGAAAGAAAGGGAAGAAACCTTCAGGAGAGCAACAGAGGAGGATCCCTCTCCCCGGATGGACAGAAGCAATAGATGTCATGTGACCAGAATGAATAACGTAACAGAGTTACAGCACATTACATGAATATGACAGGAATTATTCATATAATGAGTAGTAGGCGTGGTCCATGATCCAGATCCACGATCCATGAAGCAGAAGGAGGTAGAGAGGAGGGGCATCAGCAGGGCCATGGCAGCAGGCAGGACCAGTTCCAGGCAGCCACGAATAGATGAAAAAAGAAAGTAGAGTAAGTAATGTGCATTGAAGAGACAACCATTTATCCAGAAGAGGAGAGGAGGAGTGAAAAAGGAAGGGAGGAAGAGAGAGAAGAGGTGCTCAGTGTATCCTAAAATGTTCCCCAGCACTCTAGGCCTCTAGGGGCTGGACCAGGGCAAACCTGAGCCAGCCCTAACTATAAGCCTGAAACAGCCCTAACTATAAGCGCTATCAAAGAGGAAAGTCTTAAGTCTACTCTTAAATGAGGTGACTGTCTGCCCCCCTGCCTGCCTCCCTCAAATAAGCTATTGTTATGTAAAAAGTCACACAACTGGTTTGCGACTACCTTCTCCAGTATCTTAGAGAGGAAGGGAAGGTTAGAGATAGGTCTGTAGTTAGCCAACACCTCTGGATCCAGAGTGGGCTTCTTAAGAAGAGGTTTAATTACAGCTACTTTAAAAGACTGTGGTTCATGACCCGTTAGTAAAGACCCATTGATAATATCTAGTAGAGAGGCACTAACTAAAGGTAAAACTTCCTTAAACAGCTTAGTCGGAACAGGGTCCAGGAGACAGTTAGAAGATTTAGAAGTAGAAACCATTGAAGACAGTTGGTCGAGGTTGATGGTAAAAAATCCATCCAGACACACAGCAGGGCCCACAGCCTCCTCCATGGCCATCCCACCTGAGGAAGGACCGGCAGTAGTCGAGGGCAGGAGATCACCGATCCTGTCTCTAATAGCCAGAATCTTACCATTGAAGAAGTTCATGAAGTCATTACTACTGAGGTCTATAGGAATACACGGATCCACCGAGCTATGACTCTCAGCCAGCCTGGCCACAGTGCTAAAGAGAAACCTAGGGTTGCTCTTGTTTTTCTCCGAATGTGAAATCAATCGTGTTTAATCTCTAGGAGGAGTTCGTCAGAATACAACGCCTGAAAACAAGGAAAAGGCCAAAATTGAGCGGTTCACTGCAGCGCCCTCTAGTGTTTGAATATTATGAAACAATTTGGGTACGTTAAGGGACACGATGTTGACATATGCTACAAAGTTTGTGAAGACAGGCCAAGTAATTTGGAAGTTATGTGTATTGACATATTGAGCCACGCACCTAAGAGGTTAATTGGTTAATAACTTCTGGACGCAATGAGATATCAACACGGTTGACAATATCGTTTGATCACATTGAGCCACTGATGATCCACAGGAAATTCCGTAAGAAATGGACCCAACGTTTAGGAGGAATGGGCAAAAATGTGTTTTTTTACAAAATTCAAAATGGCGGAAAATCTAATTAGGCGCATTTTAAATTTCACGGATGAGTTTTTTGTAGAGCAGTCCCACCCGGACATGTGTGCCAAATTTCAAGTCAATCGGTCAAAGTTTGCAAAATGGGTGGGCTTTCACAACTAAAGGGGGCGCTATAGAGACATTTTCTCAGACTTTTGGCCGACACCCAAATTATATTAAAATGTTCGCCGAGTCGGATGGGTGTGCAAATTTTGAAGAATTTAGGTTCATCCCAAGCACCTCTTTTCCCTGCGCATTGGTGAAGAATAATAAATATACATTTGAATAACAATAGGTCCTCGACTCTGACTACGTCAGTGCTCGGGCCCTAATAATTATTAAAATATCATAATCATAATTTTGTCATGAGTCGGCCCACTTGGCATGTTTACAGAACTAGCAACCCGTAGCTCGGTGCTATCAGAAAAAACAGATGGCAAAAAGCAAGACAATTCCACACAGATTCCAAATCCCTCTGCTCCAAAGCATCATCGAGATATGAACCAAATAACACAGCAACATGAATCGCTTTATCGCTTTACAGTCAGAAAATGCTGCCTACCTTTGTTCATTAGAAGAAAAAATGCATTTTCCCCAGTAAATCCACACTGATATAAGTGTATTGAACACCATAAGTAATATACAAGTGAAATATAAGGTTTGGTACATGAACAAATTCAAATGTCACAGATGCGCGCAAATACGCGCAAATATGCGCAAATGCTGGAAACCTCGCCTGAATTCTCTCTGTACTTTACCTCTCTGACTTTGTTCTGCTTCACTTTTTTAAAGTCAAACTTTGCAGAGAGAATGTTCACATATTGTGTGATGATTTGGGAGAGCTTTAGGGCTTACTGAAGCATCATTTCAAAGACATTAATCATCCTGAAAGTGCTTTTTTTATAGCGGACCTGAAACTTCTATTTTTACTGTGTTACAATCTTTATTTACTTTTAACCAGTAACATATATACTAACATTTACACATCTGAACAAAAGCTCACATGGGTTGCCTTTATTATAACACCAAAACACAAAATTATTCAAATAGCCCTTGTGGTTGCAGAGATACACCCTTTTTTGTTTGGGTATGTTATTTCGAGCAGAATCCTAAAAAATGCCATGGGGCTTAATAGTTTAAGCCAATCATATCGTTGCTGTCAAACTTTTAAATAGTTTCTCTGCTCTGCTGCTGTCAAGTGTCATTTCAGGTCGGACCAGATGCGACCCTCCTCCACCTCCAGTCAGCATTCAGTCATGCTCTTTATTCATCATCGGATTGCAGCAACTCCCTTCTTCACCACCACCAGTGTCTGGACTCCAGGGGGATTCTACCTTATCAGAACTGACCAATCGCCAAAGACTTTGAACATTCAAATGTTCTTCATATGTAATACATTATCATTAAATTCTAAACAAGTCTCTTCTGAGTGAACAACAGCAGTCAGATGCTTGGTTTGATGTCATGCTAATATTGAGTAGACTCACCTTCACATGGGTGGGGACCCGAAAGGTAAACGTCTCATTCCATTCTGGGTTGTTGTTGTTCGACACAGTTGTTGTACGGTAGGTTTTTGCCGTTGCTGTCGGGAGAGTGAGGATCACGTAGCAGTCGGAGTCAGACACTGTAACAGAGTCAGGAAAATAGTCATGCAATGATTAAGCAGAACAGGTGCTACGTCAGTTTCATGTAAACATATTTTTAAATAAAACAGACCTGTGAAAAAGATTTTTAAAAGGAATTAAGTGTCATTACAAAAGATGCATAGCACATACTGTTACTTAAAAAAGTGATAGTCATACTTACAGTAATCTTTGGAGGCATTTTGTTCTGCTCTCAGTACGGTGACGTTCAAGGTCAAATAGGAGATAATTTCCTTCTGTTGAATAAGACACCCAAAAGCAATTATGAAAAGACTTGTCCAGGATACATTGAAGGTGTAACTTATGTGAACTGTGCGCGCTGCACTTCCACTATAATCAATTCAACTGGCTACACTTTACATACATACAAATAGGAGTCTTCCATTATAATTGTTTTACCTGAGGTTTCCCTTTTTTCCCTTTTTCAAAACAGAATCACAAAGTTACAGCTATTTTATAATTTAATTTATTTTTATTTTTTATAATTAAAAGTTATATCTATTTTATAATGTAATTGTTTTTTCACAAATACACTACATGTATTATAATAATTTTTCCCTCTTAGCTTATTTTCTCATTGCACAGCTCCTGTCTTCATCTGTTCCTCTGCTTAAGGCCTCTGGTACGCCTCTGTTTGGGAGCTGCTTAACAGCATCTCTTATCCAATCACATTTCACCTCTCTTTCTCTGTTGAAGAGTTGCCTGATTAAAATACATGAAAAAGCTTCTAGCGGGTCTGGACGTCTGATTCGCTACAGGGCCCGGCGTGACCATTAACATGCGCTGTGATTGGTCAGTGTGTCAACAGGGCACAGCTCAGTGGGAGCTGGAGGGCTGAAGGAGAGAAGTTTAGTGACATGTTTAGTGTTTTGCTTGTTTTGGCGCTCAGTGGCGGATTTAATGACAACGCATGTTTGTCGTAGGTCGGAATACCACGGCCCGCCACTGATATATTTTTGAATTTTTTATTTAATGACTGCCAATGAGAGTATTGGCAATTTTACCAGCGGATGGTTGTTGAGAAACTTTATCCCTTAAATAGCCATTTGTAGTCTACAGTGTCGTACTCAAGACTGGTCTTGGTCTCGAGGCAGATTCTGACATTGAACGCGTCTCGGTCTAAGACAAAGATTTTAATTAAAGATCGGTCGAGACCAATACTGCGGCCATATCCCCGCACACAGCTAGCTCATGCTGTGTTAAGCAGGGGAGGAGAACTGCTGACCCAGACTGGGGATCTTGTTAAGTAGTGGAAAGAGCTCATCGACCAAGATGTCCTCCGTGAAGGAGGCAGAGTTTGAAGTTTGCGGACCTCATAATTGCGTCTCTGCTCTTTGCAGATGATGTGGCTCTGTTGCCTCCTCCAGAACGTGACCTTCAGCACGCACTGAGGCGGTTTGCAGCCAAGTGTGAAGGCCATGGTCCACTGCCGGAAAACGGTGGATTGCACCTTCCGGGCTGCCCCGATTGTGTGGAGAATTTAGTCATGCGTTCAATAATGCATTAAGAACAGGCTCCGGCTCTCGGCCTCCGACGGCCCTGGAGTCGCCGGCCCTTGTCTTTTAACAGCTGAGCGGACACCGACTCTGGCGTCCCCCGTGCCGCTCTTCCAGCCGCCGGAGATCCCGATTTCGCTGTCCCCCGCGCCGCCCCCGGAGCCGGCCTGGACGCCACCGATCTCCGAGCGCCAAGAGCACTTCCGGGTTCCAGATCCCGATTTTGGCGTCCCCCGCGCCGCCCCCGGAGCCGGCCTGGACGCCACCGATCTCCGAGCGCCAAGAGCACTTCCGGGTTCCAGATCCCGATTTTGGCGTCCCCCGCGCCGCCCCCGGAGCCGGCCTGGCAGCTTTTTCCATTCTCGTGCTCCCGCCCCACGCTTCAGCCAACTTACGCAACCCTGTCAAGGTACCCCACCTTAGGGCGATTGTAGCTCACAGAGATCCAAATCACCATGACTAGCTTTTCACCAGCGACCAGCTTCGTCAGCACTCGGGTTACCTCAGCTGCTCGACCATCGTCCTTTCGACTCATTTTTCCTCCCACCAGTTTCACTGTAGTCACCTCATCTGCTCGACCACCCCGACGACCTACTACGTCACATGCCCGGCAACCGACTCGCCAGTAACTAAAACTCACTTTCTCTATTAAACAAATTAATCTCCACAGAATCCCCAAGAGCATCGTTAACCGCTCTCGGTCGCTCTGCACTCAAACCGCCACTTCCCACCTACCTCATGGTACCACAACAGTCAGTCACCTACCTTTTTACACTGCAACGCAACATCTCTTGCCCAGCCTCTGGAGGCCCGAGTCGACCGACTCCCCATTCACGACCCCCGAACCGGCTCTGCGCCAACCGTCTATACACATCACGTTCCACTCGCATCCGAAGCCCTGGTTAGCGACAGCCGTCCAATCAGGATAATACCGAGACATAAGTCACATCATCGCGCCTTCGCAGCTCGCCCTTTCCCACATCCTGAGCTCGCAGCACGCCACCCCAACCGGCCGCCATACGCTACCTCATCCTCACTCGCTTATTCGAAGCACCATGCTGGACCCCGACTAACGTCCACATCTCAGCCTTCCCCCGCATGCCGCAAGCGCACCCATTCCAACTCTTAACGTTTCAGAAAACGTCCACTCCCACCAGACGTTACGAGTCTTCGTTCTCCCAGTCACGACCGCACATCAGCGGTCCACTTCGGGTCCTCCACCCTTCATCCTTCAACCCCCATCCCTCAGTCCCACTAACTCACAATACCAACCTTGCTGGACCCAGTCTCTGTGCTTCTCGCCCCACAGGTCTCAACGGATGGCAATTACGCCGAGACAGCGATCCCACCTGACGTCCGCCATACAACCTACAACCCTCATCCCTCGACCTTCGTCCCACGACGCCACCGGCTGTCCCACGACGCTACCGGAGGCGCACGCTGTCAACCTCCGCAGCACAAAAACTCCTCTTTCACCCCACCCCCCTCCACTCATCCATCACTCCCTTCCCTCATCCCTTACCCCCCTTCCCTCATCCCTACCCCATACCCCCCATCCTTTACCCCCATCCATCACCCTTGACCCTCATCCCCTCTTCCCTCATCCCTTTTCCTTCTCGGCCGTGCACGACGCACACCTTCAACATCCGCACCACAAACCCGCCTGTGCCGCCGCATCCCTCACCCCAGCACTTACCCCTCATCCCTTACCAGCCTTCCCTCATCCCTTACCCCTCATCCATCACCCCTCGACCTTAATCCCTCATCCCTCATCCCCCGACCTTTCCCATCATTCCTCATCCCTCATCCATCGACCCTTGACCCTAGGGCTGAACGATTTGGGAAAATAATCTAATTGTGATTTTTTTCCTCCAATATTGCAATTGCGATTTAATATACGATTTTACATTTTTTAAATTTTATCCTCTTTTTTCCCCAACAAAACATAATGAATGATTTAAATATGACCAACACAATAATAGATACATTTAGTGTATAAAAAAGAATTAAATAAAAAGAGGAGTGGGAGGAAATATGAATTTATTTAATCCCATCCACTTTCCACAACTCAACATAATTTATATATTTTTACACACGATATTTTACCAATGGCAAGATGTAATCTGTGCCCAAAACACTGGAGCCTCGTCCATTCATTGCGCCAGCACCATATTTGACGTGTTGTCTGTCGTGATGCAGACGTGTTTCTCCTCGTTGAGATCCCGAGCTCCGAGGTTGAAATCTCCGTCAATAAAATGGACTATAAGACTCTGGTAAGGCTCAGCTGTGCGGCTTGACCACAGGTCAGTAGTGGTAGCAAAAAAGTCCACCGTTTTAAGCTCCGTGGCGACTTTCTCTTTGCACTTTTTGTACAGCTCCGGTATGGCAGTCTGACTGAAATATGTACGGGGGGGTATCCTGTACCGTTTATCAAGCGTTTTTATCAATGCCATGGACACCGGGCTGAGAGGCATCATATCTTTGGCTATGAACTCGGTTATTGCCCGAGTGATTTCCCCGTGTCGTTGTGAATTACGTTCATATGGATTGACGCTTTCAAACATTTCGGTCAGTGATCCCTGTCTTGAGGTATTTGGCTTGTCTGGCGCACTGGTGCTCGGCATTTTGGCCATACAACTGTCATACGTTGATTTGTGGTGTTTTTTTAAGTGCTTGAACAAGTTTGTAGTGTTACCCCGTGAAGTAGCAACAGGAGCGCGGCATGCTCTGCACATCACCTTACGCTGCGCAGCATCTTCTTTTTTGACCAGAACAGCACGTCGGTGGTTCAACACCACCGACGTGCTGTTCCTCTTCGAGACAAAAGTCTCAGCTGTGTCAGTTTCTGACTGTTCCATGGAGCCAGAGGCCGCATGAAAAGTTGATGCAGCAGAGTTCTCCGCTCTTTCGCTCCCGTCACGTGATGACATTGTAATCGCGCACGTTGCGGTTAGAAAATCTTGTTTTATCATATCGCGATATTATCGCAAATGCAATTAATCGTTCAGCCCTACTTGACCCTCACCCTGCATCCCTTACCCCCTGCCCTCATCCCTTCTCCCTCTTCCCCCATCCCTTACCCCCCCATCCATCAACCCTCATCCCTTGACCCTTACCCCATGTCCGACCTGCATTGCTGTGCTCTTGTGCTCCACAGGTTGCATGGCCCGACATCCACCTACGCCAGTAGTAGTCGAATTGCCAAAGTAAACTCTTTTGGGGGCTCCACGTCCAGCCACAACCCACGCACACATAGCCATGCTACCGAACAGTCTCTACAGCTGAACCGCACTCCACACCTCACCGCCTACCTCTCACTTCAGACCGACCGCAATATGCATCGCTCGGGCTACGGGTCTCTCTTCACGGACAAAGTATTAAAGTCTGCACTCTCGCCGGCTTTCTTCAGCCTCCCATGCCGCAGAGCTTGCAGGCTAAAACTCCGACCACAATCGTTATGACATGCCACCACGTCCGGTAGCTACATACCCCATAAACCATCGTCTATCACCTCTAACGCAGCAACCACCAAACACTGTCCACATCTACCCACCGTCCGACTAGACTCGCACCGAAGTCCACGCAACCAAACTGCGACTTCTTAATCTTAACTCTAGCCAGCCGAACTTCTCTGCGAAACAACACCGCTCCTATACTCGCGCCAACGTCTCAGGCAATCGCTCACGCTCACTCTTCTCCATGAGCATCTTTTGGGGACTCTGCACAGAAGAGAACCCCCACTCACGAATCTCCACCCCCGCCGTTTCCTCTAGCCACCAGACGGCAGCAGCCTCTCGTCGCACCCCTTCGACCCTCTCTTCACGACCCACTCTACCCGTCTCGTTCCCGCACCTACAATCACCTCTTCATCCCTCGACCCTCTCTTTCCATCGCACAATAAACAACCTGTAAACTCGTTCGCTTTTGGCGTGGTCTTTGGTAGTGAAATGAGAAACCATGTGAACTGACGCAGCAGCCTGAGGTGGAGAGAGTTAAATAGCCAATGGGGTGTGAGAGATGATCTTTTATAATATGGGTCAGTAAATTCAGAGGGTCAGTGTAGCTTTCTTCCAGCTTGTGTTAGTTGCCACTCTGTGGTGTTCAGAGGACGAGGCACGACACTCATTGTTGGAAATGAGATATTCAAATATATATACTTAATATTTGGATCTATAAACCTCTCATTGATCATGCACCGTTTGGCAGTGGCGGCTGGTGGCAATTTCTTTTGGTGGGGCCATCTAATCCCAGTATGATTTAATGCAAAAAAAAGGTATCACGCATTACTACTTAACATGTATTCCAACACTTTGACATAATAAGGACATCTTATTAATACAATTCAGTATATCATAAGTAGGGATGGGCATCGTTTTTGTTTTTTTTCCGATACCGGTGCTAAAACGATACTTTTAAAACGATACCGGTGCCTTAACGGTGCCTGAACCGATACTTTTTTATTGCCAAGGCAGATTTTTTTCTTCAAATTGAACAATATATTAACTATTTAAAGTACACTTTAAATATAAATAAATAAATAAATACAAAACACTCAGAACTTCAAACTTTTGAACTTCAAACTATAAACAATATATATATATATATATATATATATATATATATATATATATATATATATATATATATATATATATATAAAAAGAGCAAGACAAAGGCATCAGGTGGCCTGATGGGACCGTGTGCAACAGAACTCAGAAACTGTTGGTGAGGCCTGCTGTGTCTGTGTGCGCTGCAGCCCCGCCCCACTAAGCCCCGCCCCCTTGAGCCCATCTCTGTATGAGAGAGAGAGGGAGCAGGGAGTGCGCTCTGATCCGCGCTATTTGAATTAAGTATCGTTTCAAAAAATATGCAAAATCATATTGTTTTTAATGTACGGGTACCGCGCTACCTTTTTAGTATTGTGCAACATTACACAGCAGTGTAAAATAATTATTTAAATCGTCTCAGGCACAGGAAATCTGCATTGCTTTTCGGACCGGTGGACCGGTCCGAAGTTGAGATAGTTAAAACATGTCTGATAAAGAGATTATTCAGAGTTAGCGTTTGGTTTTCTTTGAAGAACAGTGGCTCCTGCTCGCTGCATGTTGTTATAATGGGTGGCGCGTGCCTCGTCTGCCCGAGGAGACAGAGACACAGGAACGCACAGCCCTGAGGCTTGATGAGAATAGCCCTCCCGGAAGTCGTTTTTAGGGCGCTGATTGGATGAATTGTATGTCATTCATTTATTTCTTTAATCAGTGATTGGCTAACTGCGTATTAGACCCGTCTTCCTTGGGCAGAATCGCTTGAGCCCCACGACGTACACGAGCATTAGAGACGTACTGGAGCAGGAGGACGTGCTTGAGCATCACAGACCTGCAGCTCAGAGCTGCTTGAGCAGGACAAGCAGGAAAAGCATATATTTGGTGCAGATATCCTATTTTAAAAATATTACTGGGTATATTCCATAGCACGCAAATATAGACAATTTGTATAATTTATTAGTATTTTTTTTTGGTGGCTCAAGGTGGGTGGAGCCAAGCCCCGTTGCCCTCTATGGCTGCCACTGCCGTTTGGTGTTTGGTTACTAGATTCAGAGTGTCTTGTTTACTTCTGTCTTCATGGGGTGTGCATGTTATGTAGAGTGCTTACCGCTGAGGGGACATCGTTGAGGTGAGGGACAACTTTCCTCTTACTAAAAAAAAAAACACAAAAGATTTCAATTTTTCAAATCAATATTCACATAGTGTTCTTCGTACTCTGATGTGTTTTTTTAATAACATCTTTAAAAGGGTAGAGACTTTGAGAGATCTTCAAAAGCATGCTTAAAAATGATTTTCTGTCAGAACCAGATAATTTGCCCACACTGTGCCTGTTCGTCATAAATGACAGATGAAATGAAATGCATTGTAAGTCTCTTAATTGAATAGTTTAGTGTAATGCAGGCAGAAGTCACAGAATAATCACAGAATATTGTCTCCAGCTGATGCAAAAATACTTATATTAAAGAGACATGATGACAGAGGTAGCTTTGAAATGAATGTTGATTCATTTAAGTAATGACCCAAATCACTCCAGTGATGTAATGTGGAAGAGTCCACAAACTAACTGAGAATCAACACTGTTCAACTATTCAGCTTGTAGCCACTTCTGGCTCTTTGTTTTGGTTTTCCAGCTGACATAGACTGTCTTACAGAGTCCCACAGCTCTCATTGGTCCTGATGAGCTAAGTGTGCAGTATCAGCCTAGCATGAATTAGCAAAAAGACTAAATAAACAGTGGCAGATGGAGAAAGCAACTACTTAGCTAAAGATAAAACAGTATCATATCCTGTGATGGTACCAGTGTAACATTGTCTTCGTTGTGAGCCTCATCCTAATATAATACTTCATTAAATTAGGTAGGTTTGCAAAAAATGAAATAAGCGAGTTGAATGTTTAGCCTTTTCATTTTTAATGATTATTGTTTTAGAACTGCTCAGAGAAACTGGTATGGACTTGATCAATTTAACATTTGCAGATCAGACAACCAATTTATTGAAAAAAACACGGCCCAAACAGTATGAGAGAAAATGATTTCTTCTGTTTTTTGTATCATGAAAAAACGTAATTTCTTAAGAATAATTATTTTAATTTCGAGAAATTTCAAGGTATCAAAAAGCACTGAAAAGGCAGAAGGCAAACTAAATATCAAGTTAAACAAACTTTACCTTTTCAGGAACTCAAACGCCATCCAGAGTTTACCCTTTGACCAGAGAGAAAAAGGCAGGGAAATGTGTAAATATATGATCATGGAAACACAAATGTGCTGCACTGCTGCTTCTACAAAAGAAGGTGATGTTGCATCATAT
Source organism: Taurulus bubalis (assembly GCF_910589615.1). NCBI lineage: Eukaryota > Metazoa > Chordata > Actinopteri > Perciformes > Cottidae > Taurulus > Taurulus bubalis. Next base: position 24,264,968 of record NC_136602.1, on the reverse strand, counting down.
CCAGGTATGAATCCATCAAAAGAAAAAAAAAACATTTAACAAGGAGAAGAAAATGGAAGAAACCTCAGGGAGAGCAACAGAGGAGGATCCTCTATTACATTACATTTCATTTAGCTGACGCTTTCATCCAAAGCGACTTACAATAAGTGCATTCAACCATGAGTACAAACTCAGAACAACATGAATCAAGAAAGTACAATTTCTTCAACAAAGTTAAACCACAAAGTGCTATCAGTAAGTGCCATTAAAGTGCTGCTATAGTGCTACTACGACGCTACCTTCCTTATTCAAGGTGTAGTCGAAAAATATTTGTTTTTAGTTTGTGACGGAAGATGCAGAGACTTTCTGCTGACCTGATGTCAATGGTGAGCTCATTCCACCATTGAGGAGCCGTGACTTTGAGTGTGTTTTGTGTGTTTTGAGTGTTTGACTGTTGAGTGTTTAGCTCGCAGTGACGGAGCTACAAGCCGATTGGCAGAAGCCGAGCGGAGGGAACGAGCTGGGGTGTACGGTTTTACCATGTCCTGGATGTAGATTGGACCCGATCTGTTTATAGCACGGTATGCAAGTACCAATGTTTTGAAGCGGATGCGGACGACCACCGGTAACCAGTGAAAGTTGCGGAGGAGCGGAGTCGTGTAGGTTCATTTTCAGATGGTTGGTGGACATCCACTGAGAGATGCCAGTCAGTCAGGCAGAGATTTGTGCTGCTACCTGTGTTTCCGACTGGGGAAACAAGACGATCAGTTGGGTATCATCGGCATAGCTATGGTAGGAAAAGCCATGCGAGCGAATGACAGAGCCGAGAGAGTTGGTATACAGAGAGAAGAGGAGAGGACCCAGGACGGAGCCTTGAGGGACTCCAGTAGTGCGAGGACAAGGTTCAGACACAGATCCTCTCCAAGTTACCCGGTAGGTGCGGTCGATGAGGTAGGATGAGAAAAGAGATAGCGCAGTGCCTGTGATACCAAGGTCCTTGAGGGAGGAAATAAGGATCTGGTAGTTGACTGTGTCAAATGCAGAAGAAAGGTCTAGAAGGATAAGGACAGAGGAGAAAGAGAGGCTGCTCTAGCAGTGTGAAGCTGCTCAAAGGTCTCTGTTGAGTGGCCTGCCTTGAATCCAGACTGCTGAAGGTCCAGAAGGTTGTTCTGGTGGAGAAAGGAGGAGACTTGGTTAAAGATAGCTCGCTCCAGAGTTTTGGAAAGAAAGGGAAGGAGAGAGACAGGTCGGTAGTTGTTGACTTCAGGGCGGGTTGAGTGGGTTTCTTCAGGAGAGGGTTAACTCTTGCCTCCTTCAGAGAGATAAAGAAGTGGTCAGAGACATGAAGTGGAGTTACAGTGAGGTTAGATGTAGAGTAGTTTCTGGTGAAAATATAGTCACGGTGGTTGCCAGCTTTGTGAGTAGGAGGGGAAGGATGAGTGAGAGCAAAGGAAGACAGTAAGAGTAACAGGTCAGATGACTTCTCTGTCTGGATGTTAAAGTCTCCCAGAAGGATGAGGGGGGGGCCGCTTTCTGGGAAATTTGATAGAAAGACGTCTACTTCTTCAAGGAAATTTCCTATAGTATCTGCGAGTAGATATGCACACAGGTATGGAAGAGAAACATATTTTCACAGAGCAATGTTTATACTCAGCCGCCCCCGAAGACTCCAATGAAAGACTCCCGTGTCTTTATCCTCAGAGTCTTCACACAAGGAGTATTCACTGACGCTTCAATCCCCCACCTGAAAATGAGCTCTTTAGTGGAATGGCCACCAATCAAAACTACTCTGGCGCAGGACAATAACAGGTCTTCCCTTTAATCAGAGAAGTTTCAATTTGACAAGAAACGGCAATTCTTGCCCAAACTGATTAAGGACGAAGGTCTGTTTACCTCAAAGGTAGAAAGCTAAATAGAGCTTAGGCCCTAGTAGAATTGGATTACAGAACAAATACTTTACCCCTAGCTGGTTTCGTTGCGCTTTAAGTCACTTGAGTTTCAGCGTTTTCAGTCACTTGAGTGAAAGCAAGGTCCCAGCTTAAACAGTTCCGATAAGATAGACAGTGCAGGCTAACCATCTAGTAGACCTAATACAGCAGATACAATAGTAATATTGCAGAGAAACCTCTTTAAAGAATGTACTCAGGCAGGATCCAGGTAGCCCAGCAGTCTGAAGTCTCACGGGTAGAGCTGCACGCTGAAGATTGGCTCTCTGAGGCTTGCTTAAATAGGCTCCTAAGTCAGCAGGGTCCAGGTAGTCCAGCAGTCTTCACAGGTAGAGCTGCACGCTTGACATGTCAGGTGATGTGCTACAACTGGATTGTTTACAAAAGGTGGTGATGGTGGGTGGGCCATAAAGTTTTCCAAATGGACTGCTTCGTCATTCACGTTGAAGAATAACCCAAACTTCTCAAAAACAAGCGTTACACTAACGTGCTTTTTTTTTTTTTTTTGGGTCGCTTAACCTTGCAAATAAATACAAAAAAGAAGCTGTGTAAACCTTTACATGTGCTGGAGCATCTCGGTGCTCCTGTGCTATTAAGTATGTGAGTGAGATGATATGAAGATATTTTGCACTTAGTTTGCAAAAAAACAACCCAATTCACAACAATCAGCGCTTTATCACACACTGTCCCAGTGAAACTATCAGTAAAATAGATAGATAGATAGATACTTTATTAATCCCCAAGGGGAAATTTATTCTTGTAGTAGCGCCTTACAACTTGAAGATACAAAGAAAACACACAAGATAAAAGATATAAAGAAGCAACAGGGATGAAATATATATACAAAATAAAATTAAAATAAAAAATAAAAATATAAATATATATATATTTAAATATACACAATAAAATAGAATACAACTAACTGGAATGCAATATATTTAGAGCTGCAGAGTGTATGTAAACATTATGTATTCAATGTAAACAATAGATAGTGCAAAATAAGCAGCCTTATATATTTGTTTAAAAACAAACAGGACATGTCATTTCATAGACATGACATGTCCTGTTTGTGTTAAAACCTGTTCTTGTTCATGACCAATGGTGTACGTGACACAGATGAGGTACAGGTACTTCTTGCATTAATATATAGCAATGTTTGTGCATTTAATTTTACAATGACTATCACACTATCAACCTGTTTATGTGAGTACTGATAGAAAAATTTACTCGACACCTTGTGGTAAAATCATTGATCAGGACATTTAATCTTTGCAAAGAGGAGCAGAGTCAGAATTACAACGCGATGTCAATTGCGTATCTTGGACTGCTCCATGAATGAGCAGAAAGTTACCAATCTGAAGACGTCATGAGAGCTTCTGTGATTGTGTCATTAATGTATTTAAGAGGCTTGCATCGGCATGGTCATGATAACAAGGAACACCACGTTCTTCAAACAGAGACATGTAGGCATCCACATCTCAAGACTGGAATCAGAAGGTCACTGTTGAAGCAAACGTATGTTTTAACAGGAGAGTAGGTCAAATGCGAAGCCACAAGCCTTTACACAGTATATGATTCATAATATAACTGTGAAACAGTAGTTGATTCAGAGTAAATACATTTTCCTTCTAACAAGTACCAAGAAGACAAACGTCGTGTATGTGAAATGTAGGTAATTCATTTAACTATTAAAATATGAACTGTATTTCAACTTTATATTTGGCTGCAATGTATTTATCCATGTCACCGTTTTGTACGCATAGTTCTCTTCATTTTTATTTCCAATAGCCATTCAGTCCACGGGGCTAATGGGCTGCATATCTGATTCAATGCAACTACTTCAGCGCCTAAGACGATGAATACAAGTTTAGAATGCACTACTAATAATTATGCATGTGATGTTGCACAACACCCAGTGTAAACAGAAACATTTGCTTGTTAGACTTTTTTGGGGTTGCTAAACTACTGAAGCACGTAGGACAACAAGGCATTAAAAAGGTATATGACAAAGAGGACAGTGGATTTATATTTGAAAAAATTATGAATGGTGTTAAATCAAGTGAGTATAGGCTTTAAAGTCTAAGACTGTATTTTCATAAAAGTAGACGATGTCTGTTCAATATGCAGAAACAGCAGCCTGAAAATAAACCCCCGTCTAATCTTCAACAGGCTTATTGGATATTCTGGTTGCTTGATTATCTATGTTGAAGTTACATGAATGATTTTTGGAAGGGAGAGGACAACCTGTAAACAGTCTACCTCAACTTAAAGAAGCTGTGTTTAACATGTTGAATATTAATATAGCATCAAACAATATTTGCTCTGCAAAGATAACATTGAGTAATATCTACCTGAGCAGAGAATAAAGTCCCTCTCCTTTTGTGTGTGTTGTTATCAGAACCTCTCTTCTCTTTGTTCACATAGCTGGCAGGAGGTATTTTAGTGCATGTTAGTGCACGTGAGCGCATATTCTCTCCGGGATCACTCTGATAACCGACAGAGTGTCCACCATGTTAGGTGTGGAACCTGCTCCCCCCTACTCTCCCCGGAGCAGGACCTCTGAATACGTTACACTTCCTTTAAGTCACTGGCTTTTTTGGTCCGTAGTGCGCTGCCAGGTGGGTAGTTAGCATGAAAGCTTTTGTGACACGTATCGAAGTGGAGGAGGATGATGACCAGAGTGCCGGAGTCTGAAGTCGGCCGGGGTGCCAACAGAAGAATCTGGGTTTGCTGCGGCTCAAAGGCAGCAGCTGGAACCCGACTCCTCCGTGGTCCGCGGCTTCGAGCCACGGCCTAAGGGACTGGGGAGGCGTAAACCTTGCCCCCGAGGCTACGGGGTCCTCGTAAAGCCAAGTGGGTGCCATGAAACGGGTTGAGGGCTGGGTCCACATTGTGGTCGTAAAGTCTCTTTCCAAGGCTACGGGGAGCGGAACGCACGGTGCTATCCTACGCTGAGTCCGTCATGGCCAGATCGTACCGTCACGTTTCTAGGGCAGAGCAAAGACTTTGATGCAGAGGATGACACTGGAGACGAGGTGAGGCATAATGCAAGGTCATTTTACTAGGCACAGAAGGTCATACACAGGGGTCCGTCCAGAAAGGTAACAAGTCTGACAAGGAGCAGGCAAAATACAACATTCAGAGACAGCAGTAAGGAACGGACAGCCCAGTGTCACAGAATTGTTACAGGCGATCATAACGCTGAGAATTGACTTTAAAATGTCCGATTGAGTGTTCTCCATGGAGCCATAATCATTCAAGAGAGAATCGAGATGCATCTAAGAATCCTTGATGAACTCCTTGGTTCCCTTCTTTCCCACAGTCAGACTGCTGACATCGAGCTTCAGGGAGGAGATCAGGTCGTCATTCTTCAGGGGGTCCACATCATACAGGTTCACCTTGAGTGTTCTGCAAATAAAACAGTTCTTAACCCTTCGAGATTTTCGAGCGAGCGCACGCGCTATACGATACTGCCATTTTGAAAATATTCACTCAGTCACAATAATTCTGCACAGAAATATGGTTCCACGTCTCCAAGATTTAGTTTAACTTCAGCTTCCTCTGCCTTGTTTCCGCGAGATCATATGAGATTCACACAGCAAGATAGAGCATTCTACACACCCAGACGTGTCATATGATGCGTACACAGCTTCACTGGGAGAGAGAGAAAAGCAAAGCTCCAATCATTTCTAATTGGTTTCTTGAACATGACAATGAGTTCACTGTACTAAAATAGCCCCCACAGTCACCAGATCTCAACCCAATAGAGCATCTTTGGGATGCCGTATTGTTTACCTCACGTTAGCTCCTAACACGGAGCGAGCAAGCTAACGATCGCTAACGATCGCTAACGATCGCTAACGGAGTTATATATGGCTACAGGGTGGATAAAAAACTGAACGGTGGGTGTTCAAATATTGTCACGATCCCTGTTAACTTTAGTTCAGCGAACATAATATGCTTAGTAGTGTGGGATCTCTGTTATGTGTTTGTGAGACTGAAATGACCATGTTGTTAGGTTAGCTAACCGGAAGTAGCGGTGCAGTAGCTAAATGGGTCTGGGTGGTCTTGAGACTGAACGGGGCATAATCAAATATTGTCACTATCCTGTTACTTTCTTTCAGTGAACTTATACTAACTATTAGTAATGTATTTTACAGAGAGGATTTGCAGCTGCCAGAGTCCAGAGGACAACATGCAGCATCGCTTTAGCCGCCTTCAGTCCGTCTCTGCCAAATCATCACTGCAGGCCACAACGCCAGCCACAGCTCATCACCTCACCATATAATAATAAATTAGATTTTAGACATTTATTTACATGTTTCTACCATTTTTGTATTCATATATTTCACTGCTTTTGTGAACCTAAAACCTTTGGCAAACTAATTTCAAGCACCAAAACAGTTCGACCTCCTGAGTAAAGCTATGTTTTCACAAGAGATATGAAGATTTTCCCAAATCTAGATTACATTTTTCAGCTTCAGAGTAATATTTCTCTTTACACTTTTGCCTTATGACAATAGTGCCTCATTATATAGAGAGCTGAGATTGTTCTGCAATTTTAGATGTAAAACACATGGGTATCTATCATATGCAAGTGACTTTAAAAAGTGAATTTAAGAAATTATGTAAAATCAAGAAAATGATCCCCGATCTCAGAGGGTTAAAGCAGGGTATGGCTTCACTTGGGACGTTTGTCAGTTGTTGTTTTTTTTACATTTACTAAATTAAGGGTCTAAGAGTAGAGGGTGTGAAAAAAACAACCAAACCCCAGACGGAAATGTGTGATTGCTGATTTCAGGCTACAGAAATAACTTTGACTTGACATGTCAGGTGATGTGCTACAACTGGATTGTTTACAAAAGGTGGTGATGGTGGCTGGGCCGTAACGCTTTCCAAATGGACTGCTTTGTAATTCACGTTGAAGAATAGCCCAAACTTCTCAAAAACAAGGGCTGTGACTCTGACAACTTTGTCACTCCCTCTGAGAGGAAATTACAATAACGTGCTTTTTTGGGTCGCTTGACCTTGCAAATAAATACAAAAAAGAAACTGTGTAAACCTTTACATGTGCTGGAGCATCTCGGTGCTCCTGTGCTAATAAGTATTTGAGTGAGATGATATGCAGATATTTGGCACTTAGTGTGCAAAAAAAACAATTTAATTCACAACAATCAGCGCTTTATCACACAGTGTCCCAGTGAAACTATCAGTAAAATAAGCAGCCTTATATATTTGTTTTAACACAAACAGGACATGTCATTTCATAGACATGACATGTCCTGTTTGTGTTAAAACCTGTTCTTGTTCATGACCAATGGTGTACGTGACACAGATGAGGTATAGGTACTTCTTGCATTAATATATAGTAATGTTTGTGCATTTAATTGTAAAGGTAACCATTTAAATATAAAAATATGAACTGTGTTTCTTGCATCCAATATGAATAAATATTAGAAACCTCCCAGTAAAGTTCAACAGCAATACAAACTACAGCTGAGTAGCTCAGTTGTGCAGCCTCATCTCCAGCTTCTTTATAAAGATGTCCAACCTTTAAAGCAGTCAAGATCTGATCCATTGGGATATTTGGCAAATTGTCTAATCTCTGATATCTAAATGTGTTGCTCCTTTGTGATTCTGTTTAGGCCAGCGGAGAAGGCTTAACCTGAACTTCATTTAACCCATTGTTTGCCTTCAATATTGTTGAGAACAGTTTATTTCAACTCTTATTCATCTATTTATATCTCACATTATTTAATGCTACATCATCTTAATCTCCCAGTTAACTATTTGTTTTCTTTATTAAACTAAATCAGTTTCAGTGTAGTTGCATTACTGAGCTATTTCATCCAACTTTATTAGGAACTAACTTGCTTCCCTAACTTTTACACCAGGGCTACACAGAATACATGAGGAATATTGAGGAAAAACACAAATACACATTATGTTTTTATAAAAATGCTGTTCTTCTCTTTCCCTCTGCAACAAATGTCGAAACAGCACACAGCTGCAACACTATGAGTCACAGAAATGATGATGAAAGAATGTGAAAAGAGTTGAGCCAAAAGCACCGCCAGGAAAAAACGGTTTCATTTTACAGCTAAACCCCCACACCCTGCAGACTCCTCACACCCTGCAGACCCTCACACCCTGCAGACTCCTCACACCCTGCAGACTCCTCACACCCTGCAGACTCCCCACACCCTGTAGACCCTCACACCCTGTAGACCCTCACACCCTGTAGACCCTCACACCCTGCAGACCCTCACACCCTGCAGACCCTCACACCCTGCATACCCTCACACCCTGCAGACCCTCACACCCTGCATACCCTCACACCCTGCAGACCCTCACACCCTGTAGACCCTCACACCCTGCATACCCTCACACCCTGCATACCCTCACACCCTGCAGACTCCTCACACCCTGCAGGCTCCTCACACCCTGCATACCCTCACACCCTGCAGACCCTCACACCCTGTAGACCCTCACACCCTGCATACCCTCACACCCTGCAGACCCTCACACCCTGCATACCCTCACACCCTGCAGACCCTCACACCCTGTAGACCCTCACACCCTGCAGACCCTCACACCCTGCAGACTCCTCACACCCTGCAGACCCTCACACCCTGTAGACCCTCACACCCTGCAGACTCCTCACACCCTGTAGACCCTCACACCCTGCATACCCTCACACCCTGCAGACCCTCACACCCTGCAGACTCCTCACACCCTGCATGCCCTCACACCCTGTAGACCCTCACACCCTGCATACCCTCACACCCTGCAGACTCCTCACACCCTGCAGACCCTCACACCCTGTAGACCCTCACACCCTGCAGACTCCTCACACCCTGTCGACCCTCACACCCTGCAGACTCCTCACACCCTGTAGACCCTCACACCCTGCATACCCTCACACCCTGCAGACCCTCACACCCTGCAGACTCCTCACACCCTGCATGCCCTCACACCCTGTAGACCCTCACACCCTGCAGACTCCTCACACCCTGCATACCCTCACACCCTGCATACCCTCACACCCTGTAGACCCTCACACCCTGTAGACCCTCACACCCTGCAGACTCCTCACACCCTGCATACCCTCACACCCTGCAGACCCTCACACCCTGTAGACCCTCACACCCTGTAGACCCCTCACACCCTGTAGACCCTCACACCCTGCAGACTCCTCACACCCTGCATACCCTCACACCCTGCATACCCTCACACCCTGTAGACCCCTCACACCCTGTAGACCCTCACACCCTGCAGACTCTCACACCCTGCATACCCTCACACCCTGTAGACCCTCACACCCTGCAGACTCTCACACCCTGCATACCCTCACACCCTGCAGACCCTCACACCCTGCAGACTCCTCACACCACTCACACCCTGTAGACCCTCACACCCTGTAGACCCTCACACCCTGCAGACTCCTCACACCCTGTAGACCCTCACACCCTGTAGACCCTCACACCCTGCAGACTCCTCACACCCTGTAGACCCTCACACCCTGTAGACCCCTCACACCCTGCATACCCTCACACCCTGTAGACCCTCACACCCTGTAGACCCTCACACCCTGTAGACCCTCACACCCTGCAGACTCCTCACACCCCTCACACCCTGTAGACCCTCACACCCTGTAGACCCTCACACCCTGCAGACTCCTCACACCCTGTAGACCCTCACACCCTGCATACCCTCACACCCTGCAGACTCCTCACACCCTGCATACCCTCACACCCTGTAGACCCTCACACCCTGCATACCCTCACACCCTGTAGACCCTCACACCCTGCATACCCTCACACCCTGTAGACCCTCACACCCTGCATACCCTCACACCCTGCATGCCCTCACACCCTGTAGACCCTCACACCCTGCAGACTCCTCACACCCTGCAGACCCTCACACCCTGTAGACCCTCACACCCTGCATACCCTCACACCCTGTAGACCCTCACACCCTGTAGACCCTCACACCCTGCAGACTCCTCACACCCCTCACACCCTGTAGACCCTCACACCCTGTAGACCCTCACACCCTGCAGACTCCTCACACCCTGTAGACCCTCACACCCTGCATACCCTCACACCCTGCAGACTCCTCACACCCTGCATACCCTCACACCCTGTAGACCCTCACACCCTGCATACCCTCACACCCTGTAGACCCTCACACCCTGCATACCCTCACACCCTGTAGACCCTCACACCCTGCATACCCTCACACCCTGCATGCCCTCACACCCTGTAGACCCTCACACCCTGCAGACTCCTCACACCCTGCAGACCCTCACACCCTGTAGACCCTCACACCCTGCAGACTCCTCACACCCTGTCGACCCTCACACCCTGCAGACTCCTCACACCCTGTAGACCCTCACACCCTGCATACCCTCACACCCTGCAGACCCTCACACCCTGCAGACTCCTCACACCCTGCATGCCCTCACACCCTGTAGACCCTCACACCCTGCAGACTCCTCACACCCTGCATACCCTCACACCCTGCATACCCTCACACCCTGTAGACCCTCACACCCTGTAGACCCTCACACCCTGCAGACTCCTCACACCCTGCATACCCTCACACCCTGCAGACCCTCACACCATGTAGACCCTCACACCCTGTAGACCCCTCACACCCTGTAGACCCTCACACCCTGCAGACTCCTCACACCCTGCATACCCTCACACCCTGCATACCCTCACACCCTGTAGACCCCTCACACCCTGCAGACTCTCACACCCTGCATACCCTCACACCCTGCATACCCTCACACCCTGTAGACCCTCACACCCTGCAGACTCTCACACCCTGCATACCCTCACACCCTGCAGACCCTCACACCCTGCAGACTCCTCACACCACTCACACCCTGTAGACCCTCACACCCTGTAGACCCTCACACCCTGCAGACTCCTCACACCCTGTAGACCCTCACACCCTGTAGACCCTCACACCCTGCAGACTCCTCACACCCTGTAGACCCTCACACCCTGTAGACCCCTCACACCCTGCATACCCTCACACCCTGCATACCCTCACACCCTGTAGACCCTCACACCCTGTAGACCCTCACACCCTGTAGACCCTCACACCCTGCAGACTCCTCACACCCCTCACACCCTGTAGACCCTCACACCCTGTAGACCCTCACACCCTGCAGACTCCTCACACCCTGTAGACCCTCACACCCTGTAGACCCTCACACCCTGCAGACTCCTCACACCCTGTAGACCCTCACACCCTGTAGACCCCTCACACCCTGCATACCCTCACACCCTGCATACCCTCACACCCTGTAGACCCTCACACCCTGTAGACCCTCACACCCTGTAGACCCTCACACCCTGCATACCCTCACACCCTGCAGACTCCTCACACCCTGCATACCCTCACACCCTGTAGACCCTCACACCCTGCATACCCTCACACCCTGCATACCCTCACACCCTGCATACCCTCACACCCTGCATACCCTCACACCCTGCAGACTCCTCACACCCTGCAGAACCTCACACCCTGCATACCCTCACACCCTGTAGACCCTCACACCCTGCATACCCTCACACCCTGTAGACCCTCACACCCTGCATACCCTCACACCCTGCAGACTCCTCACACCCTGCAGACCCTCACACCCTGTAGACCCTCACACCCTGCAGACCCTCACACCCTGCAGACTCCTCACACCCTGCAGACTCCTCACACCCTGTAGACCCTCACACCCTGTAGACACCATAGAAATGCCTAAACCCCTCTACTTCTTAGCGCCTGTTAACACGATAGCTAAGATAAAACTAATCTCTGCCACTTCAACCAACCTTTTTGGTTTTGATTGCACTGCATGGACTGTGTTTTTTGAAGATGACAATGATCTGAACAATTTCTCTGACAAAATCATCTGTTATCTTAGTTACTGTGTTGAGTCTGTCATATAAATAAATACAAAAATAGCCCTGATAATAAACCTTGGGTGACAAAGGAGATTAAAGCTGCTATTAATAGAAAAAACACAAATTTTTCAGTGGTGACAAATATAAGAACAGAGTGTTAAGGCTTAGTTTAAGCTGGACCCAAGCGCTGCGTGATGAGTAGGGCAGGAGATGAATGCAGGTGGAGCAGTGCGGGCTGGGCAGAGGTGCAGGCACGGGAATCCACCTTGCACAGGGATCAGGAATTAGTAACAGCCAATACGAGATAAAACACAAGAGTACTCTAAATCGTTGAGTGGTCGAGAGTCACATCACCACTGAGATGGTGACATAATCTGGCCCCGGTGAGGGAAACCGGGCTATTTAACAGGAAGGATTTGATGAGATGAATGGCAGGTGTGGAGATGATGTGCAGGTGCTGGATGCCACGGCACACACACACACACACACACACACACACACACAGAGAACGAACAGGGGAACCAAGCGACACAGGGAAGCAGCAGAGCCGACACACAGAACACAGAGGGCAGACACAGGGAAAAACCCAGAAAGGAGTCACAGCTGAGCCGTGACACTGAGAGCCCTAATCAAACAGGGTAAGCATCATTATGAGGAAATAGTTGAAGGACAGATGTCCAATAGTAACACAAGGGTCCTTTGAAGCGCCTTTACATCTATTACTGGCTATGGGACAAGTAGTCAACGTTTCCTTTGACTACTTGATGGCATATACAGCTTTACGTCACACCCAAAGCCATCAACCTAATCTAACTCCAAGGCTTAAAACCTTTTTAGGGGGTGCCAACCCCAGATATTTTCCAGTGATATTTTTCTCTCTCTTTACTACTCAAAGCTGGGAAAGCTGACCCTCTCATAGAAAAAGTATGAATGACTTGTTTGGCAGTGTTTCTCGGAGTACAAGACACTTAACCCTAAATTGTGAATGGTATAAATGTCCTGATGGACAGTAAGCCCTAAAGCTCTCCCAAATCATCGCACAATATGTGAACAGTCTCTCTGCAAAGTTTGACTTTGAAAAAGTGAAGCAGAACAAAGTCAGAGAGGTAAAGTACAGAGAGAATTCAGGCGAGGTTTCCAGCATTTGCGCATATTTGCGTGCATCTGTGACATTTGAATTTGTTCATGTACCAAACCTTATATTTCACTTGTATATTACTTATGGTGTTCAATACACTTTTGTCAGTGTGGATTTACTGGGGAAAATGCATTTTTTCTTCTAATGAACAAAGGTAGGCAGCATTTTCTGACTGTAAAGCGATAAAGCGATTCATGTTGCTGTGTTATTTGGTTCATATCTCGATGATGCTTTGGAGCAGAGGGATTTGGAATCTGTGTGGAATTGTCTTGCTTTTTGCCATCTGTTTTTTTCTGATAGCACCGAGCTACGGGTTGCTAGTTCTGTAAACATGCCAAGTGGGCCGACTCATGACAAAATTATGATTATGATATTTTAATAATTATTAGGGCCCGAGCACTGACGTAGTCAGAGTCGAGGACCTATTGTTATTCAAATGTTTATTTATTATTCTTCACCAATGCGCAGGGAAAAGAGGTGCTTGGGATGAACCTAAATTCTTCAAAATTTGCACACCCATCAGACTCGGCGAACATTTTAATATAATTTGGGTGTCGGCCAAAAGTCTGAGAAAATGTCTCTATAGCGCCCCCTTTAGTTGTGAAAGCCCACCCATTTTGCAAACTTTGACCAATTGACTTGAAATTTTGCACACATGTCCGGGTGGGACTGCTCTACAAAAAACTCATCTGTGAAATTTAAAATGCGCCTAATTAGATTTTCCGCCATTTTGAATTTTGTAAAAAACACATTTTTGCCCATTCCTCCTAAACGTTGGGTCCATTTCTTACGAAATTTCCTGTGGATCATCAGTGGCTCAATGTGATCAAACGGTATTGTCAACCGTGTTGATATCTCATTGCGTTCAGAAGTTATTAACCAATTAACCTCTTAGGGGCGTGGCTCAATATGTCAATACACATAACTTCCAAATTACTTGGCCTATCTTCACAAACTTTGTAGCATATGTCAACATCGTGTCCCTTAACGTACCCAAATTGTTTCATAATATTCAAACACTAGAGGGCGCTGCAGTGAACCGCTCAATTTTGGCCTTTTCCTTGTTTTCAGGCGTTGTATTCTGACGAACTCCTCCTAGAGATTAAACACGATTGATTTCACATTCGGGAAATATGATGTTGAGACCTTTGCAGGGAAACGTTATTTCAGGATTATTAAAATATCGAACTATGTGAGCGCAGAGCAGCGGCAAAGAGACGCCATTTTCCATGAAAATGGAAGTTGTTTTAACTCGGCCGTACATGATGGAATCTACTCCATATTTCTCATATACCATGACCTCTTGACCCTTGAATCCATATGATAAATTTTAATCCTAGTCATAGCGCCACTTAAAGGCAACAGGAAGTTTGGTGCCCGCCGCCCGGTACATTATAACAAATAGAATCGGCTGTATTATTTTCCAGGTTGGATGTGGAAGACTAAGAACAAGGCATTCAAATTAGTTATAGTTTAATTTAGGTTTAGGATTTATGAATAGGCTTGAGTCAAAGATGGCAGCTACTCCACCTCCTCGGCCCGTGTCTCGAGGAATGAGAGTATTAATATGACTTAATGTGAAAATATAGCCTTATAATCTGCGAATTATATGCTTCAGCAGTCTTCATGTTAGCAGAACCAGAAGTTGCTCTTCATATCTGTGACAGCTGGCTTTCAAAGCACTTATGGAGCCCAGTTTGCTTTCTCTTTCCCTCAAGCGTTGGATGTTTTGTCTCTAGATGAAGCTTTGAAGGCTTCTGTGCTGCATTAGCTAGCGTAGATAGCATTAGCTACCGTAGATAGCTTTAGCTAGCGTTAGCCCACACTCCACACACTGGACTCTGGCTCTACCTCGTAACCTCCGTTTACAAAGCCCTACTTCGTGAAGTCAGGATTATACTTGGGCAAACAGTTAGACTTTTGGGGGGTTCGGCACCACTTTGGTCTTCATTTTTTCCCATTTTAAATACTTCTCACAACTTTTGCTACAGGCTAGCTCTGTCTTCTTCTGCTTATTAGAGCTGGTTAAACAACTGACTGACGCATTACCGCCACCTAGTGGCAGGAAGCTATATTGTAACTGAGCGTCTCGTGGATAACAGAAAAAAAATGTAAATGTTTCTTAAATTAACTCTAAGTCACTGTCTTTTAGCTTTTAGTTTCTCTTAACTTGTCTTGTTCTGTGTTTTCTGTCTGTAACTGTGTTTTTTATGCTGCTGCCTGTCTTGGCCAGGTCTCCCTCGAAAAAGAAATTTGTAATCATAATGGACTTCCTGGTTAAAAAAAGGTGTAAAAAAAAAAAATCTCTGTGGCCTACAGGTGCCTCTAGGTGGCTCGCGGCCCAATCAGGGACCGCGCCCCCTTAGTTAAGAATCACTATGGCAACCGGAGGTGAGGCAATAGCCAATGCATTCACCGAACACACTGTGGCTTTGAGGATTCCGTGACATCACATTATTCATAGAGAGCTCAATAATAAGGCTATGCATTTTCTCAGTGGGTTCACATTTCTTCAGCTTTACTAACTCACAGAGCTCTGTATTTGAACTATTTAGTTTCAAGTTGTCCAACTTAGAATCAGTTTGAAAAGCACAAGATGTCGAAGATGAACAACCAAGAAAATAGACTACTTTCATGGGACAAGGAGGAGATGAATACGAGTATTGAATTCATGAATCAGGAAGAGCATGAACCTTACTTAACTAAAGAGGAAGAGGAGGAGATGGATAGGATTATTGAATCCGTGAATCAGAAAGAGCAGAAACATTGTTTAAATGGAGCGGACAAGGAGGAGATGAATAGGAGTACTAAATTCGTGAATCAGGAAGCGCATAAATCTTATTTAACTAAAGAGGATGAGGAGGAGATGGATAGGATTATTGAATCCGTGAATCAGGAAGCGCATAAATCTTATTTAACTAAAGAGGATGAGGAGGAGATGGATAGGATTATTGAATCCGTGAATCAGAGAGAGCAGAAACCTTGTTTAAATGAAGCGGACAAGGAGGAGATGAATAGGAGTACTAAATTCGTGAATCAGGAAGAGCATAAACCTTATTTAACTAAAGAGGAAGAGGAGGAGATGGATAGGTTTCTGGAATCCGTGAGGCAGCCTGAACGTAAAAGAGATGAAGATTGGATCAGCATCAACTCTAACCTCTCCTTCGAAGTGGACGTGGAGTATATTTCTTTACCTCAGATGCCGGTCCGCCGCTTAAATGAATGCATACCAATTTCTGTTTCAGCATGGTTGACAGAGGTAACTGAGTCTGTTCCAGAGGAGGAAAATACATCAGCTCAGCTGGAGACGCTGGTCGATGCCAAAATTAACCAGAAGAATACAAACAGGACCTCTTCATCACCATCCCATGATAGGGCCAGCATGTACTCTAACTACTCTAACTGCTCCTTTGAGTCGTTTGAAGAGACTGAACCGGATTCAGAGTCAGAGACACTAAATCAACCGCTCTTCCACTTTGATGACAGTGAATTACCAACAATTCCTGCTACAAGACGTGAGACAATGGACAGAGACTCGGTTCTACCAACTCCCTCGCCGGTTCTACCAACTCTCTTGCCGGTTCTACCAACTCCCTCGCTGGTTCTACCACCTCTCTTGCCGGTTCTACCAACTCTCTCGCCGGTTCTACCAACTCCCTCGCTGGTTCTACCACCTCTCTCGCCGGTCCTCCGCTTTAATGACATTGAATTTCCAACATTTCCTGCTGCAATATGTGAGACAATGGACAGAGACTCGGTTCTACCAACTCTCTCGCCGGTTCTACCAACTCCCTCGCTGGTTCTACCACCTCTCTCGCCGGTCCTCCGCTTTGATGACATTGAATTTCCAACAATTCCTGCTTCAATATGTGAGAAAGTGGACATACCAATTCTGACGGATATCTGTCACTTTGAAGATAGTGACTCTCCAGCAATTCCTGCTTTAATATCTGGGACAGTGGACACAGAGTCCATTTCATCAATTTGCAAGGACACAACCGCACAGCAAGAAAAAAAGAGAGAGTCAGTTCAGGCATTCCTGAAGAAGCTGGTTTTAAGAGCATTCGAGAAAGCCAAAGTGGACTGCAGTGATGGAGACAAAGCGGAAATGGTCACGATTCTGTTTGAAAGAACGTGGTCCGAAGTCCAGGGTGTCGATTTTGATCCCACCCAACCGTTTAAACAAGTGAACAAGACCCTTTTGAAGGAAATTTGTAAGAAGTGGGGCAGTACAGACTTGGTCCTGTATGCCATGAAAGTAGGGGACCCAGCACTTGGGGACTACATTGCATCCCATGTCAAAGATCACCTCCTGGCACCACCCAAAAAGGGCAACGCCATCAGCAGATTCTTCTCGGCGGTCGGCAGAGCCATCTGCAACGTCTGCATGTGTTCAAACAGAGTTGATGTTCAGTAGGTGAAGGAAAGGTTGGCTGTATGTTGTCTATGGTGATCGTAGACTACATACAGACTCACAAAAGTGGGGCTGGACTCTGTATGCCGTCTACGGTGATCGTAGACTACATACAGACTCACAAAGGTGGGGCTGGACTCTGTATGCCGTCTACGGTGATCGTAGACAACATACAGACTCACAAAGGTGGGGCTGGACTCTGTATGCCGTCTACGGTGATCGTAGACAACATACAGACTCACAAAGGTGGGGCTGGACTCTGTATGCCGTCTACGGTGATCGTAGACTACATACAGACTCACAAAGGTGGGGCTGGACTCTGTATGCCGTCTACGGTGATCGTAGACAACATACAGACTCACAAAGGTGGGGCTGGACTCTGTATGCCGTCTACGGTGATCGTAGACAACATACAGACTCACAAAGGTGGGGCTGGACTCTGTATGCTGTCTATGGTGATCGTAGACAATATACAGACTCACAAAGGTGGGGCTGGACTCTGTATGCTGTCTATGGTGATCGTAGACAACATACAGACTCACAAAGGTGGGGCTGGACTCTGTATGCTGTCTATGGTGATCGTAGACAATATACAGACTCCAGCCCCACCTTTGTGACTCTGTATGTTGTCTGCGGTGATCGTAGACAACATACAGACTCACAAAGGTGGGGCTGGACTCTGTATGCTGTCTATGGTGATCGTAGACAATATACAGACTCCAGCCCCACCTTTGTGACTCTGTATGTTGTCTGCGGTGATCGTAGACAACATACAGACTCACAAAGGTGGGGCTGGACTCTGTATGCTGTCTATGGTGATCGTAGACTACATACATAGTCCAGCCCCACCTTTGCGACTCTGTATGTTGTCTGCGGTGATCGTAGACTACATACATAGTCCAGCCCCACCTTTGCGACTCTGTATGTTGTCTACGGTGATCGTAGACAACATACATAGTCCAGCCCCACCTTTGTGACTCTGTATGTAGTCTACAGTGATCGTATGATGATGATCGTAGACAACATACTTGAGCCGTTGTGAGTCTGTGTGTTGTTTACTGTGACAGTAGACAACACACAGATGTCTAATTACTGATTCAATAAAATACCAGTTTAACAGTTGAATGTTGTTGCAGCTTCCTGTTGTTATCACTAGAGGGCGGTAGCTTCTAAATTACTTACCTAGGCTACCACCTCTGTCTGCCCGGCTCCGGTCTTCTCTGAGTCGGGTTGTTTGTGAATGCAGCCCAAAGTGTGTGATGAACTCCATCTAGTGCAGTGAACCACTGCGATCATCAGCAGACACTCGGGTCTCTGTGGTCACATCAGCTGGAGAATCTGACGTGAAACAGATTCAAACGGGCGGAAACAGTCACGGGACCCAACGTCCGGTTTTCAAAATACTGATATTGATGTGTTCAGCACATTTTTGACCACATCCACACATCTGAACTGTAGCAGTGCGTTGTGTTTGACACATTACAACATTTCTGTATGACCAGTACAGTTAAGATGTGTGGATGTTTCACGTCAGATTCTGCACTTGATGTGACCACAGAGACCCGAGTGTCTGCTGATGATGCAGTGGTTCACTGCACTAGATGGAGTTCATCACACTTTGGGCTGCATTCACAAACAACCCGACTCAGAGAAGACCGGAGCCGGGCAGACAGAGGCCGTTACCGCCGGCCTGACGGCGGAGGCCAAGCGTCTGAAGACCGAGCCCCGGTGCGACCGGGGGTCGGTACCGGCCTCACAACGGCGAGCAAGCGGTCTTCAGACCGGCTCCGTTACCGGGCTCACCCCGCCCCTCTTCGCTTGCCGCTACTGAGGGAATCCTTCTTTTTTTCTTTCTCCGCCGAATTTAGAAATTAAAATATGCTTAAATAAAGCAAGAAAACAATAACACAAACACACGATTATAAACGTATTTGTAATACGTCCAACACAAATATAAAAAACGATTAAACTAAAATACGTGTTTAATCAACGTATACGTGTATAATCAATGTATGTGTAATACATCAAACACAAACATAATCAGGGAGGAGATGCGTTTCTGATCAAACGTAATTAAAGCCATAATCGAAGCCATTTTAATCAGGCTAGGATGCACAAGCTCTCATCACACAAGTGAAGTGAGTGACAGATTAAACTTGGCACTAATAAAGTATTAAAGAATAATAAAACCATTTAATAGGTAGAATATTAAAAACAATAGGACAATATTCTTTTAATTTCACCCTTTTTGTAAAAGCAGGGAACAAAATAGGAGTGCATTTAGTGTGTGAAATACCTGTTTTAGAGTCATCCCTGCCAGAGTCAAGGCGCTATTTTTTCTTGGACCTTGAGGAGCCTGTAACAGTAACAAATGATGAGTATATCAATAACAGAAATCAAAAGATGGCATCAATTTACTTATTAACTGTGTGGTTAAAATGATCTGTATTTATTTGCTCCAGTGTAAAGACTGGTGGTGGTTATACCTGTTTTTGGGGCATCACTGTTACAATCTTACATTGTGAACTGAACCTGACAATCAACCCCCATACAGGGCCAGGGTGAGGATATAACATGGATTGTCAGGGTTGTGATTACTTAGCATACCAAAGGTGATGTTACAGTGATTACTTCATTTACCAAAGGATTTGGCTGATAATCTTCTCACTTTTTCTTTGTCAACAAATCTCAAAAATAGTTTTTGGACGAGTTCTATTATTTTGGATGCATTCACAATACTTGTTAGTCGGTCAGTTCATTGTTGGTTTGTAACATAACATTTGAGAAGAAAATATATTGAAAATTACCAGAATTTATTTTCTCTAGACAAAGTTAACTATTCTGATAGTTTTCATCATGCAAACTTACAAATATGCTGTCAGTTCTGCTCAGAGGCGGCACATCTGGGTCATCACCAACACCAGAGGGACTTTCAGGGATTAATATCTCTGTGTCGCTCTCAGAGTCCAGGCTTGTTTCCTTTAAGGAAAAAACAAAACAATATAAAGCACTGGCCGAAGTTACTGTTATACATTGGAGAAGGATATGAAACCCTTGTAGTTTTAAGTAAAGGTACACGATGGCAACACAGCGGTGGATGTATGGTTGGGACAATGTTTGCAATTTTTTCCTGTGTGATGAAAATATGAAAACCTAACTCATTCTGATACAAACTGTAAATTATGAAAAACATAATGGTCTGCAAACAAGCAGATATCAAGGGTAGATACATGCTGTAAGTTCCAAATGCAGTAGATTTTCCCATTAGTAACAATAGGAAAGTAAAATGTGAGGCACTGCACAGGAGTAGACAGTGTTAGATAAAAGTAGTCTTAGCTTTGGAGAAAGCATATAGCTTGCACACAACCAATCATGAATTATTTCTAAAACTTAACAGCCATAAAGGCCAGGTTGAAGCAACCTATCCTATAAGGAGGCCTGTCTTATGGGACAAACTAAAAGAACTACTTGTTTGATACTTACCAACATCTTGGAAGCCTCCAGCAGCTCAAATGAAAGCTGTGGTGGCGATGAGGCCTCCGCCTCAGGGTTTTGACGTTCTGAGGGCTGAACACCAGACACAAACACATTAATTAAACACATATTTTATTTTCTATTGATAAAACGTAATGCAAGAGGCCCCATTGAAAAGAGTCTTTATAAAATAATCATGCATACTTAAACTTGTAATAGAAATACTAAACTGGCTTGAGTGAAGTTCAGGAAGCTCTAGTCACTGTTGACCTGCACTCAATTAATCAGGTTCCAGTGAGCGGATTTCTTAACTGTCATGACTATCACAAGAAGTTTGATTTCTGAAGGCAGGTCGTGGTTTTCAGAGACCAGTCCATGTCAAATGAAATGCTTCTACTGCTTCTTACATATGAGCATGTGCAGAACACACATTAGGCAGTTCAGTCATAATTATATATATAATTATAATGTTGGTCATGATGAAAAAGATTCAAAAGACAAGTATGTTACTGATCTGCAGAATGTTACCAGTAATTAACCTGGTTACCTGGTGCATGCAAACACAATGTGAAGAGTAATACAGATTCCTGTTCTAACTACAACTGAGCTGCTGTAAGGGGAATTAAGATTTAACTTGTTTTGTGTAAGGCCTTTAGGCCTGTTAATTAAGAACGATTAACTTGAAATACTCAATATCAAAAGCTAATGCCATATACATGTCAACTTTGATAAGTTTTGGGATTTAATAAAGCCCCCAAAAAGGCTTTTCATTGGAGAGCTTTTGGCTATAAACCTTGATGTTAGCCTCCATGCTTTCACTAATAAATAACAACTAAAACAGTTAACTTTAGTTCCATGTGACTTTACTTACTTTATTTCCATTTGTTCTCCCTTCTTTGGCCATCAGTTGTCTCTGTCTGTCAGTGCTGCTGTCGTTTTTGATGCAGCATGTCTCTATGATGTCCTCCTCAGGAAAGTGAAACTCAGTGACCCAGGGTGGGGGATGGGCAAGGGTCAAATGGGGACCGCAAAAGTCAGGAAAAGTGTTTGTGTGTTCATCCCTCACTTCTTTGAGTCAGTGCAGAAATATTATCATTGCATCGCTTAATTTGTGTTTCACGAAAACATCAGTGCTTCAAAAGAAAATATATGTTAATCCATTTTTTTATGTCCTTAATTCTAAATTAATTTTGCAAAGTTGTGCTGATGCTCCAAACTATAAAAAAAAAGCATAGTACGTTGACTATCATAGTGTGCTGTATTAATAGTTCAATATTAAATGCTCGCGTTTATAATTCATATTATTTTTACATTTCATAACGCATGTTCCTACTGACAGTGAGCAACTGAAACTCCGTGACACGGCGGTTTGGGGATAGGTCCAGTGGGGACCGCAAATGTCAGGAAAGGTTTGTTCATACCTCACTCTTATTTTTATGCTTGTAGTAGGGCTTACTGTCTTCATACAAAGTACTCACTATATCATCATACATGGAGCAGAGATCTCTCCTATGTGCCACATCCTTACAGTTAGCATCAGTACACATAGTATCATCTCTAGGTAGATGACTTACTTAAAGATTTGTCTGTACGAGCATAATAGGCTAAAAAGTCCTCCTTTTGTGAGAGTTGACCAGCTCAGTTTTTCCATGTTGACACTTATTCCATTGCTCGTAAGTGCTGGGAGATCATCAACATTTATCGACATAGAAAAAGGTATATGATCAGTTGTTGCTGGCCCATAAAGAATGTCCATACTTCTCAATGAAGCATGTGCATCAGCTGTACTAATACAATGATCCATGACATAGTGTCAGGCCTCACTAATGTATGTAGAGCTATCTGTAGGCAAAAGCACTTCGCTTGACAATATAAAGTTATTATCTTGACAGAACTGAGCCATATGATTGGCAAATAATGAGCTAGTGTTTGAGATATCTGCATTCATATCCCCAATTACATATATACTAGAAGAAGTATTATCTTGAATAAAGGAATTGATTGAGGCAAGCCTATTTAGATATTCATCCTCATTGTGATTGCACTCATAGGGTGTATAGACATTTAGGACAAGGAATTCCTTATCATCGTGAGTAAACTGTATTGCAATACACCAGTCAACACCAAGCCTGAGCACATTTATCAATAGATGATGCACATGTGCTTTAAAAACGTGTTTTAATACTGCAATTAATGATTCATTCAGGTAGTTACTAGTCGTTAGTTAAGTATGTTCTGTGACCTCAGCTAGCATACTGGACGAATATCAATAATCCATAATGTGTATGTACGAACTATGAAACATACTCACCACTCGTGCCACTGACGGGCATCGCCCCATCACCATCATATTAATGCTCTTTATTACTTTTGTTCAGCTTTGAGGCACTGCTGGCATTTCAATATCACTTATTAATGAGTTGTAAAGCATAGATAGTCCTCACTTTATATGAGGTCAGAGAACATATTTAATACTTAAATACCAACTATTAACTACCTGAATTAATAATGAATTGCAGTATTAAAACACGTTTATAAAGCACATGTGCATCATCTATAAGTCCTTAATAATTGGTTTGCAATATATATATATATATATATATATATATATTACTTCATTGGTTTGCAATATATATTACTTAATTTACAAATGGGGAATCCATCATTTATAAAGTATGAAAACCCAATCATGACACGCATAATAGTCAAGCTTATTAATCAAGAATGAAACATTTATACCTGTTTACGAATTGCATACTAATGAGTTAATAATAAGTGTTGGAACGATGCTTTATGAATAATGAATGAAGTGTTTACTCATGCTTTACTACTGCTAAATAGTGTGTAGTTATTATATTTAACTTTCCAATCCATATTCAAAAATATGTTAATATGTTTTTAATATCATTAATTCTAAATTAATAAGTTGTGCTGATGCTCCAAACTATACAAAAAGCATAGTTACGTTGACTATCATAGTGTGTTGAATTAATAGTTTAGTATTGAATGCTTGTGTTTATAATTCATATTATTTTTACATTACAGAACGCATTTTCCTACTGACTGAGCAATTGAAACTCCGTGACACGGCGGTTTGGGGATAGGTCCAATGGGGACTGCAAATGTCAGTAAAAGGTGTGTTCATACCGCACTTCTTTGAGTCAGTGCAGAAATATTATCATTGCACTGCTTAATTCGTGTGTCACGAAAACATCAGTGCTTCAAAAGAAAAAATATATTAATATCTTTTTAATATCCTTAATTCTAAATACATTTTACAAAGTTGTGTTGATGCTCCAAACTACACAAAAAGCACAGTAAGTTGACCATCATAGTGTGCTGTATTAATAGTTTAGTACTGAATGCTCGCGTTTATAATTCATATTATTTTTACATTTCATAACGCATGTTCCTACTGACAGTGAGCAATTGAAACTCCGTGACACGGCGGTTTGGGGATAGGTCCAATGGGGACCGCAAATGTCAGGAAAGGTTTGTTCATACCTCACTTCTTTGAGTCAGTGCAGAAATATTATCATTGCATTGCCTAATTCATGTGTCACAAAAACATCAGTGCTTCAAAAGAAAATGTATGTTAATATGTTTAATAACGGTTTACATACAATTGCATACTAATGAGTTACTAATAAGTGTTGGAACGATGCTTTTTGAATAATGAATTAAGTGTTTACTCATGCTTTACTACTGCTAAATAGTGTGTAGTTATTATATTTATCTTTCCAATCCATATTCAAAAATATGTTAATATGTTTTTAATATCCTTAATTCTAAATTAATAAATTGTGCTGATGCTACAAACTACACAAAAAGCATAGTAAGTTGACTATCGTAGTGTGCTGTATTAATAGTTTAGTACTCAATGCTCGCGTTTATAATTAATATTATTTTTACATTTCATAACGCATGTTCCTACTGACGGCAAAAATCTGAAACTCCGTGACCGCTTAAATGTGTGCTTACGTCATGCAAAAAGTAAGACATCTGAATGAATCAAATTTGCATACACACAACAATTATGACAATTGTATGAAGTTGTAGTTATTACTACAAGTTATAGGTCATATAAGTAGTGAACATGACTACTTGAACTGGTATAGTTCCAAAGGCAGTTGAATAAATTCTGAACAGGCTAGCTTAGTACAGTAGTGGGCTGGTTGTATTAAAACTGATTCAAAGTCGTAGCACTGTTCAAAGAAACGGAACACAATTACATACAGCAACAGATTATCAGTTTATCCTCAAATATTTGCACAAGCTGGCACTATGACTCCACTACCAGCTAATTTATAGCCATGGTTTGTGTAAATGTCAGAACACTAGCTAACTTACAGGCATGGTCTGTGTTAATATCAGAAAAACAAGCTAACTTACAGTCTTGGTTTGTATTAAACGTGACTTCGAGATGGATTTTTGTTTAAATATCGGAACTGCGTCTAACAAGCCTGCTTTTACATGGCCTCAGTTTGTATGACTATCAAAACAGCTGCTGACTTATAGCCTTGGTTTGTATAAATATCAGAACAACAGCTAACTATATTCTCAGTTTGTATAAATATCAGAACACTGGCTAACATACAGCTCTATAGTTTATATGATATCAGAACACCAGCTAACTTACAGCAATGGCCTGTGTGAATATGAGAACACCAGCTAATTTACAGCCATGGCCTGTGTTAATATCAGAATACCAGCTAACATATAGCTATGGTCTGTGTTTATATCAGAACACCAGCTAACTTATAGCCATGGTTTGTTTTAACATCAGAAAACCAGCTAATTTACAGTCTTGGTTTGTATTAAACGTCAGAGGACTGGCTAACTTAGAGATGGATTTTAGTATAAATATCAGAACTACGGCTAACAAGCCTGCTTTTACATGGCCTCAGTTTTTATGACTATCAAAACATCTGCTGACCTCCTTTTGTATGAATATCAGAACACCAGCTCACTATATTCTCAGTTTGTATAAGTATCAGAACACTGGCTAACATACAGCTCTATAGTTTGTATGATATCAGAACACCGGCTAACTTACAGCCCTATGGTTTTTGTTTTTAATGTCAGACCACTGCTTACTTATAGTCTCAGTTTTTATGAATATCAGAATATCGACTTACTTGTCGCTACTATTTGTATGAATATCATAACCAGCAAACCTATAGTCTCAGTTTAAGTACTGGGGAACTTTTGTATATCTTTCTGGGTTCTGTATACTATGGCTGTCCTCTTTCAGGCCCTTTTTTCCCTCAGAAGTCTCAACTTTAAACACTTGGAGCTCCTTACATATACATAATTATCTATCAATTATAATAAAATAAAAAAATAATCTAGTCAATAAGCATGTTCATGGTTTGTTGATAGTTTATACTAATATAGTTATTCATTAAGAATACTTTAGGTCTACAAAAAATGATCATCAGTTTCTCCGTAGATCTGTGCCTCTTGTTCCCCGTGTTAAAGTAGTCGTATGAACCCCAAATGGGTTATATTAATTGTGTTACTTTATATAATTCTTTATCACTTTTATAACATATTTTGATCATAACTAGGAATATCCAGCATGATCTAAGCAAGATTTCCCAAAAATGTCTTTTGCAGCGGTTGCCGACTTGTACAAACTGTATGGTTCAGGCCGTTACCAACATCCCACGTACTAATACGACACCTTTTGGGTAAGATTAGGACCTAAAGAATCACAATAAAACGAAGCTTAGGGGTGTTGCGACGGATTTTCAATCAAAACTCTTTTTTTTTTTGGGAAAACATTGCTGTATGACGTGTTTAGAAATGTGGGCGGTACACGAAAGGCACAGAAAGCAGTTACGTGAGACAGAGAGAAGAAGAAAAACAACGTTTTGTGACTTTACAGGTACTAATAGGGGGGTTTATAATTATTATTATTGCTTTGTTAGACTCCCACAAGCCTTCCGGTCACGTGGATGTGTTTGTTAGTGAAATCTGACTTTGTAAGGGGTACTTATCACGAGTTTAGTGAAACGTTACGGTCGCCGCAGCAAGTTCACAGAGTTCTTACACTTAACAGTTACTTTAATTTACAGTAACTTTTTTTAAGTTCATAAACATTGTGGTTGTGGAGATCATTAAGTTTAAGTTTTATAAAAAGAGACTTTTTTTTCGAAACAGGCTTAAAAGGTTAAGAATAAAACTGTTTTGAAAGGAAGTTCATTGATTAAATGGGTTCAGTCATGGATTTCATGAAAACTTAATTGATAGCATGAAAGTCTGATTACATTAAAGTGCTCAAACTGTAATAATATCTATGAAATATGAAGTTTATTGGATATACACACTTACACACTTTGTCAGGAAACGGTCCCCACCGTGCAACGACACACACCGCAATACCCCCTATGACCACTAGGGATAGAAAAACACACACACACACACACACACACACACACACACACACACACACACACACACACACACACACACACACACACACACACACACACACACACACACACACACACACACACACACACACACACAGGTTTTGGTTGCCGTTGACCTTTGTGGCATTTTGAACGCTGGTAATGAGATGCATGTAACACTTTACTGTATTTGCAGAAAGCTAGGACCAGATACTAGGTTCGGAGGAGCAGTTTAAAACTAGTTAAAATCAGAAGTAACAGACCACAGACCAAGGAGTTATGTTTGAACGGCTGATTGATTTATGTAGAAAATAAAAACATACACATCTGCACCATATCACGTTACCTCACAGATAAAGACAGTGGAATTGTGCAATTAAATCCCTTGAAAACATCCAAAATAAATACCAAAACCTCAGAAAATAAATATGTCTCCGTTTTATCTAACTTTGGTTTGATTTAAACCTATTTGAGATCAAGATAAATAATCCTACTTTAAGTCCTTTAAGTGGTTATTTAGCTCTCTGTAAGTGCACATGACTGTATATTATATGTGTATTCAATTTAGCAAGGAAAGTTCAAAAGATATATAACTTAATATCATGCATTCTGTCCACTTGTCCAAATAAGTTCTTTTAACTTAGCAATGCAAGTTCAAAACATATATATTTATTAGGGTACTTTATAAATGCATTAACACCAACAATTATTTTATCATGTGTTAACTGCACTGTGGTGCATTGCCGTAGAGACCATTGTCACTCTTCAGCAGGCAGCAACATTTAGTTTACACAGGTCTAGTGCAGGCTGCAGCGAGCGGAGCTACTTACCTGTCAGGGATAAGAACTTCAGTCAGGGTTTCACATTCATAAAATTACACCGCCGAACTGCATGCTGGGTCGTCCTGTCAAACTCCGTCGCACAGGCTCGAATTTGACAATTTAACATGGGGGTCAAATGGAAATTGAATTACTTTTAAATCCCCAAGTGGCCGATTGAGGCATTGCAGTGATTGGCACTCGTTTTTTACTATTGGACATAACCATAATTATAACTCACAGTATTCAGTTCATTTGACTTCTTGAAATTTACAATTCATTGAACTGGCTTAAAAACCTGAGTTGGAGTACCGAAAACTTACCCCGTGCCCCACCTGTAATACCTCCGCGCCCCACTAGAGGGTTGCGCCCCACAGTTTGAGAACCACTGGCTTAAGAAAACTGGACGCCCCTCAATCAGCTGTAATCACAGGGAGAAATAGAGACTGAGAGATTTATGAATGAAACGGTGTAAAGAGAGTCGTCCTTTCTGAAATACCACTGAAGCTTCATTTGTTCAGTCCACCGTGGAAAGAACCAGTTCAGTTAGAAGAGCAGAAGTCAAAAACTCTGTGACTAAGTAAGCTGTTTGTCTCTTCTGCTGTTTCCCCAGAACATTTTGGATATCAAGCTATATGATGAGGACCCTTTAGCGCGTGATGACCTGTTTGCTGAGCTTCTGTTTGATGTCACAAGTCTCACAATCGGGATGAAGGAGACCAAGGTCTTCTCTATCAACCCAGAGGTAAAAGCAACAAGAGAACAACACTTGCTCTGTAGGATTGTAATGCACTGATGGCTGATCTGTTACAAATTGACCATGAAGTAAATGATTATGGTTGAAGGATTTTCCTTGTTCACTTTTCTATAGACGGAGGGCACACTTCTGATAGCGTTTGAGCTGCTTCAGAGGTAACTGTATATCACTGTTTTTACTTTGTTGTCCTCTATCAAAACATTTATAGATATTTTCTTATTGTGTCCTTATAATACACTGTCTGAACCGGTTAAAATATATAACTTGTTTTGTAGTGAGGACCCCCCTTGAATAAGGAAGGTAGCGTTGTAGTAGCGCTATAGCAGCACTTTAATGGCACTTACTGATAGCACTTTGTGGTTTAACTTTGTTGAAGAAATTGTACTTTCTTGATTCATGTTGTTCTGAGTTTGTACTCATGGTTGAATGCAGTTATTGTAAGTCGCTTTGTATGAAAGCATCAGCTAAATGAAATGTAATGTAATAGAGGATCCTCCTCTGTTGCTCTCCCTGAGGTTTCTTCCATTTTCTTCTCCTTGTTAAATGTTTTTTTTTTCTTTTGATGGATTCATACCTGGATATGATGCAACATCACCTTCTTTTGTAGTAGCAGCAGTGCAGCACATTTTTGTTTCTATAATCATATATTTACACATTTCCCTGCCTTTTTCTCTCTGGTCAAAGGGTAAACTCTGGATGGCGTTTGAGTTCCTGAAAAGGTAAAGTTTGTTTAACTTGATATTTAGTTTGCCTTCTGCCTTTTCAGTGCTTTTTGAGACCTTGAAATTTCTCGAAATTAAAATAATTATTCTTAAGAAATTACGTTTTTTCATGATACAAAAAAGAGAAGAAATCATTTTCTCTCATACTGTTTGGGCCGTGTTTTTTTCAATAAATTGGTTGTCTGATCTGCAAATGTTAAATTGATCAAGTCCATACCAGTTTCTCTGAGCAGTTCTAAAACAATAATCATTAAAAATGAAAAGGCTAAACATTCAACTCGCTTATTTCATTTTTTGCAAACCTACCTAATTTAATGAAGTATTATATTAGGATGAGGCTCACAACGAAGACAATGTTACACTGGTACCATCACAGGATATGATACTGTTTTATCTTTAGCTAAGTAGTTGCTTTCTCCATCTGCCACTGTTTATTTACTCTTTTTGCTAATTCATGCTAGGCTGATACTGCACACTTAGCTCATCAGGACCAATGAGAGCTGTGGGACTCTGTAAGACAGTCTATGTCAGCTGGAAAACCAAAACAAAGAGCCAGAAGTGGCTACAAGCTGAATAGTTGAACAGTGTTGATTCTCAGTTAGTTTGTGGACTCTTCCACATTACATCACTGGAGTGATTTGGGTCATTACTTAAATGAGTCAACATTCATTTCAAAGCTACCTCTGTCATCATGTCTCTTTAATACAAGTATTTTTGCATCAGCTGGAGACAATATGCTGTGATTATTCTGTGACTTCTGCCTGCATTACACTAAACTATTCAATTAAGAGACTTACAATGCATTTCATTTCATCTGTCATTTATGATGAACAGGCACAGTGTGGGCAAATTATCTGGTTCTGACAGAAAATCATTTTTAAGCATGCTTTTGAAGAGATATATATATATATATCTCAGTGGCGGGTTTTAGACCAAGGCCTTCAATGACGTGAGTCCACATCAGGTGCAGACTGGGGAAGAAGGGGGAAAAAGTGTCCCGGGAGTTCCTGTCTGACCCTCGTGTATTGAACACGGCGCGATGCCCACTACACGGCGCGTTCATCCAGACGGTCACGTGTGGACAGCAGAGCTCACTCTGCTATACGGACGATTTCTTTGCACTATTACGGGCATGGAGGTCACACGGTGTGGACCGACCGCGGAGCTATTTTCACCGTATAAGCGCCAAGCCCCCCGCGCCTATTCTGGAAAAAAAAAAAAAGTAAAAGTAGTGAAGAAGGAGTTTTTTTCTTTCTTTTTTCAGCGGACGTTTCTGAGTCGGGAGAGCTCACGCAGCGCCTCTGACCCACCGGGCTTTCCCCCGCAACAAGAACCACACTTCGTTATAACATGACAAAACAATACATGATTTAAAAAAAAAGCACACAACACAACACCCACCACAGATGAAACACAAAAAGCAACTCACCGGATGCTGTTCACTTAAAGACAAAGTCCATCCGCCTCTCCTTATTAACAACGAGTTCAGCAACGCGGTTGTTCGGTTTACGGAGCTTCAGTTCCAGCAACAGGCGCCATGGACCGGTGAGGACAGCCGAGCCTCCCGACCGCACCCCGGAAACCTCCACGCGTTCTAGGGCAGAACATATCCGCTCGACAGCAGCAGTCGACGCCTCAAATCCACCACCAAGTCCGTTTAAGTCCACCGAGCGCCAAAACACGCAACAAAAACAACATGTCACAACTTCTCTAGCTTCAGCCTGAACCGTTCCAGCTCCCACTGAGCTCCGCCCTGTTGACACACTGGCCAATCACAGCGCATGTTGATGGTCACGCTGAGCCACTGACTAATCACACGTCCACGCCACCTCGCAGGCCATGTACGTCAAAGAATCCGCCCAGTTTGTCAAACTAACGATCTGATTGGTTGAAGTCCATGACAATCAACCACAACGCCCACTCCCCGTGTACTTTAATCTGCAAAGGCCTGTTTAAACTGCCTTGCTGGCCTGGAGACACAGGAGAGAAAACATCTGATTGGATGAAATGTTTTCCTTCAAACCAGCTGCAGTCTGATAGCTGAAGACTGCAGGCTGAGCAACAGAGCTGTACAAGGAGAAAATAATCTGATAGGGAAAATTTTTTTATAATACATGTAGTGTATTTGTGAAAAACAATGAAACTATAAAATAGCTATAACTTTGTGATTCTGTTTAGGCCAGCAGAGAAGGCTTAGAAGGCCCTGACGGCCACCACTGAGGACGAAAATGAAATTGGCCGACTTCTGGTACGGTTTAGAGCATGGTCCCAAGAGAGTTATTTGTAAGTTTATATGTGGTACATATGCCTATCAAATATTGTATATCTATGTTGAACGTACTGCAAGGGCTGCTTTGTTGAATTTAGTTGAATTTACCCCTAAGAAGTTAATGGGTCCTTTTCTTTTGAACACAATGAGATACAAACAAGCTTTTGATATATTTTTATGAAATTGAACCTTTAATTATCCACAGAGAATTTTGTAAAAATCGAAGCCAGCGTTTAGGAAGATTTGAGGAAAAAATAGTTTTCATCAAAATTCAAAATGGTGGAAATTCTAAGTACGTGGACTTTAGTGCGACGACGTACTTTTTTGTAGAGCAGACACAACCGGACATGTGTGCCAAATTTCAGGTCAATTGGTGATAGGGGGCAAAAACTGTGGGCTTTCACAACTCACAGGTTGTCAAAAAAAACACGTTTTTTTTAGGGGGCGCTATCTGACTTCCTGTACGGTTTAGAGCATGGTCCCAAGAGAGTTATTTCTAAGTTTACATGTGTTACATATTCCTAGCAAGTTTCATACATGTAGGTCAACCGTAGAGCTGGGGCTGATTAATTGAATATTTGTAGGGGGCGCTATCGAGCCGACGTTCCAGTTTTGAGTCATTCAAGTCATATCAGGCAACTACATCTTTGCCTTTAAATGTGTGTGCCAAGTTTAGTTACGTTTCGAGCATGCTTAGTCCCTCAAAAGTACCTTCGCTGTTGACCGCGAAGGATGGGGCGCCACGGCAACAGCGTTACACAAAAAATCAAAAGCTTTAGGGGCTGACATCATGAAAGTCTTATGTTTGTCTAGAAGTAATTGGAAGTTGATCTGATTGACCGACTAAGAGAAGCAAGCCAAAGTATAGAAATATTTACTTCATGTTGCCATTAGGTGGCGCTATGACTCTAATTAAAAATTAGACTGCACATGTCTTCAGGCCTGGAGGCTGATCAAACATGTGAAACCTGGAAAGGATCTTATCATGTGGAGTCGAGTTACATCGGTTTATTCGGTCATGGCGAAGGATCGAACTTCTGCGATGGACCGACGCTACGCCGTTCAACGGATCCTTACAATCTTCAAGGTGATGCATTACCAATGTCTTAAGTCTCTTCCGACGTATTTTGAGAGGGATCTGAATAATCTGTGAGGAGCACGGTGTACAAGTAGAAAACATGTAACTTCCTGTTGCCTCTAGGTGGCGCTATGACTAGGATGAAAATTGATCATATGGATGTCTTCAGGGTCAGGAGGTCATGGCATATGAGAAATATGGAGTAGATTCCATTATGTACGGTCGAGTTAAAGCAACTTCCATTTTCATGGAAAATGGTGTCTCTTTGCCGCTGCTCTGCGCTCACATAGTTCGATATTTTGAAAATCCTGAAATAACTTTTCCCTGCAAAGGTCTCAACATCATATTGCCCGAATGTGGAATCAGTCATGTCTAATCTCTAGGAGGAGTTCGTCAGAATACAACGCCTGAAAACAAGGAAAAGGCCAAAATGTAGCTGTTCACTGCAGCGCCCTCTAGTGTCTGAATATTCTGAAACAATTTGGGTACGTTAAGGGACACGATGTTGACATATGCTACAAAGTTTGTGAAGATAGGCCAAGTAATTAGGAAGTTATGTGTATTGACATATTGAGCCACGCCCCTAAGAGGTTAATTGGTTAATAACTTCTGAACGCAATGAGATATCAACACGGTTGGCAATACCGTTTGATCACATTGAGCCAATGATGATCCACAGAAAATTTCGTAATAAACGGACCTAGCGTTTAGGAGGAATGGGCAAAAATGTGTTTTTTACAAAATTCAAAATGGCGGAAAATCTAATTAGGCGCATTTTAATTTCACGGATGAGTTTTTTGTAGAGCAGTCCCACCCGGACATGTGTGTAAAATTTCAAGTCAATCGGTCAAAGTTCGCAAAAACGGTGGGATTTCAGCCTAAAGGGGGCGCTATAGAGACATTTTCTCAGACTTTTGGTCGACACCCAAATTATATTAAAATTTTCGCCGAGTCGGATGGGTGTGCAAATTTTGAAGAATGTAGGTTTATCCCAAGCACCTCTTTTCTCTGCGCATAGGTTGGGAATAAGAATAATAATAATAATACTTCGCATTTCAATAGGTCCTCGATCTGACTACGTCAGTACTCGGGCCCTAATAAAGTTTCAATCCCTTTCAAGTAAACCAGATCGCTCCATCAGACAAAAACAAATAACATGTGCAATCACTTCGTTAGAACAATGCAAATAAAGTTCAATCTGTGCAAAAAAATAACTAATATTTGGCAAAAAAATACTTATTGTGGCTTTGTACTGAATATATTAATAATAACAATAACGTTCAACCTCGGCAAAACAAAATGAGTGCAGATGTGTGTGAGCCCTCACGTTTTATCAGTATTAGTGACTGCAGAGCTGCTTTCCTCTGCAAATATTTTTTAAAGAGGATTGTAGATTTGATATGGCCTCTCAATTCATGCTCATTGTTGAGCTAAGATTTATATTCTGTTTTGAGAGACGCAGCAGCAGAAAAGACCTCACAGAGATCTCACGGAGGCTTTTAGCAAAACGCCAAGAATCGTCGAGTCGCAAAATCGTAACGGCGTAACGTAAACATTTTCAAGAAAGTACAGGCATTTCTCCATGTATTTATTAATGACGTTTTATGTCCGTGTACTTTGTACTTTTGTACTATGTAAAGTTATCATGTTCATGGGGAGAGTGGTCGTCCTGAACCCACAAGGTAGCGGTTCATCCCTGTTCTCCCCATACACTGTAATAAAAAACCATGTGGTTTAACTTAAAAACCTAAGTTCAATTGCTGCCTTACACTTTCAAGTAGAGTCAAATTGGAATTACAATTTGCTACAACTCATGATTTTTAGTTCACTTTAGCTGACTTTTCATTCTCCGGCATGAGAGAAAAACAAAGCGTGAGCATGAGATTTACAAATGTCTAATTTTCAGGTCAGGATCAGAAACCTCAATATGGAAATTTAATAAACCTGGTCTGGATTAACACGGAGACTCTTAACTCTGTTTAAAACCTGTATGTGGGAAATCTTTGATTCATTCAAAAACAGAAAAAAAGGTGATTTCACTGCTTTAAAAAAGAAGATCTAGACCACAGACGTTACAGATTATTTTAAACCCAGTTTGGTGCCCGCCGCCCGGTACATTATAACAAATAGAATCGGCTGTATTATTTTCCAGGTTGGATGTGGAAGACTAAGAACAAGGCATTCAAATTAGTTATAGTTTAATTTAGGTTTAGGATTTATGAATAGGCTTGAGTCAAAGATGGCAGCTACTCCACCTCCTCGGCCCGTGTCTCGAGGAATGAGAGTATTAATATGACTTAATGTGAAAATATAGCCTTATAATCTGCGAATTATATGCTTCAGCAGTCTTCATGTTAGCAGAACCAGAAGTTGCTCTTCATATCTGTGACAGCTGGCTTTCAAAGCACTTATGGAGCCCAGTTTGCTTTCTCTTTCCCTCGAGCGTTGGATGTTTTGTCTCTAGATGAAGCTTTGAAGGCTTCTGTGCTGCGTTAGCTAGCGTAGATAGCATTAGCTACCGTAGATAGCATTAGCTAGCGTTAGCCCACACTCCACACACTGGACTCTGGCTCTACCTCGTAACCTCCGTTTACAAAGCCCTACTTCGTGAAGTCAGGATTATACTTGGGCAAACAGTTAGACTTTTGGGGGGTTCGGCACCACTTTGGTCTTCATTTTTTCCCGTTTTAAATACTTCTCACAACTTTTGCTACAGGCTAGCTCTGTCTTCTTCTGCTTATTAGAGCTGGTTAAACAACTGACTGACGCATTACCGCCACCTAGTGGCAGGAAGCTATATTGTAACTGAGCGTCTCGTGGATAACAGAAAAAAAATGTAAATGTTTCTTAAATTAACTCTAAGTCACTGTCTTTTAGCTTTTAGTTTCTCTTAACTTGTCTTGTTCTGTGTTTTCTGTCTGTAACTGTGTTTTTTATGCTGCTGCCTGTCTTGGCCAGGTCTCCCTCGAAAAAGAAATTTGTAATCATAATGGACTTCCTGGTTAAAAAAAGGTGTAAAAAAAAAAAATCTCTGTGGCCTACAGGTGCCTCTAGGTGGCTCGCGGCCCAATCAGGGACCGCGCCCCCTTAGTTAAGAATCACTATGGCAACCAGAGGTGAGGCAATAGCCAATGCATTCACCGAACACACTGTGGCTTTGAGGATTCCGTGACATCACATTATTCATAGAGAGCTCAATAATAAGGCTATGCATTTTCTCAGTGGGTTCACATTTCTTCAGCTTTACTAACTCACAGAGCTCTGTATTTGAACTATTTAGTTTCAAGTTGTCCAACTTAGAATCAGTTTGAAAAGCACAAGATGTCGAAGATGAACAACCAAGAAAATAGACTACTTTCATGGGACAAGGAGGAGATGAATACGAGTATTGAATTCATGAATCAGGAAGAGCATGAACCTTACTTAACTAAAGAGGAAGAGGAGGAGATGGATAGGATTATTGAATCCGTGAATCAGAAAGAGCAGAAACATTGTTTAAATGGAGCGGACAAGGAGGAGATGAATAGGAGTACTAAATTCGTGAATCAGGAAGCGCATAAATCTTATTTAACTAAAGAGGATGAGGAGGAGATGGATAGGATTATTGAATCCGTGAATCAGGAAGCGCATAAATCTTATTTAACTAAAGAGGATGAGGAGGAGATGGATAGGATTATTGAATCCGTGAATCAGAGAGAGCAGAAACCTTGTTTAAATGAAGCGGACAAGGAGGAGATGAATAGGAGTACTAAATTCGTGAATCAGGAAGAGCATAAACCTTATTTAACTAAAGAGGAAGAGGAGGAGATGGATAGGTTTCTGGAATCCGTGAGGCAGCCTGAACGTAAAAGAGATGAAGATTGGATCAGCATCAACTCTAACCTCTCCTTCGAAGTGGACGTGGAGTATATTTCTTTACCTCAGATGCCGGTCCGCCGCTTAAATGAATGCATACCAATTTCTGTTTCAGCATGGTTGACAGAGGTAACTGAGTCTGTTCCAGAGGAGGAAAATACATCAGCTCAGCTGGAGACGCTGGTTTCAATTCAGACGCAGGTCGATGCCAAAATTAACCAGAAGAATACAAACAGGACCTCTTCATCACCATCCCATGATAGGGCCAGCATGTACTCTAACTACTCTAACTGCTCCTTTGAGTCGTTTGAAGAGACTGAACCGGATTCAGAGTCAGAGACACTAAATCAACCGCTCTTCCACTTTGATGACAGTGAATTACCAACAATTCCTGCTACAAGACGTGAGACAATGGACAGAGACTCGGTTCTACCAACTCCCTCGCCGGTTCTACCAACTCTCTTGCCGGTTCTACCAACCCTCTCGCTGGTTCTACCACCTCTCTTGCCGGTTCTACCAACTCTCTCGCCGGTTCTACCAACTCCCTCGCTGGTTCTACCACCTCTCTCGCCGGTCCTCCGCTTTAATGACATTGAATTTCCAACATTTCCTGCTGCATTATGTGAGACAATGGACAGAGACTCGGTTCTACCAACTCTCTCGCCGGTTCTACCAACTCCCTCGCTGGTTCTACCACCTCTCTCGCCGGTCCTCCGCTTTGATGACATTGAATTTCCAACAATTCCTGCTTCAATATGTGAGAAAGTGGACATACCAATTCTGACGGATATCTGTCACCTTGAAGATAGTGACTCTCCAGCAATTCCTGCTTTAATATCTGGGACAGTGGACACAGAGTCCGTTTCATCAATTTGCAAGGACACAACCGCACAGCAAGAAAA
The DNA here is from genome assembly GCF_910589615.1 of Taurulus bubalis. Taxonomy (NCBI): domain Eukaryota; kingdom Metazoa; phylum Chordata; class Actinopteri; order Perciformes; family Cottidae; genus Taurulus; species Taurulus bubalis. The sequence continues at coordinate 24,227,286 of NC_136602.1, read as the reverse complement.
AAAGAGAGAGTCAGTTCAGGCATTCCTGAAGAAGCTGGTTTTAAGAGCATTCGAGAAAGCCAAAGTGGACTGCAGTGATGGAGACAAAGCGGAAATGGTCACGATTCTGTTTGAAAGAACGTGGTCCGAAGTCCAGGGTGTCGATTTTGATCCCACCCAACCGTTTAAACAAGTGAACAAGACCCTTTTGAAGGAAATTTGTAAGAAGTGGGGCAGTACAGACTTGGTCCTGTATGCCATGAAAGTAGGGGACCCAGCACTTGGGGACTACATTGCATCCCATGTCAAAGATCACCTCCTGGCACCACCCAAAAAGGGCAACGCCATCAGCAGATTCTTCTCGGCGGTCGGCAGAGCCATCTGCAACGTCTGCATGTGTTCAAACAGAGTTGATGTTCAGTAGGTGAAGGAAAGGTTGGCTGTATGTTGTCTATGGTGATCGTAGACTACATACAGACTCACAAAGGTGGGGCTGGACTCTGTATGCCGTCTACGGTGATCGTAGACTACATACAGACTCACAAAGGTGGGGCTGGACTCTGTATGCCGTCTACGGTGATCGTAGACTACATACAGACTCACAAAGGTGGGGCTGGACTCTGTATGCCGTCTATGGTGATCGTAGACTACATACAGACTCACAAAGGTGGGGCTGGACTCTGTATGCCGTCTACGGTGATCGTAGACAACATACAGACTCACAAAGGTGGGGCTGGACTCTGTATGCCGTCTACGGTGATCGTAGACTACATACAGACTCACAAAGGTGGGGCTGGACTCTGTATGCTGTCTATGGTGATCGTAGACAATATACAGACTCACAAAGGTGGGGCTGGACTCTGTATGCTGTCTATGGTGATCGTAGACAACATACAGACTCACAAAGGTGGGGCTGGACTCTGTATGCTGTCTATGGTGATCGTAGACAATATACAGACTCCAGCCCCACCTTTGTGACTCTGTATGTTGTCTGCGGTGATCGTAGACAACATACAGACTCACAAAGGTGGGGCTGGACTCTGTATGCTGTCTATGGTGATCGTAGACTACATACAGACTCCAGCCCCACCTTTGTGACTCTGTATGTTGTCTGCGGTGATCGTAGACAACATACAGACTCACAAAGGTGGGGCTGGACTCTGTATGCTGTCTATGGTGATCGTAGACTACATACAGACTCCAGCCCCACCTTTGTGACTCTGTATGTTGTCTACGGTGATCGTAGACTACATACATAGTCCAGCCCCACCTTTGTGACTCTGTATGTTGTCTACGGTGATCGTAGACTACATACATAGTCCAGCCCCACCTTTGTGACTCTGTATGTTGTCTACGGTGATCGTAGACAACATACATAGTCCAGCCCCACCTTTGTGACTCTGTATGTAGTCTACAGTGATCGTATGATGATGATCGTAGACAACATACTTGAGCCGTTGTGAGTCTGTGTGTTGTTTACTGTGACAGTAGACAACACACAGATGTCTAATTACTGATTCAATAAAATACCAGTTTAACAGTTGAATGTTGTTGCAGCTTCCTGTTGTTATCACTAGAGGGCGGTAGCTTCTAAATTACTTACCTAAGCTACCATCTTTACCCTAAAATGTAAGTAATAACTTCATAGTATTAAAAGTATTAACTGTTTCTAAATTGTGAATAATTGAAAAAATCACTCTGTTGCTATGAGACAGAGAGTGAGTGAGAGAGAGAGAGATGGAGAGAGAGAGAGAAGCGCAGCTTTGAAGGGGAGCTTTGTAAATGGATGCAGAGTTGTTTTGCTAACCAAAACGCGCGCGCACACACACACACACACACATACTCGTTTTCCTCCTTTGTGGGGCCTGAACTTGTTTTACCCAAGTGTGGGGCCCACCCTTTCCAGTGGTTCTACAACTCTGTAAAAAATACAAGCAACATAAAAAAAAAATCTATATCATAAATATCACTTAAATTTATCAAAATTATAAACTTCTTTCTTGCGTTAGTTTTTTTGTTACTTTGTGGGGCTCCGTTTCAAGCGTTCACAAGTTGTGGGGCCCATTTTAACACACACTTACAAGTTTCAAGGTTTTATATCTTAGCTGGCCACACATTTTAGTTTATATATCTTAGCAAGCCACAATGTTACTATCTGGAGGCAATAATGCTTTCCATGGTTTTTCCCTTGCTTACCTAAGACATTGCAGGACTAGATCTCATTGGAAGCAAATGTTGTAATCATTAGACAAGGCAATAAGATTGCAGTCATAGAATGACCTCCTTAAAACTATAACCCGTGAAGACAGGATGTCCTGTTAAAGTTCTGTCTTTTGCCAAGAACATGTTGTTTAACAGGACATCCGCAAAGAAAACATGAACATTTGTCTCTTGACACATGTTAAACAACATGTTCTGGGCAAAAGACAGAACTTTAATCGGACATCCTCAAAGAAAACAACATGAACATTTGTCTCTTGACACATGTTAAACAACATGTTCTGGGCAAAAGACAGAACTTTAATCGGACATCCTCAAAGAAAACAACATGAACATTTGTCTCTTGACACATGTTAAACAACATGTTCTGGGCAAAAGACAGAACTTTAATCGGACATCCTCAAAGAAAACAACATGAACATTTGTCTCTTGACACATGTTAAACAACATGTTCTGGGCAAAAGACAGAACTTTAACAGGACATCCTCAAAGAAAACAACATGAACATTTGTCTCTTGACACATGTTAAACAACATGTTCTGGGCAAAAGACAGAACTTTAACAGGACATCCTCAAAGAAAACAACATGAACATTTGTCTCTTGACACATGTTAAACAACATGTTCTGGGCAAAAGACAGAACTTTAACAGGACATCCTCAAAGAAAACAACATGAACATTTGTCTCTTGACATGTTAAACAACATGTTCTGGGCAAAAGACAGAACTTTAACAGGACATCCTCAAAGAAAACAACATGAACATTTGTCTCTTGACATGTTAAACAACATGTTCTGGGCAAAAGACAGAACTTTAACAGGACATCCTCAAAGAAAACATGAACATTTGTCTCTTGACATGTTAAACAATATGTTCTGGGCATGTTCTAGAGATGCATTTTTACTGTACTTTTCTTCTTAAAGTAGTGATTCTATTTTTAATGTAGTATTTTACTGCTCTCCAGTCTCTGTCTCTGAGGGCTTGTGGCTCTGCTGTAATGCAGTGCTGACAGTCCATTTTCCCTGGAACTTTGTTCATGACAATGAATCTTCTTAAATGTCTTTCAACGGCTGCACATTCCTCAGGTCTCCAGCTTCTTTTTACAGCAGTGGGTTTATCTAAGTAGGCACAAAAAGAACAGGTTATAGGTTTAAGAATTGTACATCTTAATTGGAGCTGAAACACTATTGGATCGATCATAAAGGTTATCTATTGCAGTACTGACTTAGTTCAGAGAACATTAAAGACTCCCAGTCACTGAGAAATAAATAGTATTATTCTCTAATTTTTGAATTTTTTTATTATGTCCGTGGAGCGCCTTAATACATTATAAGGCCATAACATCGTCTCCCTGCTACCATAGATTTCATTCAAGAGTTTGAAGGGAAACGAATGATTTCAATGACGCAGCACACGCAGGCAAAGTTGACGGACTTCTATTGGGTAACGGCAGGTAAACGTTTAAGCTTAGCTTGTGTTAAGATCAATTAATCAACTAATCGGTGGAATTATAGGTCGATTAAATGAACAAAAAGTAAAGTATTAGTAATTTTTGTGGCAGCTCCATTATGCCTTTTACCCCTTTTACACACAACCACCGGTATGATGAGTTATGAAACCTAGGGGCAATCAGCGCCTTATTTAATTAAGTCATAATTTGTATTCCTATAGAAGACCTGAAAATGTGCAATGGACAGTTTATGTATGTATTTTATAACCAGCATGTCTATGGCTCAGGCAGTAAAGGCCAGTTTGGACATCAATCTGCTCACCTCTTTTTTTCCCGGACTTTCTCTGTTTTGGGGCAGACGCTGTGAAGGAACATTCTTGCAGCGATGTCCCACTGCCCTCGTCATCTGATCCCTCTGTTTCTAGCAATAGTCGAGAGAGAAATATTGACTTTAAACATGATGTAGCTTGCAGAAAAGCTAACTGGATTAGCATTTTCATCACGCGTAATGTTTTTTTGTCATCCGATCCGAGCGTTTCTAGCACACTGGCATCTGGGTACAGAAAATAGTTTGCAAAAATATTCAAGAGAAATATTAACTTAAAATAATGAGGTAGCTTGCAGAAAAGCTAACTGGATTAGCATTTTTATCACACGTAATGGTTTTTGTCATTGTGAAAGCCATCAATTTGCAATGATAAAAACAATAGTTTTAATAGAATAATATAATTGAGTATATGGCATGCATGTTTCTTAAGATGAAAAGGAAACATTTAGACAATATGCATCATTATTCTGAAGTCACCTCTCTTTTTTGCGGACTTCTTCCGTTTTTGGGCCGACGCTGTGGAAAAACAATCTTGCAGCGATGTCCCACTGCCCTCATCATCTGATCCCTCTGTTTCTAGCAATAGTCGAGAGAGAAATATTGACTTTAAACATGATGTAGCTTGCAGAAAAGCTAACTGGATTAGCATTTATATCTATTAATTATTATAACAAGCCCTACAGGCTGTGTGATAAAACATCTACATTTGAGATTAGATTGGGTAGCATAATTTAATGTGTCTAACGCAGTGGTAGGTATGCTTGCTGCACATGCTCAAAATCACACAGGAGGAACTCCCCAGTTGCATAGTCTAGTCTCAATTGATGGTATAATGGGTGAGGATCATATCCATTTGGCAGTATGCTTTTTCATCATCACGTTTTAGTGCACTGTGGATGAATGTAATATGAAAGGTAAACAGGGAGTTTATCCTTTAGGCCTTTCACATATTTGGTTTCTTTGATAGAATCTTAGTTTCAAAATATAGTTGCTGTTTAATAGATGCATTGTCGATTGTAATGAGTGTATGCAAGATTATCTCCAGGTGATGCACTACAGTTGTGACCGCTCGTCTTGATCCGTCTTCCAATACTCCCTATTCCTTCCTTACTTCCTACTAATCAATTGTCTAATCCCGCCAATGGTCAATAAGTAGGCAAACTTGCGGACATTCTACGGCCCAAATAAGGGAAAATGCAGTTGTCATAAACATACATAACCAACGACAGATCATTCATTACTAATTAAAAAACAATTATACACACATACCTCCCATGTCATCTTGCGAACACTCCATGTTCCCTGTCTCCATGCCAACAGCCTCTGAAATGGTAATTGATAGAACATAGAGTTGGAAAACTGAAAATGTTGTGATCAACCTCTGACAATCAAGATGATACAAAAAGTACAACAGCTGGACTAATAGCAATAGCTGAACTGAAACTGTGTAGTTATAGACAAACTATTACCACTAAACCTTTACACCACTTTGTTAATTCACCAATATTCTTGAAGAGTAGGATTTTATGGCTGAAATACATGCAGCATGGATGGGAAGCATCATGTAAGATCATGGATTCACTTTAATGAACTAAAAACACCCACAAGGTTGCCCTCATTGGTCTCATTGCCAATGGTACAATGAGTTATTATTTGTTTTAATCCTTTTTAAAACAGATTGTACTTGTAACTTTAAGTTGTATGTAGGTTTTACCCGTTGCAGTGAAGCGTAACCTTACATAGACGTAAAAATAGAAATTAACAGCGTGGCTTCCGTTGTGAGTGTAGCAACTTCAGTGGATTATACATCTGCAGCAGACATGATGCACCACATCAGTGCCCCATGGGCCACTATAGATGAACAATGCTATCCTTTTAAACAAAATGTCTGACTAAAGTAATATAACAGAATTTAATACCGTTCACATCAATGTGGATTTCATCCAGACTTTTTCCTTTGTAGTCGCCTAGCCGTCCCTGTTCCAATGCCAGAAGAACCTTACTAATTTTGGCTAGCTGCAGGGTGCCCTCTGGAAGGCGGTAGTGTTTTCGGTGGACATTGATATTATGCCCTAGAAAATCTGCCAACTGGTCCAGTTCTGTTGTCTTTAAATTTAGAATGGTGGAGAGGGTAGCGATGTGCTTCCGGAGTTTAGTAGAAGTTAGTGCTTTGGGATGTTTAATACCATCGCATTCCTGCACAAACTGCCTGATGCAGTCAGAACCCCTGATGCAATGGACAGAATGTGGCAGGGCAAATAGGAATGTATTATTACTCAGCACCCCACATTCTTCTCGCTTCTTGCACAGTATGTCAAGCGATTCCCTCATCAGTGGGGTGAGAAGAACGGGAACTTTCCTTCCTCTCTTTCCTACAATGGTGATCCGTACAAAATGCCTGCAAAGTTTCTGCTCTAGTGGTGTTAGGGCCAAGTTCACATCGTCATTCATTTCGGACTCGTCTCTTGACAGGTAGGAAGACATGGGCATTCGTGAAACTTCTCCTTCTCTACGACGGTTAAAAATTATAATTTGTGCCAGGGTAACCTTCGCCAATTCTTTCCAGTTGGAGGGTGACACTTCTTCCATCATTGTATTCACATGTTCCTGCTGTTTCTCAGCCAGATGAGCATGCAGACTTTGGACATCCTCTGTGAATGGCAACAGCTGAGGAGCGTTCCACTTGGCTTGATCCAGCTGTGCAAGCGCTTGGCTTGCAATATCAAATTTCCAGCTTTCTCTGTAAAGCTGCGCAAATTCATCAGCATCTTTGACCATTTCCTTATCCTTCATCTTCAACCCCTCTGTCTTGATGAACATCGCTAGTGAATGTAGACTGTGTCCAACTTTCCGTGCGAGAGATGGCCGTTGATATTTTCCAGTCTCCTCCGTGAATCCAGCTAAACGCCTTACTGCGTTGACAACCTCACTATACTTTTCAGGTTTCATTAATTCTTTGATGGTCTTCACAGGCGCAAGTTCTTTAGCTGCCAGTACAAATCGTCCGAGCTCTCTCAGCTTTTGACGAACATACTGGTGTTGGCTGATTGCCTTTTCATTCTTTTTGAATAGTCTGTGTCCATAATCAAGAAGACAGCGGTCTTTCTTCACAGCGAGTGTTACTGCATCCTGATTCATGTAGCTTAAAAACTTCCAGTATGCATCACTATAGCCGATAGGCGCAGGTTCCGCAAAAGCACACAAAGCTTGAACTCTGGTTTTCCCTGGTCTAGATGTATCCCCCTGAGGCTTGAATTTGCATACCTGGAAATGTCGCCACATCACTTTTTTCGTAAACAACCCAAAGCAGTACACACAATGCATGAATTCGTCTCCTTCCGTCTTTTGCTTTGGTTGCTTGCATGGAACAAGTTTTCCTTCGCGTTTCTCAAAAACTTTGGAATTATGCTGAAAGTTGCCCTGATTCCGGATATAGTCCAACTGCAGTCGCCTCTCTTTTGAGTTCTTTGGACAACTTAACGCTTTTGCAACATCAACCTTGTCACTATGTTTCCGTGACAAGTGTCTCGACATTTTCTGTACTACTTCAGAACAATATAAGCAGTGATGTTTTTTGTTATATTTTCTAGCACCGTCGTGCTTCTTCATAACTGAATCTACATAGACAGATGCCTCTTTGTTAGGTGAAGTTGGAACATCTGCCTCCTTGTTAGTATAGTTAGTGTTCAAATTGCCGCTGCTCTGACTGGAAGACTTGCCGCTGCTCTTACTGGAAGACTTGCCGCTGCTCTGACTGGAAGACTTGCCGCTGCTCTGACTGGAAGACTTGCCGCCGCTCTGACTGGAAGACTTGCCGCCGCTCTGACTGGAAGACTTGCCGCCGCTCTGACTGGAAGACTTGCCGCCGCTCTGACTGGAAGACTTGCCGCCGCTCTGACTGGAAGACTTGCCGCCGCTCTGACTGGAAGACTTGCCGCCGCTCTGACTGGAAAACTTGCCGCCGCTCTGACTGGAAAACTTGCCGCCGCTCTGACTGGAAGACTTGCCGCCGCTCTGACTGGAAGACTTGCCGCCGCTCTGACTGGAAGACTTGCCGCCGCTCTGACTGGAAGACTTGCCGCCGCTCTGACTGGAAGACTTGCCGCTGCTCTGACTGGAAGACTTGCCGCTGCTCTGACTGGTTGATGCAATTTTCTTTCCCTTTTCTTCTCCCAGCAATAACTCCATGCTGCCATCACAACAATGGCAAAACAAAATCTAAATTAATAACAAAAACTCTAAATCATCTTGTTAAGTAAGACCAATACTGACTGTTAACTACTGTATCTACTACATGTTGGGATGATGTACATTCTATAGGGGGCTGAGAGAAATCAAGACAACTCAGTCCAAATAAGAGAGAAATACTGTTGAGTTACCTTTGACTTTCTAAATCAATTCAAAACCATTTGAATGTGTCACATTTAGAGTAAGGCAGAAAATGACATTATGCTACTTAAATATTTGGGCAACAAATATTGAAAATAATAAATATACTTACTATTTACACCAGCTCACTAACAAGAGCAACAGACATACATTGCCGATCATCTATATGCATGTGCCGTCTTATATGCATTCCTGGTATTGTAGTTACTGAACGTGGTAAGGAGTTTGGTGGTGCTCCCTTTAAGAGATAACTTAAGAGTAAAAAAAGGAAAGAAGAGACTTACAGGACGAGAACAGGCTCTCCATGGTCTTTGTAAAGCAATTGAAGAAGTGGCTGGGCCCTCTGCACAGTCGTCGCTTGAATCATAGAGAGCATCAGAACAATCTGGTACTCTAGTCATCTGCAAAAAAAGGGGAGTTATGTCGGTATTGTCATCTATAAATTAGCTATTGGTATTTAAAGTGTCAGAGGCATACCAGAATGCTTTTTGTCCTTCTCAGCTTTGGAACAACTTCATCATCTGATTGCGATGTGGGATTGTCTTTCACAGAATCCTCGTCACTGGTTTCGTCCACTATACTCTCATTTGAATCATACAGAGCATCAGAAAAAGGTGGTACTTCATCCGTCTGGAAAAAGGGAATTATAGTTTCCATTATATAAAAAAAATACCTCACAGGGGAAGAATCTTTGGACCATTATCTTAATCACTTTTTAATGCCATTCAAAGAATTTGAGGTTTACCCGGATGGTTTCAGTACTCCTTAGCTTTTCAAAAACTGGACAGTGATGAGTCAGAGAATGGTCTTCGGAACAATCCTCATCGGTTTCATCAGTGTCGGCATAATCCACAAGGGGAAACCTTCCAACAGTAAACATCTAAAAATAATACATCATATATTAAATCAGTACTAATTGGAGATGGTCACAAATTACAAAAGCAAGCTCATGTAAAAAACCTGTCTGATTTAATAAGCTAAGTGCATGGCACTGACTATTCTAGAGGTCTAACAAAAACATGAGCGCTGCATTGGTTGGTGCACATTAAAAATACCCCTTTTAAATATGCAACGGTGTACAATTACACCTGTAATAACTTGAGGCTAGATGCTGGAATGTTTTGTTGAAATGATGTAAAGTCACTTATAGTTTGAACAAAACGCCAGGGCCCCATAAGGACAGACTAGAAACCAACATGTGTGAGGCTGTCATCTCTCAATAACATATATGGGCCTCCAATGGAGCATGTTCAAAATACCTCTTTTAAACATGCAACAGCTCATTAGGTGTACAATTACACCTGTAATAACTTGAGGTTAGATGCTAAAATGTGTTGTTGAAATTATATAAAGTCACTTATAGTTTGAACAAAACGCCAGGGCCCCATAAGGATAGACTAGAAACAAACATGTGTGTGTGAGGTTAATGTTAAAAATACGCTAAAAATGAGCTTGAGACGCCAGGGCCCCATAAGGATAGACTAGAAACGAACGTGTGTGTGTGTGGTAAACTGGCCCCATGGCTGGATATACACGTTTTGTATATTAAGTCTGATCCCTCAATCTGAAGTCCATCAAATAACTCAATGAGCAACCTGACTTAAACACTGCATAAGAAAAGCAATGTGAACACATCCCTATGATGATAATACAACTACATTGTGTACAGGTCAACATAAATAGTTTGTGGCAACATTGTGTGCATTACTCCCTTACCTGGTCTGTAGCTTTATTTGTGTCCAATTCGTCACGGGAAGTCAGATTTAAAGACGCATCTGTCTCCACTGCCACCGCAGGAGCCTGATCGTTTATCACCTGGAATTAAATTGAAAAAAGAACTGCATTTAGAATGTATAGTAATGATGCATGTTGAGATATTCACAAGTTGCAAAAATGACCTTATGTGAAAACGGTTTCTGAAACGGGATCTAACTTAAAGCTGAGTGCATGGCCTAGTCAGCGTGTGAGGTTAACTGGTTCTATGACTAGAATCTCCTTTAAACATGCAACAGCTCATTAGGTGTACAATTACACCTGTAATAACTTGAGGTTAGATGCTGGAATGTTTTGTTGAAAATTATGTAAAGTCACTTATAGTTTGAACAAAACGCCAGGGCCCCATAAGGACAGACTAGAAACCAACATGTGTGAGGCTGTCATCTCTCAATAACATATATGGGCCTCCAATGGAGCATGTTCAAAATACCTCTTTTAAACATGCAACAGCTCATTAGGTGTACAATTACACCTGTAATAACTTGAGGTTAGATGCTAAAATGTGTTGTTGAAATGATATAAAGTCACTTATAGTTTGAACAAAACGCCAGGGCCCCATAAGGATAGACTAGAAACAAACATGTGTGTGAGGTTAATGTTAAAAATACGCTAAAAAATGAGCTTGAGACGCCAGGGCCCCATAAGGATAGACGGGAAACGAACGTGTGGGTGTGGTAAACTGGCCCCATGGCTGGATATACACGTTTTGTATATTAAGTCTGATCCCTCAATCTGAAGTCCATCAAATAACTCAATGAGTAACCTGACTTAAACACTGCATAAGAAAAGCAATGTGAACACATCCCTATGATGATAATACAACTACATTGTGTACAGGTCAACATAAATAGTTTGTGGCAACATTGTGTGCATTACTCCCTTACCTGGTCTGTAGCTTTATTTGTGTCCAATTCGTCATGGGAAGTCAGATTTAAAGACGCATCTGTCTCCACTGCCACCGCAGGAGCCTGATCGTTTATCACCTGGAATTAAATTGAAAAAAGAACTGCATTTAGAATGTATAGTAATGATGCATGTTGAGATATTCACAAGTTGCAAAAATGACCTTATGTGAAAACGGTTTCTGAAACGGGATCTAACTTAAAGCTGAGTGCATGGCCTAGTCAGCGTGTGAGGTTAACTGGTTCTATGACTAGAATCTCCTTTAAACATGCAACAGCTCTTAGGTGTACAATTACACCTGTAATAACTTGAGGTTAGATGCTGGAATGTTTTGTTGAAATGATGTAAAGTCACTTATAGTTTGAACAAAACGCCAGGGCCCCATAAGGACAGACTAGAAACCAACATGTGTGAGGCTGTCATCTCTCAATAACATATATGGGCCTCCAATGAAGCATGTTCAAAATACCTCTTTTAAACATGCAACAGCTCATTAGGTGTACAATTACACCTGTAATAACTTGAGGTTAGATGCTAAAATGTGTTGTTGAAATTATATAAAGTCACTTATAGTTTGAACAAAACGCCAGGGCCCCATAAGGATAGACTAGAAACAAACATGTGTGTGTGAGGTAAACTGGCCCCATGGCTGGATATACACGTTTTGTATATTAAGTCTGATCCCTCAATCTGAAGTCCATCAAATAACTCAATGAGCAACCTGACTTAAACACTGCATAAGAAAAGCAATGTGAACACATCCCTATGATGATAATACAACTACATTGTGTACAGGTCAACATAAATAGTTTGTGGCAACATTGTGTGCATTACTCCCTTACCTGGTCTGTAGCTTTATTTGTGTCCAATTCGTCACGGGAAGTCAGATTTAAAGACGCATCTGTCTCCACTGCCACCGCAGGAGCCTGATCGTTTATCACCTGGAATTAAATTGAAAAAAGAACTGCATTTAGAATGTATAGTAATGATGCATGTTGAGATATTCACAAGTTGCAAAAATGACCTTATGTGAAAACGGTTTCTGAAACGGGATCTAACTTAAAGCTGAGTGCATGGCCTAGTCAGCGTGTGAGGTTAACTGGTTCTATGACTAGAATCTCCTTTAAACATGCAACAGCTCATTAGGTGTACAATTACACCTGTAATAACTTGAGGTTAGATGCTGGAATGTTTTGTTGAAAATTATGTAAAGTCACTTATAGTTTGAACAAAACGCCAGGGCCCCATAAGGACAGACTAGAAACCAACATGTGTGAGGCTGTCATCTCTCAATAACATATATGGGCCTCCAATGGAGCATGTTCAAAATACCTCTTTTAAACATGCAACAGCTCATTAGGTGTACAATTACACCTGTAATAACTTGAGGTTAGATGCTAAAATGTGTTGTTGAAATTATATAAAGTCACTTATAGTTTGAACAAAACGCCAGGGCCCCATAAGGATAGACTAGAAACAAACATGTGTGTGTGAGGTTAATGTTAAAAATACGCTAAAAATGAGCTTGAGACGCCAGGGCCCCATAAGGATAGACTAGAAACGAACGTGTGTGTGTGTGGTAAACTGGCCCCATGGCTGGATATACACGTTTTGTATATTAAGTCTGATCCCTCAATCTGAAGTCCATCAAATAACTCAATGAGCAACCTGACTTAAACACTGCATAAGAAAAGCAATGTGAACACATCCCTATGATGATAATACAACTACATTGTGTACAGGTCAACATAAATAGTTTGTGGCAACATTGTGTGCATTACTCCCTTACCTGGTCTGTAGCTTTATTTGTGTCCAATTCGTCACGGGAAGTCAGATTTAAAGACGCATCTGTCTCCACTGCCACCGCAGGAGCCTGATCGTTTATCACCTGGAATTAAATTGAAAAAAGAACTGCATTTAGAATGTATAGTAATGATGCATGTTGAGATATTCACAAGTTGCAAAAATGACCTTATGTGAAAACAGTTTCTGAAACGGGATCTAACTTAAAGCTGAGTGCATGGCCTAGTCAGCGTGTGAGGTTAACTGGTTCTATGACTAGAATCTCCTTTAAACATGCAACAGCTCATTAGGTGTACAATTACACCTGTAATAACTTGAGGTTAGATGCTGGAATGTTTTGTTGAAAATTATGTAAAGTCACTTATAGTTTGAACAAAACGCCAGGGCCCCATAAGGACAGACTAGAAACCAACATGTGTGAGGCTGTCATCTCTCAATAACATATATGGGCCTCCAATGGAGCATGTTCAAAATACCTCTTTTAAACATGCAACAGCTCATTAGGTGTACAATTACACCTGTAATAACTTGAGGTTAGATGCTAAAATGTGTTGTTGAAATGATATAAAGTCACTTATAGTTTGAACAAAACGCCAGGGCCCCATAAGGATAGACTAGAAACAAACATGTGTGTGAGGTTAATGTTAAAAATACGCTAAAAAATGAGCTTGAGACGCCAGGGCCCCATAAGGATAGACGGGAAACGAACGTGTGTGTGTGGTAAACTGGCCCCATGGCTGGATATACACGTTTTGTATATTAAGTCTGATCCCTCAATCTGAAGTCCATCAAATAACTCAATGAGTAACCTGACTTAAACACTGCATAAGAAAAGCAATGTGAACACATCCCTATGATGATAGTACAACTACATTGTGTACAGGTCAACATAAATAGTTTGTGGCAACATTGTGTGCATTACTCCCTTACCTGGTCTGTAGCTTTATTTGTGTCCAATTCGTCATGGGAAGTCAGATTTAAAGACGCATCTGTCTCCACTGCCACCGCAGGAGCCTGATCGTTTATCACCTGGAATTAAATTGAAAAAAGAACTGCATTTAGAATGTATAGTAATGATGCATGTTGAGATATTCACAAGTTGCAAAAATGACCTTATGTGAAAACGGTTTCTGAAACGGGATCTAACTTAAAGCTGAGTGCATGGCCTAGTCAGCGTGTGAGGTTAACTGGTTCTATGACTAGAATCTCCTTTAAACATGCAACAGCTCTTAGGTGTACAATTACACCTGTAATAACTTGAGGTTAGATGCTGGAATGTTTTGTTGAAATGATGTAAAGTCACTTATAGTTTGAACAAAACGCCAGGGCCCCATAAGGACAGACTAGAAACCAACATGTGTGAGGCTGTCATCTCTCAATAACATATATGGGCCTCCAATGGAGCATGTTCAAAATACCTCTTTTAAACATGCAACAGCTCATTAGGTGTACAATTACACCTGTAATAACTTGAGGTTAGATGCTAAAATGTGTTGTTGAAATTATATAAAGTCACTTATAGTTTGAACAAAATGCCAGGGCCCCATAAGGATAGACTAGAAACAAACATGTGTGTGTGAGGTTAATGTTAAAAATACGCTAAAAATGAGCTTGAGACGCCAGGGCCCCATAAGGATAGACTAGAAACGAACGTGTGTGTGTGTGGTAAACTGGCCCCATGGCTGGATATACACGTTTTGTATATTAAGTCTGATCCCTCAATCTGAAGTCCATCAAATAACTCAATGAGTAACCTGACTTAAACACTGCATAAGAAAAGCAATGTGAACACATCCCTATGATGATAATACAACTACATTGTGTACAGGTCAACATAAATAGTTTGTGGCAACATTGTGTGCATTACTCCCTTACCTGGTCTGTAGCTTTATTTGTGTCCAATTCGTCACGGGAAGTCAGATTTAAAGACGCATCTGTCTCCACTGCCACCGCAGGAGCCTGATCGTTTATCACCTGGAATTAAATTGAAAAAAGAACTGCATTTAGAATGTATAGTAATGATGCATGTTGAGATATTCACAAGTTGCAAAAATGACCTTATGTGAAAACGGTTTCTGAAACGGGATCTAACTTAAAGCTGAGTGCATGGCCTAGTCAGCGTGTGAGGTTAACTGGTTCTATGACTAGAATCTCCTTTAAACATGCAACAGCTCATTAGGTGTACAATTACACCTGTAATAACTTGAGGTTAGATGCTGGAATGTTTTGTTGAAAATTATGTAAAGTCACTTATAGTTTGAACAAAACGCCAGGGCCCCATAAGGACAGACTAGAAACCAACATGTGTGAGGCTGTCATCTCTCAATAACATATATGGGCCTCCAATGGAGCATGTTCAAAATACCTCTTTTAAACATGCAACAGCTCATTAGGTGTACAATTACACCTGTAATAACTTGAGGTTAGATGCTAAAATGTGTTGTTGAAATTATATAAAGTCACTTATAGTTTGAACAAAATGCCAGGGCCCCATAAGGATAGACTAGAAACAAACATGTGTGTGTGAGGTTAATGTTAAAAATACGCTAAAAATGAGCTTGAGACGCCAGGGCCCCATAAGGATAGACTAGAAACGAACGTGTGTGTGTGTGGTAAACTGGCCCCATGGCTGGATATACACGTTTTGTATATTAAGTCTGATCCCTCAATCTGAAGTCCATCAAATAACTCAATGAGTAACCTGACTTAAACACTGCATAAGAAAAGCAATGTGAACACATCCCTATGATGATAATACAACTACATTGTGTACAGGTCAACATAAATAGTTTGTGGCAACATTGTGTGCATTACTCCCTTACCTGGTCTGTAGCTTTATTTGTGTCCAATTCGTCACGGGAAGTCAGATTTAAAGACGCATCTGTCTCCACTGCCACCGCAGGAGCCTGATCGTTTATCACCTGGAATTAAATTGAAAAAAGAACTGCATTTAGAATGTATAGTAATGATGCATGTTGAGATATTCACAAGTTGCAAAAATGACCTTATGTGAAAACGGTTTCTGAAACGGGATCTAACTTAAAGCTGAGTGCATGGCCTAGTCAGCGTGTGAGGTTAACTGGTTCTATGACTAGAATCTCCTTTAAACATGCAACAGCTCATTAGGTGTACAATTACACCTGTAATAACTTGAGGTTAGATGCTGGAATGTTTTGTTGAAAATTATGTAAAGTCACTTATAGTTTGAACAAAACGCCAGGGCCCCATAAGGACAGACTAGAAACCAACATGTGTGAGGCTGTCATCTCTCAATAACATATATGGGCCTCCAATGGAGCATGTTCAAAATACCTCTTTTAAACATGCAACAGCTCATTAGGTGTACAATTACACCTGTAATAACTTGAGGTTAGATGCTAAAATGTGTTGTTGAAATGATATAAAGTCACTTATAGTTTGAACAAAACGCCAGGGCCCCATAAGGATAGACTAGAAACAAACGTGTGTGAGGTTAATGTTAAAAATACGCTAAAAAATGAGCTTGAGACGCCAGGGCCCCATAAGGATAGACGGGAAACGAACGTGTGTGTGTGGTAAACTGGCCCCATGGCTGGATATACACGTTTTGTATATTAAGTCTGATCCCTCAATCTGAAGTCCATCAAATAACTCAATGAGTAACCTGACTTAAACACTGCATAAGAAAAGCAATGTGAACACATCCCTATGATGATAATACAACTACATTGTGTACAGGTCAACATAAATAGTTTGTGGCAACATTGTGTGCATTACTCCCTTACCTGGTCTGTAGCTTTATTTGTGTCCAATTCGTCATGGGAAGTCAGATTTAAAGACGCATCTGTCTCCACTGCCACCGCAGGAGCCTGATCGTTTATCACCTGGAATTAAATTGAAAAAAGAACTGCATTTAGAATGTATAGTAATGATGCATGTTGAGATATTCACAAGTTGCAAAAATGACCTTATGTGAAAACGGTTTCTGAAACGGGATCTAACTTAAAGCTGAGTGCATGGCCTAGTCAGCGTGTGAGGTTAACTGGTTCTATGACTAGAATCTCCTTTAAACATGCAACAGCTCTTAGGTGTACAATTACACCTGTAATAACTTGAGGTTAGATGCTGGAATGTTTTGTTGAAATGATGTAAAGTCACTTATAGTTTGAACAAAACGCCAGGGCCCCATAAGGACAGACTAGAAACCAACATGTGTGAGGCTGTCATCTCTCAATAACATATATGGGCCTCCAATGGAGCATGTTCAAAATACCTCTTTTAAACATGCAACAGCTCATTAGGTGTACAATTACACCTGTAATAACTTGAGGCTAGATGCTAAAATGTGTTGTTGAAATGATATAAAGTCACTTATAGTTTGAACAAAACGCCAGGGCCCCATAAGGACAGACTAGAAACCAACATGTGTGAGGCTGTCATCTCTCAATAACATATGGGCCTCCAATGGAGCATGTTCAAAATACCTCTTTTAAACATGCAACAGCTCATTAGGTGTACAATTACACCTGTAATAACTTGAGGTTAGATGCTAAAATGTGTTGTTGAAATGATATAAAGTCACTTATAGTTTGAACAAAACGCCAGGGCCCCATAAGGATAGACTAGAAACAAACATGTGTGTGTGAGGTTAATGTTAAAAATACGCTAAAAATGAGCTTGAGACGCCAGGGCCCCATAAGGATAGACTAGAAACGAACGTGTGTGTGTGTGTGGTAAACTGGCCCCATGGCTGGATATACACGTTTTGTATATTAAGTCTGATCCCTCAATCTGAAGTCCATCAAATAACTCAATGAGCAACCTGACTTAAACACTGCATAAGAAAAGCAATGTGAACACATCCCTATGATGATAATACAACTACATTGTGTACTGGTCAACATAAATAGCGTGTGGCAACATTGTGTGCATTACTCCCTTACCTGGTCTGTAGCTTCATTTGTGTCCAATTCGTCATGGGAAGTCAGATCTAAAGACGTATCTGTCTCCACTGCCACCGCAGGAGCCTGATCGTTTATCACCTGGAATTAAGTTGAAAAAAGAACTGCAGTTAGAATGTATAGTAATGATGCATGTTGAGATACTCACAAGTTGCAAAAATGACCTTATGTGAAAACGGTTTCTGAAACGGGATCCAACTTAAAGCTGAGTGCATGGCCTAGTCAGCGTGTGAGGTTAACTGGTTCTATGGCTGTAAAACTAGATAACTGTGTTTCAGATTAAATCTCATCCCTCAATCTGAAGTCTATCACATAACCTAATCAGTCAATTTGGACACATCCCTATGATGATAATACAACTACATTGTGTACAGGTCAACATAAATAGTTTGTGACAACATTGTGTACATTACTCCCTTACCTGGTCTGTAGCTTCATTTGTGTCCAATTCGTCATGGGCAGTCAGATTTGAAGACATATCTGTCTCCACTGCCGCCGCAGAAGCCTGGTCGTTTGTCACCTGGAATTAAATTGAAAAAAGAACTGCATTTAGAATTTATAGTAATGATGCATGTTGAGATAATGATCATATAAATCGTTATATTCCGTAGATAATCTTCATTTCATTATTCTTATGTCTATTAGAGTTCAAGTTGTGCGAGGTCAGTTTAACAGTTACTGTCTGTGAGAACAGTCCGGTTGTCTGTTCCTCAAGGTTCCACGCTCTGCACTACAACACTCACACCTGTTTATGAGTATATTGACATTAGAGAAGCAGACTGGTCGTTGCGTTCCAGCCTTGTCAGAAAAGATGAGGACACGATTCTCCTCCTCTTCGAAATGTTAGAGCCAATAGAAATGTTAGATGTTCATGACGGAAAACCGTGTATTAAAGAGCCGAACGTCCGGCTGTTCGTGGTGTTTTTTGGGCAGTCAACCTGCGTGTTGACTGGACGACTCCCTGCTATCAAGATTGCAGCACTTGTTACTTTACTTGTGATCAAGGAAAATAAATTCAGAGAACGAGAAGTTGTTTGACTAAGTTCTTACGGACACTATACCAGGCATCCAATAATTATTACGCATTAACAATAATCACAAGTTGCAATAATGACCAAATGTGAAAACGGTTTCTAAAACGGCATATAACTTAAAGATGAGTGCATGGCATCGTTTATTCTAGAGGTCTAACATGCCTCAGAACATATAGGGGGCTGCACTATTTCATATTCAAAATGCCCTTTTAAAAACATACAGCAGCTCACAACGTGTAACATTATATCTATAATAATTTGAGGTTAGACAGTAAACAGTGGTGTACAAATGATGTGTAGTCACATAAAGTGAGAATAAAACGAGAGGGCCCTATGAGGTAAAGACTAGAAAAGTATGTGTGTGTGTGAGATTAACTTTAAAATCGGTCAAAGTAAAATAGAAATCGCCAGGGCCTCATAAGGATAGACTAGAAACCGACATGTGTGTGTGTATGTGAGGTTAAGTGGCTCCATGGCAGCATATTGACTGGATATACACGTTTTATATATTAAGTCTGATCTGTCAATCTGAAGTCCATCAAATAACCCAATGCGTAACCTGACTTAAACACTGCATAAGAAAAGCAATGTGAACACATCCCTATGATGATAATACAACTACATTGTGTACAGGTCAACATAAATAGTTTGTGGCAACATTGTGTGCATTACTCCCTTACCTGGTCTGTAGCTTCATTTGTGTCCAATTCGTCATGGGAAGTCAGATCTAAAGACGTATCTGTCTCCACTGCCACCGCAGGAGCCTGATCGTTTATCACCTGGAATTAAGTTGAAAAAAGAACTGCATTTAGAATGTATAGTAATGATGCATGTTGAGATACTCACAAGTTGCAAAAATGGCCTTATGTGAAAACGGTTTCTGAAACGGGATCCAACTTAAAGCTGAGTGCATGGCCTAGTCAGCGTGTGAGGTTAACTGGTTCTATGGCTGTAAAACTAGATAAATGTGTTTCAGATTAAATCTCATCCCTCAATCTGAAGTCTATCACATAACCTAATCAGTCAATTTGGACACATCCCTATGATGATAATACAAGTACATTGTGTACAGGTCAACATAAGTAGTTTGTGGCAACATTGTGTACATTACTCGCTTACCTGGTCTGTAGCTTCATTTGTGTCCAATTGGTCATGGGCAGTCAGATTTGAAGACGTCTCTGTGTCCACTGCCATCGCAGGAGCCTGATCGTTTGTCACCTGGAATTCAAATAAAAAGCAAGAACTAATATACATCCAATAGATCACATGGACACCCATAGATACACTAGCTGAATTAGTCAGCCAATTTTAATACACTTGAAATTCTTAAACAAATGCATCAGTATACTTATCGAACCAACTCACCTTTTGACGCCATGGCCATTTTGAGTCACCATAATTGTACTCTATTTCAGATCCTGCTTCTATCGTCTTCACAGCGAACATGCACAAATGTGGCCTGTTGTTTACAACGACCTTTTTCATGATGCAGTTTGGAGATAGGTGGTTGTCGTTGACCAATCTTCCAAGGGATCCATCTTCTCCAGATGCATCAATACTAAAAGGTATAAGAAAGCCACCTATTAAAATATGTACAACTCAAAAAACAACTTTCTTTAATTCGATACATCTTCAGTGCCATTTAAAATACACTGTTTATCAACTCGAATGGTATAACATTTGCTATAACCTGATATGAGAGAAAGGCCTGCACCAGATAACGCTCTTTTCCTTAGCTAAAAAGAAAGCCTAACATGTAAGATTAAAAGGACTGTTCCTGCTTTCATACATTCATCAACCCTTTGTTTCAAATCTTACGTAGAAATACAACTTCTCTACAAAACAAACATGCTTACCACCAGTGACGTTTCATCCATTCAAATTCAAACAGAAATGTACTCTGTGTCCCTGAGTAATTCCTTGATCGGCATTCTTCCAGTGCTACGAGTTCTCCTCTGTACTCCAAGACAAAATCCCCTGGTTCGATCCGCTGGGTAGCAAACACTCCTCTTCCTATGAGGACACGTATAAATACACATGGAATTAGAGGAAACATTGAGTCATCTTAACCTTTCACATGCAGCATTACACACACAGGATTTAAAATTGATGTACTGCCTTTAAAACAAACATAGGAGCTAGAGATTCTGTGTAATAACTAATAATTACCCTTTTCATTGTCTGCCTACAAAGATAGGCATTTATAATTCATATAGGAAGGCGATATGCCATTGAAAGGTGGGCCAAGTATATTTCAGCGTATGCAGACTGGTCAGGCTTATGCAGACTTGCACCTAGCTGTATTATATTTCACAAAACTTAAATACGTGCTTATTCTACATGCACAGGTCAATGAATAGTACTGAGAAATGAAATTGAGCCAAATACTGGGCCTTAAAGGACCTGGAATCCCTGTACCTTTGTTGACATCAATGAAGCTTTCCTTTAACCATGGCTTGTCCCTCGAAGACAGAATATGCGATTTTGCATCCTCAGCAGGCCGTATCCTCGGCTTTCTTTTCAACATTATGCTTCTGTGAAAACATTTTATTAAATCAATTTCACAGGTATCAAAACGTGAGAAAACAACCTAATAACTAATTAACCTATTTCAATGTGTTATTTATATATTCAAGCATTGGTGATATACGCTGAGTAGACATTGGAACCACCGCCTGTATCCACACCATATGCACGTAATGAGCTCTGAACCCCAGCTTTAAATCATGGGGTCTGAGCCATATTCAAATGAAGAGAAAACTATAATGTTAGACAAATACGGAGATACCTAAAAATATCATTCAGGCTGAATTTCACTAGGAAATGTTAATGTGTTGTAGTTGTATTCATGTCATTGTGTATGACAATGTTGTAACCTTATTCTTCAAGCCGTGTACAACTTTGGGGCAAATAATGAATATGAAAACATAATTATAAGCAGTAAGAAAGTTTTTTCATAACTTATAATATTCACAGCTTTGAAAATGTAACTGGAGCAAAGTAACACTGCATCCAGTCCCGTGACTGTAAGACAGGACACACTGCTCATGAACCCGACACGCCTCAATGAATATATGATAAGAGAATATATATGATATATTTTCTATTTGACCCCAAGTCTGTTTTACAGTGCGAGGGTTACAGCTGAACCAATAAGGCTAAGATGATGTCACACACCTGCAACAGAGTCATTTAACAGAATACATGCACGTGGTTATAGTCAGATGTATCGTGCTCTAGATGAAGCAGTGATATTATACATCTATACACACACTATGTATAGTGTGTGAATAGATGTATAATATCAATATTCAGACACTGTTGGTGATATATCGGACTAAAATTCTTTTTAATCTGAATTATGACTTTAACAACTTAGTATTTGTGCAATATTAAACGATCCACGCACAGAGCGCATTCAATCGGCGATATATGTTACCGGGCGGACGGCAACCCAACGTCGGCCTGAGAGACCAAACTACCCGTAAAAGTCGGCTAAACGCCGCTACTACCTTCGGTCATTGTCCCCATTTGCACCACGCTGTAGCCAGCTGGCGCTCATGCTAGTTCCACGCTAACTTCCGCTAGTTCCCCGACAACCACCAAAGGTAGGGACCAGCCCCGGCTCCACACCCGACTTGGGCAGAGGGGGCTCGGACAGTAGCAGCAGGAGCGGGGAGCTAAGCAGCGCTAGCTAGCGCTGCTTCTAGCTTGCTACAGCGGGACACTGACCGGAGGTAGTAGCGCCGCATAACCCGACTTTTACCGTCTTCGTCACCGAACTAACAACCAGCCGAATTAATCTTATTAATTGTATTAATTGTAATTGTATCGCGGGGGTTTTGCGACGCGAGGGAGCTCCTGCAATCGGCGGTACAGCAACTTAACGTCGGCCTGAGAGACCAAACTACGTGTTTACCAGCCAACCCACCGTGAAGCTCTCCGGTTCTAGCGAGTATTCAGTCCGTTGATACAGTTGACAAAGTCATATTAAATAAAGTAAACCTACCTTAGAGGAGACGTTCTTGGAGATGTGTCCACATGGCAATGTGCTGGTAGAGAGCTCGCCAGTGAGACTTGGCCTTAAATCTCGCGAGATGAGAAATATCGCGGGAAATCTTGCGAGATGTTATACACACCACCGGAAGTGTGTGTATCTGCTGCACCAGCACCCTTCCACCACTAGGGTGGGAAATAGTATGAATTCCACACACACATTACACACACTTTTCCATATTTTGTCACCTTGTGGGACTTTTTTTAGTTTTGTTAAAAAAAGCAACAGGCATATCAGGAGAGGCTGCTGAGCTCATTTAAAGCAACATCTTTGTGGGGTCCACCGTTTTGGGCCCCACAAGGGAAAAGAGCCCCATAACGTTGGTGTGCTCCCTGTCGCTGGGCCCAACAAAGTAACATTCACGAGGACACACACACACACACACACACACACACACACACACACACACACACACACACATACACGTTTTTGCTACCCCATGGGGTCCACTGACTGGTAGCAGCCCGGTGGGGCCCACCCTTTCTGAAGGGTCTAGAGTCATGGTTTTAACTGCTAAAATCATGATAATTTTTTGTTGACACAAAAATGACTTTAAACATCAAAAACTCTCTTAAAAATGTTAAACCTGAATTTTCTCTCCCCCTGGGGACTGGTCCCCAGGGGGAGCGAAAATCAGGTTATGTCTATTGTTATACAATGAACACCACTGTGAGGCCCTCTACAGTTCATGACAATCATTGAATCTACCTATATTGGTTGAAACTCTATTATGAGATTACATTAACACTAAATCTCATCATCTTTTTTTTAAACAGACCATATCTGATTTTAAATTATAATTGTTGAGCAAACAACACTACAAGAAAACACTTAGACAAAAGAGGAGACAAATTAAGCTCATACTTGAACAAAGCTTTTATTCAGAACATCGATTTAAAGCACACTAGGTGCCAAAGAGTTTTAAACATGCCATAACAACAGTTACAAAAAACTGCAAAGAACATCAAATGTATGAAACGTGTACGAACAAGTGCAATGTCTTTTTTAGTAAATTATTTTTGCACTTTCACGCTGAATGGCAGTGATGTGATTTTTCACGTAAAACTTAACTGCGGTCCAGCTTCTATTTCTAAGAGCTTTTGGTGAAGCCTTAATACAGGTGACAGTCAGATTTTCTTGCTACTTTACCAGATTTGATGAAGGACACCAGTGTCTTCTCCACAGCATTAACCTCTTTGAGTGACCAAGTCCTCTTCTTTGAGGTTTCGATAAAAGACAAAAAGAAAGCAAAAGACAATCAGGGATGTACGCAATATTTACAGAGATCTTATCTCGTACTGAAAACCCTGATGTAACCTGCAGATTGTCAGTAACCAGATTAATTTCCCACCCGTTAAAATATATATCATTTTTATATTTGCATTTATGTTTTGATGTGGATTAAGCCTAAACATATCCCTGTATAGAGCTGCTGTCATTTTAAGAGCAGCCTACCGTCTTTTCAGAGTTCATGAACAGACTGCACATTACTCGAGTTGACTGATTCATAGAGCTTCAATTGTTCAGCAGTGGGAATTGTCATTCTTACTTACAAGGTCAACTGTTCAGCTTGTTGACCTTGTAAGTATGGCGGACTAAAACAGCTGCTGTTTCGACTCAGATGGCGGACTAAAACGGCTGCTTTGTCGACTTTAATATATGCAAATAGGTCTCAACTTCAGTTGACCAAGGTGTATTTATTCTCCTGTTAAAAACAGTAGGTCTAGTAATTTTCACAGCTGCACATAACACAACCAACAGCTCAGCATTAACCTGCCCACCTCAAGAGCTGCACAATTTGTTCATAAAATCTAGCAGCTAAGTACTGTTAAAACTACTAATTTGAGTAATAAATAATTAACATTAACTTAAATCCAAAAGGAAATGTGTCTGTGCTTGGCTGCAAATAACCATATATGGTATACAGGAGAGAAATCTGACTTAGGGGCCAAAGCAGGTTATATCTGGGTTTTAGCGCCTCAGTGGGCAACCCTGTCTCCTAAAAATTAAGTTCCCCCAGAACTAATATGCATTCGCAATTACCTTTGATCAGAAACGTATCTCCTCCCTGATTATGTTTGTGTTTGACGTATTACA
The DNA here is from genome assembly GCF_910589615.1 of Taurulus bubalis. NCBI lineage: Eukaryota > Metazoa > Chordata > Actinopteri > Perciformes > Cottidae > Taurulus > Taurulus bubalis. The sequence goes on along the minus strand of NC_136602.1, from coordinate 24,202,311 downwards.
CATACGTTGATTAAACACGTATACATTGATTATACACATATTTTTGTTTCATTGTTTTTATGTTTGTGTGTGACGTATTACAAATACAGTTATAATCGTGTGTTTGTTATTGTTTTCTTGCTTTATTTAAGCATATTTTAATTTCTAAACTCTAAAAGAAGGATTCCCTCAGCAGTGTCAAGCGAGGAGGGGCGGGGTGAGGCCGGTAACGGAGCCGTCTGAAGACCGCTTGGCCTCCGCCGTCAGGCCGGCGGTAACTGCCTCTGTCTGCCCGGCTCCGGTCTTCTCTGAGTCGGGTTGTTTGTGAATGCAGCCCAAAGTGTGTGATGAACTCCATCTAGTGCAGTGAACCACTGCGATCATCAGCAGACACTCGGGTCTCTGTAGTCACATCAGCTGGAGAATCTGACGTGAAACAGATTCAAACGGGCGGAAACAGTCACGGGACCCAACATCCGGTTTTCAAAATACTGATATTGATGTGTTCAGCACATTTTTGACCACATCCACACATCTGAACTGTAGCAGTACGTTGTGTTTGACACATTACAACATTTCTGTATGACCAGTACAGTTAAGATGTGTGGATGTTTCACGTCAGATTCTGCACTTGATGTGACCTCAGAGACCCGAGTGTCTGCTGATGATGCAGTGGTTCACTGCACTAGATGGAGTTCATCACACTTTGGGCTGCATTCACAAACAACCCGACTCAGAGAAGACCGGAGCCGGGCAGACAGAGGCCGTTACCGCCGGCCTGACGGCGGAGGCCAAGCGTCTGAAGACCGAGCCCCGGTGCGACCGGGGGTCGGTACCGGCCTCACAACGGCGAGCAAGCGGTCTTCAGACCGGCTCCGTTACCGGGCTCACCCCGCCCCTCTTCGCTTGCCGCTACTGAGGGAATCCTTCTTTTTTTCTTTCTCCGCCGAATTTAGAAATTAAAATATGCTTAAATAAAGCAAGAAAACAATAACACAAACACACGATTATAAACGTATTTGTAATACGTCCAACACAAATATAAAAAACGATTAAACTAAAATACGTGTTTAATCAACGTATACGTGTATAATCAATGTATGTGTAATACATCAAACACAAACATAATCAGGGAGGAGATGCGTTTCTGATCAAACGTAATTAAAGCCATAATCGAAGCCATTTTAATCAGGCTAGGATGCACAAGCTCTCATCACACAAGTGAAGTGAGTGACAGATTAAACTTGGCACTAATAAAGTATTAAAGAATAATAAAACCATTTAATAGGTAGAATATTAAAAACAATAGGACAATATTCTTTTAATTTCACCCTTTTTGTAAAAGCAGGGAACAAAATAGGAGTGCATTTAGTGTGTGAAATACCTGTTTTAGAGTCATCCCTGCCAGAGTCAAGGCGCTATTTTTTCTTGGACCTTGAGGAGCCTGTAACAGTAACAAATGATGAGTATATCAATAACAGAAATCAAAAGATGGCATCAATTTACTTATTAACTGTGTGGTTAAAATGATCTGTATTTATTTGCTCCAGTGTAAAGACTGGTGGTGGTTATACCTGTTTTTGGGGCATCACTGTTACAATCTTACATTGTGAACTGAACCTGACAATCAACCCCCATACAGGGCCAGGGTGAGGATATAACATGGATTGTCAGGGTTGTGATTACTTAGCATACCAAAGGTGATGTTACAGTGATTACTTCATTTACCAAAGGATTTGGCTGATAATTTTCTCACTTTTTCTTTGTCAACAAATCTCAAAAATAGTTTTTGGACGAGTTCTATTATTTTGGATGCATTCACAATACTTGTTAGTCGGTCAGTTCATTGTTGGTTTGTAACATAACATTTGAGAAGAAAATATATTGAAACCCTTGTAGTTTTAAGTAAAGGTACACGATGGCAACACAGCGGTGGATGTATGGTTGGGACAATGTTTGCAATTTTTTCCTGTGTGATGAAAATATGAAAACCTAACTCATTCTGATACAAACTGTAAATTATGAAAAACATAATGGTCTGCAAACAAGCAGATATCAAGGGTAGATACATGCTGTAAGTTCCAAATGCAGTAGATTTTCCCATTAGTAACAATAGGAAAGTAAAATGTGAGGCACTGCACAGGAGTAGACAGTGTTAGATAAAAGTAGTCTTAGGTTTGGAGAAAGCATATAGCTTGCACACAACCAATCATGAATTATTTCTATAACACCAACGTCTTAAATATCGCTGGGTATATTCAATGTCATTTTTTACATTTGATCAAGGTTTACGAATGAAGCTCAGAATGTCTGTATTTCTCACACAATGTAATCATGGTGTGAGTTTTTCAGGTCAACGAGGCAAGTTATGTAGAAATTGGGAAGAAATATGTATATAAATCTAAAACTTAACAGCCATAAAGGCCAGGTTGAAGCAACCTATCCTATAAGGAGGCCTGTCTTATGGGACAAAGTAAAAGAACTACTTGTTTGATACTTACCAACATCTTGGAAGCCTCCAGCAGCTCAAATGAAAGCTGTGGTGGCGATGAGGCCTCCGCCTCAGGGTTTTGACGTTCTGAGGGCTGAACACCAGACACAAACACATTAATTAAACACATATTTTATTTTCTATTGATAAAACGTAATGCAAGAGGCCCCATTGAAAAGAGTCTTTATAAAATAATCATGCATACTTAAACTTGTAATAGAAATACTAAACTGGCTTGAGTGAAGTTCAGGAAGCTCTAGTCACTGTTGACCTGCACTCAATTAATCAGGTTCCAGTGAGCGGATTTCTTAACTGTCATGACTATCACAAGAAGTTTGATTTCTGAAGGCAGGTCGTGGTTTTCAGAGACCAGTCCATGTCAAATGAAATGCTTCTACTGCTTCTTACATATGAGCATGTGCAGAACACACATTAGGCAGTTCAGTCATAATTATATATATAATTATAATGTTGGTCATGATGAAAAAGATTCAAAAGACAAGTATGTTACTGATCTGCAGAATGTTACCAGTAATTAACCTGGTTACCTGGTGCATGCAAACACAATGTGAAGAGTAATACAGATTCCTGTTCTAACTACAACTGAGCTGCTGTAAGGGGAATTAAGATTTAACTTGTTGTGTGTAAGGCCTTTAGGCCTGTTAATTAAGAACGATTAACTTGAAATACTCAATATCAAAAGCTAATGCCATATACATGTCAACTTTGATAAGTTTTGGGATTTAATAAAGCCCCCAAAAAGGCTTTTCATTGGAGAGCTTTTGGCTATAAACCTTGATGTTAGCCTCCATGCTTTCACTAATAAATAACAACTAAAACAGTTAACTTTAGTTCCATGTGACTTTACTTACTTTATTTCCATTTGTTCTCCCTTCTTTGGCCATCAGTTGTCTCTGTCTGTCAGTGCTGCTGTCGTTTTTGATGCAGCATGTCTCTATGATGTCCTCCTCAGGAAAGTGAAACTCAGTGACCCAGGGTGGGGGATGGGCAAGGGTCAAATGGGGACCGCAAAAGTCAGGAAAAGTGTTTGTGTGTTCATCCCTCACTTCTTTGAGTCAGTGCAGAAATATTATCATTGCATCGCTTAATTTGTGTTTCACGAAAACATCAGTGCTTCAAAAGAAAATATATGTTAATCCATTTTTTTATGTCCTTAATTCTAAATTAATTTTGCAAAGTTGTGCTGATGCTCCAAACTATAAAAAAAAAAGCATAGTACGTTGACTATCATAGTGTGCTGTATTAATAGTTCAGTATTAAATGCTCGCGTTTATAATTCATATTATTTTTACATTTCATAACGCATGTTCCTACTGACAGTGAGCAACTGAAACTCCGTGACACGGCGGTTTGGGGATAGGTCCAGTGGGGACCGCAAATGTCAGGAAAGGTTTGTTCATACCTCACTCTTATTTTTATGCTTGTAGTAGGGCTTACTGTCTTCATACAAAGTACTCACTATATCATCATACATGGAGCAGAGATCTCTCCTATGTGCCACATCCTTACAGTTAGCATCAGTACACATAGTATCATCTCTAGGTAGATGACTTACTTAAAGATTTGTCTGTACGAGCATAATAGGCTAAAAAGTCCTCCTTTTGTGAGAGTTGACCAGCTCAGTTTTTCCATGTTGACACTTATTCCATTGCTCGTAAGTGCTGGGAGATCATCAACATTTATCGACATAGAAAAAGGTATATGATCAGTTGTTGCTGGCCCATAAAGAATGTCCATACTTCTCAATGAAGCATGTGCATCAGCTGTACTAATACAATGATCCATGACATAGTGTCAGGCCTCACTAATGTATGTAGAGCTATCTGTAGGCAAAAGCACTTCGCTTGACAATATAAAGTTATTATCTTGACAGAACTGAGCCATATGATTGGCAAATAATGAGCTAGTGTTTGAGATATCTGCATTCATATCCCCAATTACATATATACTAGAAGAAGTATTATCTTGAATAAAGGAATTGATTGAGGCAAGCCTATTTAGATATTCATCCTCATTGTGATTGCACTCATAGGGTGTATAGACATTTAGGACAAGGAATTCCTTATCATCGTGAGTAAACTGTATTGCAATACACCAGTCAACACCAAGCCTGAGCACATTTATCAATAGATGATGCACATGTGCTTTATAAACGTGTTTTAATACTGCAATTAATGATTCATTCAGGTAGTTACTAGTCGTTAGTTAAGTATGTTCTGTGACCTCAGCTAGCATACTGGACGAATATCAATAATCCATAATGTGTATGTACGAACTATGAAACATACTCACCACTCGTGCCACTGACGGGCATCGCCCCATCACCATCATATTAATGCTCTTTATTACTTTTGTTCAGCTTTGAGGCACTGCTGGCATTTCAATATCACTTATTAATGAGTTGTAAAGCATAGATAGTCCTCACTTTATATGAGGTCAGAGAACATATTTAATACTTAAATACCAACTATTAACTACCTGAATTAATAATGAATTGCAGTATTAAAACACGTTTATAAAGCACATGTGCATCATCTATAAGTCCTTAATAATTGGTTTGCAATATATATATATATATATATATATATTACTTCATTGGTTTGCAATATATATTACTTAATTTACAAATGGGGAATCCATCATTTATAAAGTATGAAAACCCAATCATGACACGCATAATAGTCAAGCTTATTAATCAAGAATGAAACATTTATACCTGTTTACGAATTGCATACTAATGAGTTAATAATAAGTGTTGGAACGATGCTTTATGAATAATGAATGAAGTGTTTACTCATGCTTTACTACTGCTAAATAGTGTGTAGTTATTATATTTAACTTTCCAATCCATATTCAAAAATATGTTAATATGTTTTTAATATCATTAATTCTAAATTAATAAGTTGTGCTGATGCTCCAAACTATACAAAAAGCATAGTTACGTTGACTATCATAGTGTGTTGAATTAATAGTTTAGTATTGAATGCTTGTGTTTATAATTCATATTATTTTTACATTACAGAACGCATTTTCCTACTGACTGAGCAATTGAAACTCCGTGACACGGCGGTTTGGGGATAGGTCCAATGGGGACTGCAAATGTCAGTAAAAGGTGTGTTCATACCGCACTTCTTTGAGTCAGTGCAGAAATATTATCATTGCACTGCTTAATTCGTGTGTCACGAAAACATCAGTGCTTCAAAAGAAAAAATATATTAATATCTTTTTAATATCCTTAATTCTAAATACATTTTACAAAGTTGTGTTGATGCTCCAAACTACACAAAAAGCACAGTAAGTTGACCATCATAGTGTGCTGTATTAATAGTTTAGTACTGAATGCTCGCGTTTATAATTCATATTATTTTTACATTTCATAACGCATGTTCCTACTGACAGTGAGCAATTGAAACTCCGTGACACGGCGGTTTGGGGATAGGTCCAATGGGGACCGCAAATGTCAGGAAAGGTTTGTTCATACCTCACTTCTTTGAGTCAGTGCAGAAATATTATCATTGCATTGCCTAATTCATGTGTCACGAAAACATCAGTGCTTCAAAAGAAAATGTATGTTAATATGTTTAATAACGGTTTACATACAATTGCATACTAATGAGTTACTAATAAGTGTTGGAACGATGCTTTTTGAATAATGAATTAAGTGTTTACTCATGCTTTACTACTGCTAAATAGTGTGTAGTTATTATATTTATCTTTCCAATCCATATTCAAAAATATGTTAATATGTTTTTAATATCCTTAATTCTAAATTAATAAATTGTGCTGATGCTACAAACTACACAAAAAGCATAGTAAGTTGACTATCGTAGTGTGCTGTATTAATAGTTTAGTACTCAATGCTCGCGTTTATAATTAATATTATTTTTACATTTCATAACGCATGTTCCTACTGACGGCAAAAATCTGAAACTCCGTGACCGCTTAAATGTGTGCTTACGTCATGCAAAAAGTAAGACATCTGAATGAATCAAATTTGCATACACACAACAATTATGACAATTGTATGAAGTTGTAGTTATTACTACAAGTTATAGGTCATATAAGTAGTGAACATGACTACTTGAACTGGTATAGTTCCAAAGGCAGTTGAATAAATTCTGAACAGGCTAGCTTAGTACAGTAGTGGGCTGGTTGTATTAAAACTGATTCAAAGTCGTAGCACTGTTCAAAGAAACGGAACACAATTACATACAGCAACAGATTATCAGTTTATCCTCAAATATTTGCACAAGCTGGCACTATGACTCCACTACCAGCTAATTTATAGCCATGGTTTGTGTAAATGTCAGAACACTAGCTAACTTACAGGCATGGTCTGTGTTAATATAAGAAAAACCAGCTAACTTACAGTCTTGGTTTGTATTAAACGTGACTTCGAGATGGATTTTTGTTTAAATATCGGAACTGCGTCTAACAAGCCTGCTTTTACATGGCCTCAGTTTGTATGACTATCAAAACAGCTGCTGACTTATAGCCTTGGTTTGTATAAATATCAGAACAACAGCTAACTATATTCTCAGTTTGTATAAATATCAGAACACTGGCTAACATACAGCTCTATAGTTTATATGATATCAGAACACCAGCTAACTTACAGCAATGGCCTGTGTGAATATGAGAACACCAGCTAATTTACAGCCATGGCCTGTGTTAATATCAGAATACCAGCTAACATATAGCTATGGTCTATGTTTATATCAGAACACCAGCTAACTTATAGCCATGGTTTGTTTTAACATCAGAAAACCAGCTAATTTACAGTCTTGGTTTGTATTAAACGTCAGAGGACTGGCTAACTTAGAGATGGATTTTAGTATAAATATCAGAACTACGGCTAACAAGCCTGCTTTTACATGGCCTCAGTTTTTATGACTATCAAAACATCTGCTGACCTCCTTTTGTATGAATATCAGAACACCAGCTCACTATATTCTCAGTTTGTATAAGTATCAGAACACTGGCTAACATACAGCTCTATAGTTTGTATGATATCAGAACACCGGCTAACTTACAGCCCTATGGTTTTTGTTTTTAATGTCAGACCACTGCTTACTTATAGTCTCAGTTTTTATGAATATCAGAATATCGACTTACTTGTCGCTACTATTTGTATGAATATCATAACCAGCAAACCTATAGTCTCAGTTTAAGTACTGGGGAACTTTTGTATATCTTTCTGGGTTCTGTATACTATGGCTGTCCTCTTTCAGGCCCTTTTTTCCCTCAGAAGTCTCAACTTTAAACACTTGGAGCTCCTTACATATACATAATTATCTATCAATTATAATAAAATAAAAAAATAATCTAGTCAATAAGCATGTTCATGGTTTGTTGATAGTTTATACTAATATAGTTATTCATTAAGAATACTTTAGGTCTACAAAAAATGATCATCAGTTTCTCCGTAGATCTGTGCCTCTTGTTCCCCGTGTTAAAGTAGTCGTATGAACCCCAAATGGGTTATATTAATTGTGTTACTTTATATAATTCTTTATCACTTTTATAACATATTTTGATCATAACTAGGAATATCCAGCATGATCTAAGCAAGATTTCCCAAAAATGTCTTTTGCAGCGGTTGCCGACTTGTACAAACTGTATGGTTCAGGCCGTTACCAACATCCCACGTACTAATACGACACCTTTTGGGTAAGATTAGGACCTAAAGAATCACAATAAAACGAAGCTTAGGGGTGTTGCGACGGATTTTCAATCAAAACTCTTTTTTTTTTTGGGAAAACATTGCTGTATGACGTGTTTAGAAATGTGGGCGGTACACGAAAGGCACAGAAAGCAGTTACGTGAGACAGAGAGAAGAAGAAAAACAACGTTTTGTGACTTTACAGGTACTAATAGGGGGGTTTATAATTATTATTATTGCTTTGTTAGACTCCCACAAGCCTTCCGGTCACGTGGATGTGTTTGTTAGTGAAATCTGACTTTGTAAGGGGTACTTATCACGAGTTTAGTGAAACGTTACGGTCGCCGCAGCAAGTTCACAGAGTTCTTACACTTAACAGTTACTTTAATTTACAGTAACTTTTTTTAAGTTCATAAACATTGTGGTTGTGGAGATCATTAAGTTTAAGTTTTATAAAAAGAGACTTTTTTTTCGAAACAGGCTTAAAAGGTTAAGAATAAAACTGTTTTGAAAGGAAGTTCATTGATTAAATGGGTTCAGTCATGGATTTCATGAAAACTTAATTGATAGCATGAAAGTCTGATTACATTAAAGTGCTCAAACTGTAATAATATCTATGAAATATGAAGTTTATTGGATATACACACTTACACACTTTGCCAGGAAACGGTCCCCACCGTGCAACGACACACACCGCAATACCCCCTATGACCACTAGGGATAGAAAAACACACACACACACACACACACACACACACACACACACACACACACACACACACACACACACACAGGTTTTGGTTGCCGTTGACCTTTGTGGCATTTTGAACGCTGGTAATGAGATGCATGTAACACTTTACTGTATTTGCAGAAAGCTAGGACCAGATACTAGGTTCGGAGGAGCAGTTTAAAACTAGTTAAAATCAGAAGTAACAGACCACAGACCAAGGAGTTATGTTTGAACGGCTGATTGATTTATGTAGAAAATAAAAACATACACATCTGCACCATATCACGTTACCTCACAGATGAAGACAGTGGAATTGTGCAATTAAATCCCTTGAAAACATCCAAAATAAATACCAAAACCTCAGAAAATAAATATGTCTCCGTTTTATCTAACTTTGGTTTGATTTAAACCTATTTGAGATCAAGATAAATAATCCTACTTTAAGTCCTTTAAGTGGTTATTTAGCTCTCTGTAAGTGCACATGACTGTATATTATATGTGTATTCAATTTAGCAAGGAAAGTTCAAAAGATATATAACTTAATATCATGCATTCTGTCCACTTGTCCAAATAAGTTCTTTTAACTTAGCAATGCAAGTTCAAAACATATATATTTATTAGGGTACTTTATAAATGCATTAACACCAACAATTATTTTATCATGTGTTAACTGCACTGTGGTGCATTGCCGTCGAGACCATTGTCACTCTTCAGCAGGCAGCAACATTTAGTTTACACAGGTCTAGTGCAGGCTGCAGCGAGCGGAGCTACTTACCTGTCAGGGATAAGAACTTCAGTCAGGGTTTCACATTCATAAAATTACACCGCCGAACTGCATGCTGGGTCGTCCTGTCAAACTCCGTCGCACAGGCTCGAATTTGACAATTTAACATGGGGGTCAAATGGAAATTGAATTACTTTTAAATCCCCAAGTGGCCGATTGAGGCATTGCAGTGATTGGCACTCGTTTTTTACTATTGGACATAACCATAATTATAACTCACAGTATTCAGTTCATTTGACTTCTTGAAATTTACAATTCATTGAACTGGCTTAAAAACCTGAGTTGGAGTACCGAAAACTTACCCCGTGCCCCACCTGTAATACCTCCGCGCCCCACTAGAGGGTTGCGCCCCACAGTTTGAGAACCACTGGCTTAAGAAAACTGGACGCCCCTCAATCAGCTGTAATCACAGGGAGAAATAGAGACTGAGAGATTTATGAATGAAACGGTGTAAAGAGAGTCGTCCTTTCTGAAATACCACTGAAGCTTCATTTGTTCAGTCCACCGTGGAAAGAACCAGTTCAGTTAGAAGAGCAGAAGTCAAAAACTCTGTGACTAAGTAAGCTGTTTGTCTCTTCTGCTGTTTCCCCAGAACATTTTGGAGATCAAGCTATATGATGAGGACCCTTTAGCGCGTGATGACCTGTTTGCTGAGCTTCTGTTTGATGTCACAAGTCTCACAATCGGGATGAAGGAGACCAAGGTCTTCTCTATCAACCCAGAGGTAAAAGCAACAAGAGAACAACACTTGCTCTGTAGGATTGTAATGCACTGATGGCTGATCTGTTACAAATTGACCATGAAGTAAATGATTATGGTTGAAGGATTTTCCTTGTTCACTTTTCTATAGACGGAGGGCACACTTCTGATAGCGTTTGAGCTGCTTCAGAGGTAACTGTATATCACTGTTTTTACTTTGTTGTCCTCTATCAAAACATTTATAGATATTTTCTTATTGTGTCCTTATAATACACTGTCTGAACCGGTTAAAATATATAACTTGTTTTGTAGTGAGGACCCCCCTTGAATAAGGAAGGTAGCGTTGTAGTAGCGCTATAGCAGCACTTTAATGGCACTTACTGATAGCACTTTGTGGTTTAACTTTGTTGAAGAAATTGTACTTTCTTGATTCATGTTGTTCTGAGTTTGTACTCATGGTTGAATGCAGTTATTGTATGTCGCTTTGTATGAAAGCATCAGCTAAATGAAATGTAATGTAATAGAGGATCCTCCTCTGTTGCTCTCCCTGAGGTTTCTTCCATTTTCTTCTCCTTGTTAAATGTTTTTTTTTTCTTTTGATGGATTCATACCTGGATATGATGCAACATCACCTTCTTTTGTAGTAGCAGCAGTGCAGCACATTTTTGTTTCTATAATCATATATTTACACATTTCCCTGCCTTTTTCTCTCTGGTCAAAGGGTAAACTCTGGATGGCGTTTGAGTTCCTGAAAAGGTAAAGTTTGTTTAACTTGATATTTAGTTTGCCTTCTGCCTTTTCAGTGCTTTTTGAGACCTTGAAATTTCTCGAAATTAAAATAATTATTCTTAAGAAATTACGTTTTTTCATGATACAAAAAACAGAAGAAATCATTTTCTCTCATACTGTTTGGGCCGTGTTTTTTTCAATAAATTGGTTGTCTGATCTGCAAATGTTAAATTGATCAAGTCCATACCAGTTTCTCTGAGCAGTTCTAAAACAATAATCATTAAAAATGAAAAGGCTAAACATTCAACTCGCTTATTTCATTTTTTGCAAACCTACCCAATTTAATGAAGTATTATATTAGGATGAGGCTCACAACGAAGACAATGTTACACTGGTACCATCACAGGATATGATACTGTTTTATCTTTAGCTAAGTAGTTGCTTTCTCCACCTGCCACTGTTTATTTAGTCTTTTTGCTAATTCATGCTAGGCTGATACTGCACACTTAGCTCATCAGGACCAATGAGAGCTGTGGGACTCTGTAAGACAGTCTATGTCAGCTGGAAAACCAAAACAAAGAGCCAGAAGTGGCTACAAGCTGAATAGTTGAACAGTGTTGATTCTCAGTTAGTTTGTGGACTCTTCCACATTACATCACTGGAGTGATTTGGGTCATTACTTAAATGAGTCAACATTCATTTCAAAGCTACCTCTGTCATCATGTCTCTTTAATACAAGTATTTTTGCATCAGCTGGAGACAATATGCTGTGATTATTCTGTGACTTCTGCCTGCATTACACTAAACTATTCAATTAAGAGACTTACAATGCATTTCATTTCATCTGTCATTTATGATGAACAGGCACAGTGTGGGCAAATTATCTGGTTCTGACAGAAAATCATTTTTAAGCATGCTTTTGAAGAGATATATATATATATATCTCAGTGGCGGGTTTTAGACCAAGGCCTTCAATGACGTGAGTCCACATCAGGTGCAGACTGGGGAAGAAGGGGGAAAAAGTGTCCCGGGAGTTCCTGTCTGACCCTCGTGTATTGAACACGGCGCGATGCCCACTACACGGCGCGTTCATCCAGACGGTCACGTGTGGACAGCAGAGCTCACTCTGCTATACGGACGATTTCTTTGCACTATTACGGGCATGGAGGTCACACGGTGTGGACCGACCGCGGAGCTATTTTCACCGTATAAGCGCCAAGCCCCCCGCGCCTATTCTGGAAAAAAAAAAAAAGTAAAAGTAGTGAAGAAGGAGTTTTTTTCTTTCTTTTTTCAGCGGACGTTTCTGAGTCGGGAGAGCTCACGCAGCGCCTCTGACCCACCGGGCTTTCCCCCGCAACAAGAACCACACTTCGTTATAACATGACAAAACAATACATGATTTAAAAAAAAAGCACACAACACAACACCCACCGCAGATGAAACACAAAAAGCAACTCACCGGATGCTGTTCACTTAAAGACAAAGTCCATCCGCCTCTCCTTATTAACAACGAGTTCAGCAACGCGGTTGTTCGGTTTACGGAGCTTCAGTTCCAGCAACAGGCGCCATGGACCGGTGAGGACAGCCGAGCCTCCCGACCGCACCCCGGAAACCTCCACGCGTTCTAGGGCAGAACATATCCGCTCGACAGCAGCAGTCGACGCCTCAAATCCACCACCAAGTCCGTTTAAGTCCACCGAGCGCCAAAACACGCAACAAAAACAACATGTCACAACTTCTCTAGCTTCAGCCTGAACCGTTCCAGCTCCCACTGAGCTCCGCCCTGTTGACACACTGGCCAATCACAGCGCATGTTGATGGTCACGCTGAGCCACTGACTAATCACACGTCCACGCCACCTCGCAGGCCATGTACGTCAAAGAATCCGCCCAGTTTGTCAAACTAACGATCTGATTGGTTGAAGTCCATGACAATCAACCACAACGCCCACTCCCCGTGTACTTTAATCTGCAAAGGCCTGTTTAAACTGCCTTGCTGGCCTGGAGACACAGGAGAGAAAACATCTGATTGGATGAAATGTTTTCCTTCAAACCAGCTGCAGTCTGATAGCTGAAGACTGCAGGCTGAGCAACAGAGCTGTACAATGAGAAAATAATCTGATAGGGAAAAATTTTTTATAATACATGTAGTGTATTTGTGAAAAACAATGAAACTATAAAATAGCTATAACTTTGTGATTCTGTTTAGGCCAGCAGAGAAGGCTTAGAAGGCCCTGACGGCCACCACTGAGGACGAAAATGAAATTGGCCGACTTCTGGTACGGTTTAGAGCATGGTCCCAAGAGAGTTATTTGTAAGTTTATATGTGGTACATATGCCTATCAAATATTGTATATCTATGTTGAACGTACTGCAAGGGCTGCTTTGTTGAATTTAGTTGAATTTACCCCTAAGAAGTTAATGGGTCCTTTTCTTTTGAACACAATGAGATACAAACAAGCTTTTGATATATTTTTATGAAATTGAACCTTTAATTATCCACAGAGAATTTTGTAAAAATCGAAGCCAGCGTTTAGGAAGATTTGAGGAAAAAATAGTTTTCATCAAAATTCAAAATGGTGGAAATTCTAAGTACGCGGACTTTAGTGCGACGACGTACTTTTTTGTAGAGCAGACACAACCGGACATGTGTGCCAAATTTCAGGTCAATTGGTGATAGGGGGCAAAAACTGTGAGCTTTCACAACTCACAGGTTGTCAAAAAAAACACGTTTTTTTTAGGGGGCGCTATCTGACTTCCTGTACGGTTTAGAGCATGGTCCCAAGAGAGTTATTTCTAAGTTTACATGTGTTACATATTCCTAGCAAGTTTCATACATGTAGGTCAACCGTAGAGCTGGGGCTGATTAATTGAATATTTGTAGGGGGCGCTATCGAGCCGACGTTCCAGTTTTGAGTCATTCAAGTCATATCAGGCAACTACATCTTTGCCTTTAAATGTGTGTGCCAAGTTTAGTTACGTTTCGAGCATGCTTAGTCCCTCAAAAGTACCTTCGCTGTTGACCGCGAAGGATGGGGCGCCACGGCAACAGCGTTACACAAAAAATCAAAAGCTTTAGGGGCTGACATCATGAAAGTCTTATGTTTGTCTAGAAGTAATTGGAAGTTGATCTGATTGACCGACTAAGAGAAGCAAGCCAAAGTATAGAAATATTTACTTCATGTTGCCATTAGGTGGCGCTATGACTCTAATTAAAAATTAGACTGCACATGTCTTCAGGCCTGGAGGCTGATCAAACATGTGAAACCTGGAAAGGATCTTATCATGTGGAGTCGAGTTACATCGGTTTATTCGGTCATGGCGAAGGATCGAACTTCTGCGATGGACCGACGCTACGCCGTTCAACGGATCCTTACAATCTTCAAGGTGATGCATTACCAATGTCTTAAGTCTCTTCCGACGTATTTTGAGAGGGATCTGAATAATCTGTGAGGAGCACGGTGTACAAGTAGAAAACATGTAACTTCCTGTTGCCTCTAGGTGGCGCTATGACTAGGATGAAAATTGATCATATGGATGTCTTCAGGGTCAGGAGGTCATGGCATATGAGAAATATGGAGTAGATTCCATTATGTACGGTCGAGTTAAAGCAACTTCCATTTTCATGGAAAATGGTGTCTCTTTGCCGCTGCTCTGCGCTCACATAGTTCGATATTTTGAAAATCCTGAAATAACTTTTCCCTGCAAAGGTCTCAACATCATATTGCCCGAATGTGGAATCAGTCATGTCTAATCTCTAGGAGGAGTTCGTCAGAATACAACGCCTGAAAACAAGGAAAAGGCCAAAATGTAGCTGTTCACTGCAGCGCCCTCTAGTGTCTGAATATTCTGAAACAATTTGGGTACGTTAAGGGACACGATGTTGACATATGCTACAAAGTTTGTGAAGATAGGCCAAGTAATTAGGAAGTTATGTGTATTGACATATTGAGCCACGCCCCTAAGAGGTTAATTGGTTAATAACTTCTGAACGCAATGAGATATCAACACGGTTGGCAATACCGTTTGATCACATTGAGCCAATGATGATCCACAGAAAATTTCGTAATAAACGGACCTAGCGTTTAGGAGGAATGGGCAAAAATGTGTTTTTTACAAAATTCAAAATGGCGGAAAATCTAATTAGGCGCATTTTAATTTCACGGATGAGTTTTTTGTAGAGCAGTCCCACCCGGACATGTGTGTAAAATTTCAAGTCAATCGGTCAAAGTTCGCAAAAACGGTGGGATTTCAGCCTAAAGGGGGCGCTATAGAGACATTTTCTCAGACTTTTGGTCGACACCCAAATTATATTAAAATTTTCGCCGAGTCGGATGGGTGTGCAAATTTTGAAGAATGTAGGTTTATCCCAAGCACCTCTTTTCTCTGCGCATAGGTTGGGAATAAGAATAATAATAATAATACTTCGCATTTCAATAGGTCCTCGATCTGACTACGTCAGTACTCGGGCCCTAATAAAGTTTCAATCCCTTTCAAGTAAACCAGATCGCTCCATCAGACAAAAACAAATAACATGTGCAATCACTTCGTTAGAACAATGCAAATAAAGTTCAATCTGTGCAAAAAAATAACTAATATTTGGCAAAAAAATACTTATTGTGGCTTTGTACTGAATATATTAATAATAACAATAACGTTCAACCTCGGCAAAACAAAATGAGTGCAGATGTGTGTGAGCCCTCACGTTTTATCAGTATTAGTGACTGCAGAGCTGCTTTCCTCTGCAAATATTTTTTAAAGAGGATTGTAGATTTGATATGGCCTCTCAATTCATGCTCATTGTTGAGCTAAGATTTATATTCTGTTTTGAGAGACGCAGCAGCAGAAAAGACCTCACAGAGATCTCACGGAGGCTTTTAGCAAAACGCCAAGAATCGTAACGGCGTAACGTAAACATTTTCAAGAAAGTACAGGCATTTCTCCATGTATTTATTAATGACGTTTTATGTCCGTGTACTTTGTACTTTTGTACTATGTAAAGTTATCATGTTCATGGGGAGAGTGGTCGTCCTGAACCCACAAGGTAGCGGTTCATCCCTGTTCTCCCCATACACTGTAATAAAAAACCATGTGGTTTAACTTAAAAACCTAAGTTCAATTGCTGCCTTACACTTTCAAGTAGAGTCAAATTGGAATTACAATTTGCTACAACTCATGATTTTTAGTTCACTTTAGCTGACTTTTCATTCTCCGGCATGAGAGAAAAACAAAGCGTGAGCATGAGATTTACAAATGTCTAATTTTCAGGTCAGGATCAGAAACCTCAATATGGAAATTTAATAAACCTGGTCTGGATTAACACGGAGACTCTTAACTCTGTTTAAAACCTGTATGTGGGAAATCTTTGATTCATTCAAAAACAGAAAAAAAGGTGATTTCACTGCTTTAAAAAAGAAGATCTAGACCACAGACGTTACAGATTATTTTAAACCCAGTTTGGTGCCCGCCGCCCGGTACATTATAACAAATAGAATCGGCTGTATTATTTTCCAGGTTGGATGTGGAAGACTAAGAACAAGGCATTCAAATTAGTTATAGTTTAATTTAGGTTTAGGATTTATGAATAGGCTTGAGTCAAAGATGGCAGCTACTCCACCTCCTCGGCCCGTGTCTCGAGGAATGAGAGTATTAATATGACTTAATGTGAAAATATAGCCTTATAATCTGCGAATTATATGCTTCAGCAGTCTTCATGTTAGCAGAACCAGAAGTTGCTCTTCATATCTGTGACAGCTGGCTTTCAAAGCACTTATGGAGCCCAGTTTGCTTTCTCTTTCCCTCGAGCGTTGGATGTTTTGTCTCTAGATGAAGCTTTGAAGGCTTCTGTGCTGCGTTAGCTAGCGTAGATAGCATTAGCTACCGTAGATAGCATTAGCTAGCGTTAGCCCACACTCCACACACTGGACTCTGGCTCTACCTCGTAACCTCCGTTTACAAAGCCCTACTTCGTGAAGTCAGGATTATACTTGGGCAAACAGTTAGACTTTTGGGGGGTTCGGCACCACTTTGGTCTTCATTTTTTCCCGTTTTAAATACTTCTCACAACTTTTGCTACAGGCTAGCTCTGTCTTCTTCTGCTTATTAGAGCTGGTTAAACAACTGACTGACGCATTACCGCCACCTAGTGGCAGGAAGCTATATTGTAACTGAGCGTCTCGTGGATAACAGAAAAAAAATGTAAATGTTTCTTAAATTAACTCTAAGTCACTGTCTTTTAGCTTTTAGTTTCTCTTAACTTGTCTTGTTCTGTGTTTTCTGTCTGTAACTGTGTTTTTTATGCTGCTGCCTGTCTTGGCCAGGTCTCCCTCGAAAAAGAAATTTGTAATCATAATGGACTTCCTGGTTAAAAAAAGGTGTAAAAAAAAAAAATCTCTGTGGCCTACAGGTGCCTCTAGGTGGCTCGCGGCCCAATCAGGGACCGCGCCCCCTTAGTTAAGAATCACTATGGCAACCGGAGGTGAGGCAATAGCCAATGCATTCACCGAACACACTGTGGCTTTGAGGATTCCGTGACATCACATTATTCATAGAGAGCTCAATAATAAGGCTATGCATTTTCTCAGTGGGTTCACATTTCTTCAGCTTTACTAACTCACAGAGCTCTGTATTTGAACTATTTAGTTTCAAGTTGTCCAACTTAGAATCAGTTTGAAAAGCACAAGATGTCGAAGATGAACAACCAAGAAAATAGACTACTTTCATGGGACAAGGAGGAGATGAATACGAGTATTGAATTCATGAATCAGGAAGAGCATGAACCTTACTTAACTAAAGAGGAAGAGGAGGAGATGGATAGGATTATTGAATCCGTGAATCAGAAAGAGCAGAAACATTGTTTAAATGGAGCGGACAAGGAGGAGATGAATAGGAGTACTAAATTCGTGAATCAGGAAGCGCATAAATCTTATTTAACTAAAGAGGATGAGGAGGAGATGGATAGGATTATTGAATCCGTGAATCAGGAAGCGCATAAATCTTATTTAACTAAAGAGGATGAGGAGGAGATGGATAGGATTATTGAATCCGTGAATCAGAGAGAGCAGAAACCTTGTTTAAATGAAGCGGACAAGGAGGAGATGAATAGGAGTACTAAATTCGTGAATCAGGAAGAGCATAAACCTTATTTAACTAAAGAGGAAGAGGAGGAGATGGATAGGTTTCTGGAATCCGTGAGGCAGCCTGAACGTAAAAGAGATGAAGATTGGATCAGCATCAACTCTAACCTCTCCTTCGAAGTGGACGTGGAGTATATTTCTTTACCTCAGATGCCGGTCCGCCGCTTAAATGAATGCATACCAATTTCTGTTTCAGCATGGTTGACAGAGGTAACTGAGTCTGTTCCAGAGGAGGAAAATACATCAGCTCAGCTGGAGACGCTGGTTTCAATTCAGACGCAGGTCGATGCCAAAATTAACCAGAAGAATACAAACAGGACCTCTTCATCACCATCCCATGATAGGGCCAGCATGTACTCTAACTACTCTAACTGCTCCTTTGAGTCGTTTGAAGAGACTGAACCGGATTCAGAGTCAGAGACACTAAATCAACCGCTCTTCCACTTTGATGACAGTGAATTACCAACAATTCCTGCTACAAGACGTGAGACAATGGACAGAGACTCGGTTCTACCAACTCCCTCGCCGGTTCTACCAACTCTCTTGCCGGTTCTACCAACCCTCTCGCTGGTTCTACCACCTCTCTTGCCGGTTCTACCAACTCTCTCGCCGGTTCTACCAACTCCCTCGCTGGTTCTACCACCTCTCTCGCCGGTCCTCCGCTTTAATGACATTGAATTTCCAACATTTCCTGCTGCATTATGTGAGACAATGGACAGAGACTCGGTTCTACCAACTCTCTCGCCGGTTCTACCAACTCCCTCGCTGGTTCTACCACCTCTCTCGCCGGTCCTCCGCTTTGATGACATTGAATTTCCAACAATTCCTGCTTCAATATGTGAGAAAGTGGACATACCAATTCTGACGGATATCTGTCACCTTGAAGATAGTGACTCTCCAGCAATTCCTGCTTTAATATCTGGGACAGTGGACACAGAGTCCGTTTCATCAATTTGCAAGGACACAACCGCACAGCAAGAAAAAAAGAGAGAGTCAGTTCAGGCATTCCTGAAGAAGCTGGTTTTAAGAGCATTCGAGAAAGCCAAAGTGGACTGCAGTGATGGAGACAAAGCGGAAATGGTCACGATTCTGTTTGAAAGAACGTGGTCCGAAGTCCAGGGTGTCGATTTTGATCCCACCCAACCGTTTAAACAAGTGAACAAGACCCTTTTGAAGGAAATTTGTAAGAAGTGGGGCAGTACAGACTTGGTCCTGTATGCCATGAAAGTAGGGGACCCAGCACTTGGGGACTACATTGCATCCCATGTCAAAGAACACCTCCTGGCACCACCCAAAAAGGGCAACGCCATCAGCAGATTCTTCTCGGCGGTCGGCAGAGCCATCTGCAACGTCTGCATGTGTTCAAACAGAGTTGATGTTCAGTAGGTGAAGGAAAGGTTGGCTGTATGTTGTCTATGGTGATCGTAGACTACATACAGACTCACAAAGGTGGGGCTGGACTCTGTATGCCGTCTACGGTGATCGTAGACTACATACAGACTCACAAAGGTGGGGCTGGACTCTGTATGCCGTCTACGGTGATCGTAGACTACATACAGACTCACAAAGGTGGGGCTGGACTCTGTATGCCGTCTACGGTGATCGTAGACAACATACAGACTCACAAAGGTGGGGCTGGACTCTGTATGCCGTCTACGGTGATCGTAGACTACATACAGACTCACAAAGGTGGGGCTGGACTCTGTATGCTGTCTATGGTGATCGTAGACAACATACAGACTCACAAAGGTGGGGCTGGACTCTGTATGCTGTCTATGGTGATCGTAGACAATATACAGACTCACAAAGGTGGGGCTGGACTCTGTATGCTGTCTATGGTGATCGTAGACAACATACAGACTCACAAAGGTGGGGCTGGACTCTGTATGCTGTCTATGGTGATCGTAGACAATATACAGACTCCAGCCCCACCTTTGTGACTCTGTATGTTGTCTGCGGTGATCGTAGACAACATACAGACTCACAAAGGTGGGGCTGGACTCTGTATGCTGTCTATGGTGATCGTAGACTACATACAGACTCCAGCCCCACCTTTGTGACTCTGTATGTTGTCTGCGGTGATCGTAGACAACATACAGACTCACAAAGGTGGGGCTGGACTCTGTATGCTGTCTATGGTGATCGTAGACTACATACAGACTCCAGCCCCACCTTTGTGACTCTGTATGCTGTCTATGGTGATCGTAGACTACATACATAGTCCAGCCCCACCTTTGTGACTCTGTATGTTGTCTACGGTGATCGTAGACTACATACATAGTCCAGCCCCACCTTTGTGACTCTGTATGTTGTCTACGGTGATCGTAGACTACATACATAGTCCAGCCCCACCTTTGTGACTCTGTATGTTGTCTACGGTGATCGTAGACAACATACATAGTCCAGCCCCACCTTTGTGACTCTGTATGTAGTCTACAGTGATCGTATGATGATGATCGTAGACAACATACTTGAGCCGTTGTGAGTCTGTGTGTTGTTTACTGTGACAGTAGACAACACACAGATGTCTAATTACTGATTCAATAAAATACCAGTTTAACAGTTGAATGTTGTTGCAGCTTCCTGTTGTTATCACTAGAGGGCGGTAGCTTCTAAATTACTTACCTAGGCTACCACCTCTGTCTGCCCGGCTCCGGTCTTCTCTGAGTCGGGTTGTTTGTGAATGCAGCCCAAAGTGTGTGATGAACTCCATCTAGTGCAGTGAACCACTGCGATCATCAGCAGACACTCGGGTCTCTGTGGTCACATCAGCTGGAGAATCTGACGTGAAACAGATTCAAACGGGCGGAAACAGTCACGGGACCCAACATCCGGTTTTCAAAATACTGATATTGATGTGTTCAGCACATTTTTGACCACATCCACACGTCTGAACTGTAGCAGTACGTTGTGTTTGACACATTACAACATTTCTGTATGACCAGTACAGTTAAGATGTGTGGATGTTTCACGTCAGATTCTGCACTTGATGTGACCTCAGAGACCCGAGTGTCTGCTGATGATGCAGTGGTTCACTGCACTAGATGGAGTTCATCACACTTTGGGCTGCATTCACAAACAACCCGACTCAGAGAAGACCGGAGCCGGGCAGACAGAGGCCGTTACCGCCGGCCTGACGGCGGAGGCCAAGCGTCTGAAGACCGAGCCCCGGTGCGACCGGGGTTCGGTACCGGCCTCACAACGGCGAGCAAGCGGTCTTCAGACCGGCTCCGTTACCGGGCTCACCCCGCCCCTCTTCGCTTGCCGCTACTGAGGGAATCCTTCTTTTTTTCTTTCTCCGCCGAATTTAGAAATTAAAATATGCTTAAATAAAGCAAGAAAACAATAACACAAACACACGATTATAAACGTATTTGTAATACGTCCAACACAAAAAATACGTGTTTAATCAACGTATACGTGTATAATCAATGTATGTGTAATACATCAAACACAAACATAATCAGGGAGGAGATGCGTTTCTGATCAAACGTAATTAAAGCCATAATCGAAGCCATTTTAATCAGGCTAGGATGCACAAGCTCTCATCACACAAGTGAAGTGAGTGACAGATTAAACTTGGCACTAATAAAGTATTAAAGAATAATAAAACCATTTAATAGGTAGAATATTAAAAACAATAGGACAATATTCTTTTAATTTCACCCTTTTTGTAAAAGCAGGGAACAAAATAGGAGTGCATTTAGTGTGTGAAATACCTGTTTTAGAGTCATCCCTGCCAGAGTCAAGGCGCTATTTTTTCTTGGACCTTGAGGAGCCTGTAACAGTAACAAATGATGAGTATATCAATAACAGAAATCAAAAGATGGCATCAATTTACTTATTAACTGTGTGGTTAAAATGATCTGTATTTATTTGCTCCAGTGTAAAGACTGGTGGTGGTTATACCTGTTTTTGGGGCATCACTGTTACAATCTTACATTGTGAACTGAACCTGACAATCAACCCCCATACAGGGCCAGGGTGAGGATATAACATGGATTGTCAGGGTTGTGATTACTTAGCATACCAAAGGTGATGTTACAGTGATTACTTCATTTACCAAAGGATTTGGCTGATCATTTTCTCACTTTTTCTTTGTCAACAAATCTCAAAAATAGTTTTTGGACGAGTTCTATTATTTTGGATGCATTCACAATACTTGTTAGTCGGTCAGTTCATTGTTGGTTTGTAACATAACATTTGAGAAGAAAATATATTGAAACCCTTGTAGTTTTAAGTAAAGGTACACGATGGCAACACAGCGGTGGATGTATGGTTGGGACAATGTTTGCAATTTTTTCCTGTGTGATGAAAATATGAAAACCTAACTCATTCTGATACAAACTGTAAATTATGAAAAACATAATGGTCTGCAAACAAGCAGATATCAAGGGTAGATACATGCTGTAAGTTCCAAATGCAGTAGATTTTCCCATTAGTAACAATAGGAAAGTAAAATGTGAGGCACTGCACAGGAGTAGACAGTGTTAGATAAAAGTAGTCTTAGGTTTGGAGAAAGCATATAGCTTGCACACAACCAATCATGAATTATTTCTATAACACCAACGTCTTAAATATCGCTGGGTATATTCAATGTCATTTTTTACATTTGATCAAGGTTTACGAATGAAGCTCAGAATGTCTGTATTTCTCACACAATGTAATCATGGTGTGAGTTTTTCAGGTCAACGAGGCAAGTTATGTAGAAATTGGGAAGAAATATGTATATAAATCTAAAACTTAACAGCCATAAAGGCCAGGTTGAAGCAACCTATCCTATAAGGAGGCCTGTCTTATGGGACAAACTAAAAGAACTACTTGTTTGATACTTACCAACATCTTGGAAGCCTCCAGCAGCTCAAATGAAAGCTGTGGTGGCGATGAGGCCTCCGCCTCAGGGTTTTGACGTTCTGAGGGCTGAACACCAGACACAAACACATTAATTAAACACATATTTTATTTTCTATTGATAAAACGTAATGCAAGAGGCCCCATTGAAAAGAGTCTTTATAAAATAATCATGCATACTTAAACTTGTAATAGAAATACTAAACTGGCTTGAGTGAAGTTCAGGAAGCTCTAGTCACTGTTGACCTGCACTCAATTAATCAGGTTCCAGTGAGCGGATTTCTTAACTGTCATGACTATCACAAGAAGTTTGATTTCTGAAGGCAGGTCGTGGTTTTCAGAGACCAGTCCATGTCAAATGAAATGCTTCTACTGCTTCTTACATATGAGCATGTGCAGAACACACATTAGGCAGTTCAGTCATAATTATATATATAATTATAATGTTGGTCATGATGAAAAAGATTCAAAAGACAAGTATGTTACTGATCTGCAGAATGTTACCAGTAATTAACCTGGTTACCTGGTGCATGCAAACACAATGTGAAGAGTAATACAGATTCCTGTTCTAACTACAACTGAGCTGCTGTAAGGGGAATTAAGATTTAACTTGTTTTGTGTAAGGCCTTTAGGCCTGTTAATTAAGAACGATTAACTTGAAATACTCAATATCAAAAGCTAATGCCATATACATGTCAACTTTGATAAGTTTTGGGATTTAATAAAGCCCCCAAAAAGGCTTTTCATTGGAGAGCTTTTGGCTATAAACCTTGATGTTAGCCTCCATGCTTTCACTAATAAATAACAACTAAAACAGTTAACTTTAGTTCCATGTGACTTTACTTACTTTATTTCCATTTGTTCTCCCTTCTTTGGCCATCAGTTGTCTCTGTCTGTCAGTGCTGCTGTCGTTTTTGATGCAGCATGTCTCTATGATGTCCTCCTCAGGAAAGTGAAACTCAGTGACCCAGGGTGGGGGATGGGCAAGGGTCAAATGGGGACCGCAAAAGTCAGGAAAAGTGTTTGTGTGTTCATCCCTCACTTCTTTGAGTCAGTGCAGAAATATTATCATTGCATCGCTTAATTTGTGTTTCACGAAAACATCAGTGCTTCAAAAGAAAATATATGTTAATCCATTTTTTTATGTCCTTAATTCTAAATTAATTTTGCAAAGTTGTGCTGATGCTCCAAACTATAAAAAAAAAGCATAGTACGTTGACTATCATAGTGTGCTGTATTAATAGTTCAGTATTAAATGCTCGCGTTTATAATTCATATTATTTTTACATTTCATAACGCATGTTCCTACTGACAGTGAGCAACTGAAACTCCGTGACACGGCGGTTTGGGGATAGGTCCAGTGGGGACCGCAAATGTCAGGAAAGGTTTGTTCATACCTCACTCTTATTTTTATGCTTGTAGTAGGGCTTACTGTCTTCATACAAAGTACTCACTATATCATCATACATGGAGCAGAGATCTCTCCTATGTGCCACATCCTTACAGTTAGCATCAGTACACATAGTATCATCTCTAGGTAGATGACTTACTTAAAGATTTGTCTGTACGAGCATAATAGGCTAAAAAGTCCTCCTTTTGTGAGAGTTGACCAGCTCAGTTTTTCCATGTTGACACTTATTCCATTGCTCGTAAGTGCTGGGAGATCATCAACATTTATCGACATAGAAAAAGGTATATGATCAGTTGTTGCTGGCCCATAAAGAATGTCCATACTTCTCAATGAAGCATGTGCATCAGCTGTACTAATACAATGATCCATGACATAGTGTCAGGCCTCACTAATGTATGTAGAGCTATCTGTAGGCAAAAGCACTTCGCTTGACAATATAAAGTTATTATCTTGACAGAACTGAGCCATATGATTGGCAAATAATGAGCTAGTGTTTGAGATATCTGCATTCATATCCCCAATTACATATATACTAGAAGAAGTATTATCTTGAATAAAGGAATTGATTGAGGCAAGCCTATTTAGATATTCATCCTCATTGTGATTGCACTCATAGGGTGTATAGACATTTAGGACAAGGAATTCCTTATCATCGTGAGTAAACTGTATTGCAATACACCAGTCAACACCAAGCCTGAGCACATTTATCAATAGATGATGCACATGTGCTTTATAAACGTGTTTTAATACTGCAATTAATGATTCATTCAGGTAGTTACTAGTCGTTAGTTAAGTATGTTCTGTGACCTCAGCTAGCATACTGGACGAATATCAATAATCCATAATGTGTATGTACGAACTATGAAACATACTCACCACTCGTGCCACTGACGGGCATCGCCCCATCACCATCATATTAATGCTCTTTATTACTTTTGTTCAGCTTTGAGGCACTGCTGGCATTTCAATATCACTTATTAATGAGTTGTAAAGCATAGATAGTCCTCACTTTATATGAGGTCAGAGAACATATTTAATACTTAAATACCAACTATTAACTACCTGAATTAATAATGAATTGCAGTATTAAAACACGTTTATAAAGCACATGTGCATCATCTATAAGTCCTTAATAATTGGTTTGCAATATATATATATATATATATATTACTTCATTGGTTTGCAATATATATTACTTAATTTACAAATGGGGAATCCATCATTTATAAAGTATGAAAACCCAATCATGACACGCATAATAGTCAAGCTTATTAATCAAGAATGAAACATTTATACCTGTTTACGAATTGCATACTAATGAGTTAATAATAAGTGTTGGAACGATGCTTTATGAATAATGAATGAAGTGTTTACTCATGCTTTACTACTGCTAAATAGTGTGTAGTTATTATATTTAACTTTCCAATCCATATTCAAAAATATGTTAATATGTTTTTAATATCATTAATTCTAAATTAATAAGTTGTGCTGATGCTCCAAACTATACAAAAAGCATAGTTACGTTGACTATCATAGTGTGTTGAATTAATAGTTTAGTATTGAATGCTTGTGTTTATAATTCATATTATTTTTACATTACAGAACGCATTTTCCTACTGACTGAGCAATTGAAACTCCGTGACACGGCGGTTTGGGGATAGGTCCAATGGGGACTGCAAATGTCAGTAAAAGGTGTGTTCATACCGCACTTCTTTGAGTCAGTGCAGAAATATTATCATTGCACTGCTTAATTCGTGTGTCACGAAAACATCAGTGCTTCAAAAGAAAAAATATATTAATATCTTTTTAATATCCTTAATTCTAAATACATTTTACAAAGTTGTGTTGATGCTCCAAACTACACAAAAAGCACAGTAAGTTGACCATCATAGTGTGCTGTATTAATAGTTTAGTACTGAATGCTCGCGTTTATAATTCATATTATTTTTACATTTCATAACGCATGTTCCTACTGACAGTGAGCAATTGAAACTCCGTGACACGGCGGTTTGGGGATAGGTCCAATGGGGACCGCAAATGTCAGGAAAGGTTTGTTCATACCTCACTTCTTTGAGTCAGTGCAGAAATATTATCATTGCATTGCCTAATTCATGTGTCACGAAAACATCAGTGCTTCAAAAGAAAATGTATGTTAATATGTTTAATAACGGTTTACATACAATTGCATACTAATGAGTTACTAATAAGTGTTGGAACGATGCTTTTTGAATAATGAATTAAGTGTTTACTCATGCTTTACTACTGCTAAATAGTGTGTAGTTATTATATTTATCTTTCCAATCCATATTCAAAAATATGTTAATATGTTTTTAATATCCTTAATTCTAAATTAATAAATTGTGCTGATGCTACAAACTACACAAAAAGCATAGTAAGTTGACTATCGTAGTGTGCTGTATTAATAGTTTAGTACTCAATGCTCGCGTTTATAATTAATATTATTTTTACATTTCATAACGCATGTTCCTACTGACGGCAAAAATCTGAAACTCCGTGACCGCTTAAATGTGTGCTTACGTCATGCAAAAAGTAAGACATCTGAATGAATCAAATTTGCATACACACAACAATTATGACAATTGTATGAAGTTGTAGTTATTACTACAAGTTATAGGTCATATAAGTAGTGAACATGACTACTTGAACTGGTATAGTTCCAAAGGCAGTTGAATAAATTCTGAACAGGCTAGCTTAGTACAGTAGTGGGCTGGTTGTATTAAAACTGATTCAAAGTCGTAGCACTGTTCAAAGAAACGGAACACAATTACATACAGCAACAGATTATCAGTTTATCCTCAAATATTTGCACAAGCTGGCACTATGACTCCACTACCAGCTAATTTATAGCCATGGTTTGTGTAAATGTCAGAACACTAGCTAACTTACAGGCATGGTCTGTGTTAATATCAGAAAAACCAGCTAACTTACAGTCTTGGTTTGTATTAAACGTGACTTCGAGATGGATTTTTGTTTAAATATCGGAACTGCGTCTAACAAGCCTGCTTTTACATGGCCTCAGTTTGTATGACTATCAAAACAGCTGCTGACTTATAGCCTTGGTTTGTATAAATATCAGAACAACAGCTAACTATATTCTCAGTTTGTATAAATATCAGAACACTGGCTAACATACAGCTCTATAGTTTATATGATATCAGAACACCAGCTAACTTACAGCAATGGCCTGTGTGAATATGAGAACACCAGCTAATTTACAGCAATGGCCTGTGTTAATATCAGAATACCAGCTAACATATAGCTATGGTCTGTGTTTATATCAGAACACCAGCTAACTTATAGCCATGGTTTGTTTTAACATCAGAAAACCAGCTAATTTACAGTCTTGGTTTGTATTAAACGTCAGAGGACTGGCTAACTTAGAGATGGATTTTAGTATAAATATCAGAACTACGGCTAACAAGCCTGCTTTTACATGGCCTCAGTTTTTATGACTATCAAAACATCTGCTGACCTCCTTTTGTATGAATATCAGAACACCAGCTCACTATATTCTCAGTTTGTATAAGTATCAGAACACTGGCTAACATACAGCTCTATAGTTTGTATGATATCAGAACACCGGCTAACTTACAGCCCTATGGTTTTTGTTTTTAATGTCAGACCACTGCTTACTTATAGTCTCAGTTTTTATGAATATCAGAATATCGACTTACTTGTCGCTACTATTTGTATGAATATCATAACCAGCAAACCTATAGTCTCAGTTTAAGTACTGGGGAACTTTTGTATATCTTTCTGGGTTCTGTATACTATGGCTGTCCTCTTTCAGGCCCTTTTTTCCCTCAGAAGTCTCAACTTTAAACACTTGGAGCTCCTTACATATACATAATTATCTATCAATTATAATAAAATAAAAAAATAATCTAGTCAATAAGCATGTTCATGGTTTGTTGATAGTTTATACTAATATAGTTATTCATTAAGAATACTTTAGGTCTACAAAAAATGATCATCAGTTTCTCCGTAGATCTGTGCCTCTTGTTCCCCGTGTTAAAGTAGTCGTATGAACCCCAAATGGGTTATATTAATTGTGTTACTTTATATAATTCTTTATCACTTTTATAACATATTTTGATCATAACTAGGAATATCCAGCATGATCTAAGCAAGATTTCCCAAAAATGTCTTTTGCAGCGGTTGCCGACTTGTACAAACTGTATGGTTCAGGCCGTTACCAACATCCCACGTACTAATACGACACCTTTTGGGTAAGATTAGGACCTAAAGAATCACAATAAAACGAAGCTTAGGGGTGTTGCGACGGATTTTCAATCAAAACTCTTTTTTTTTTTGGGAAAACATTGCTGTATGACGTGTTTAGAAATGTGGGCGGTACACGAAAGGCACAGAAAGCAGTTACGTGAGACAGAGAGAAGAAGAAAAACAACGTTTTGTGACTTTACAGGTACTAATAGGGGGGTTTATAATTATTATTATTGCTTTGTTAGACTCCCACAAGCCTTCCGGTCACGTGGATGTGTTTGTTAGTGAAATCTGACTTTGTAAGGGGTACTTATCACGAGTTTAGTGAAACGTTACGGTCGCCGCAGCAAGTTCACAGAGTTCTTACACTTAACAGTTACTTTAATTTACAGTAACTTTTTTTAAGTTCATAAACATTGTGGTTGTGGAGATCATTAAGTTTAAGTTTTATAAAAAGAGACTTTTTTTTCGAAACAGGCTTAAAAGGTTAAGAATAAAACTGTTTTGAAAGGAAGTTCATTGATTAAATGGGTTCAGTCATGGATTTCATGAAAACTTAATTGATAGCATGAAAGTCTGATTACATTAAAGTGCTCAAACTGTAATAATATCTATGAAATATGAAGTTTATTGGATATACACACTTACACACTTTGTCAGGAAACGGTCCCCACCGTGCAACGACACACACCGCAATACCCCCTATGACCACTAGGGATAGAAAAACACACACACACACACACACACACACACACACACACACACACACACACACACACACACACACACACACAGGTTTTGGTTGCCGTTGACCTTTGTGGCATTTTGAACGCTGGTAATGAGATGCATGTAACACTTTACTGTATTTGCAGAAAGCTAGGACCAGATACTAGGTTCGGAGGAGCAGTTTAAAACTAGTTAAAATCAGAAGTAACAGACCACAGACCAAGGAGTTATGTTTGAACGGCTGATTGATTTATGTAGAAAATAAAAACATACACATCTGCACCATATCACGTTACCTCACAGATAAAGACAGTGGAATTGTGCAATTAAATCCCTTGAAAACATCCAAAATAAATACCAAAACCTCAGAAAATAAATATGTCTCCGTTTTATCTAACTTTGGTTTGATTTAAACCTATTTGAGATCAAGATAAATAATCCTACTTTGAGTCCTTTAAGTGGTTATTTAGCTCTCTGTAAGTGCACATGACTGTATATTATATGTGTATTCAATTTAGCAAGGAAAGTTCAAAAGATATATAACTTAATATCATGCATTCTGTCCACTTGTCCAAATAAGTTCTTTTAACTTAGCAATGCAAGTTCAAAACATATATATTTATTAGGGTACTTTATAAATGCATTAACACCAACAATTATTTTATCATGTGTTAACTGCACTGTGGTGCATTGCCGTAGAGACCATTGTCACTCTTCAGCAGGCAGCAACATTTAGTTTTCACAGGTCTAGTGCAGGCTGCAGCGAGCGGAGCTACTTACCTGTCAGGGATAAGAACTTCAGTCAGGGTTTCACATTCATAAAATTACACCGCCGAACTGCATGCTGGGTCGTCCTGTCAAACTCCATCGCACAGGCTCGAATTTGACAATTTAACATGGGGGTCAAATGGAAATTTAATTACTTTTAAATCCCCAAGTGGCCGATTGAGGCATTGCAGTGATTGGCACTCGTTTTTTACTATTGGACATAACCATAATTATAACTCACAGTATTCAGTTCATTTGACTTCTTGAAATTTACAATTCATTGAACTGGCTTAAAAACCTGAGTTGGAGTACCGAAAACTGACCCCGTGCCCCACCTGTAATACCTCCGCGCCCCACTAGAGGGTTGCGCCCCACAGTTTGAGAACCACTGGCTTAAGAAAACTGGACGCCCCTCAATCAGCTGTAATCACAGGGAGAAATAGAGACTGAGAGATTTATGAATGAAACGGTGTAAAGAGAGTCGTCCTTTCTGAAATACCACTGAAGCTTCATTTGTTCAGTCCACCGTGGAAAGAACCAGTTCAGTTAGAAGAGCAGAAGTCACAAACTCTGTGACTAAGTAAGCTGTTTGTCTCTTCTGCTGTTTCCCCAGAACATTTTGGAGATCAAGCTATATGATGAGGACCCTTTAGCGCGTGATGACCTGTTTGCTGAGCTTCTGTTTGATGTCACAAGTCTCACAATCGGGATGAAGGAGACCAAGGTCTTCTCTATCAACCCAGAGGTAAAAGCAACAAGAGAACAACACTTGCTCTGTAGGATTGTAATGCACTGATGGCTGATCTGTTACAAATTGACCATGAAGTAAATGATTATGGTTGAAGGATTTTCCTTGTTCACTTTTCTATAGACGGAGGGCACACTTCTGATAGCGTTTGAGCTGCTTCAGAGGTAACTGTATATCACTGTTTTTACTTTGTTGTCCTCTATCAAAACATTTATAGATATTTTCTTATTGTGTCCTTATAATACACTGTCTGAACCGGTTAAAATATATAACTTGTTTTGTAGTGAGGACCCCCCTTGAATAAGGAAGGTAGCGTTGTAGTAGCGCTATAGCAGCACTTTAATGGCACTTACTGATAGCACTTTGTGGTTTAACTTTGTTGAAGAAATTGTACTTTCTTGAATCATGTTGTTCTGAGTTTGTACTCATGGTTGAATGCACTTATTGTAAGTCGCTTTGGATGAAAGCGTCAGCTAAATGAAATGTAATGTAATAGAGGATCCTCCTCTGTTGCTCTCCCTGAGGTTTCTTCCATTTTCTTCTCCTTGTTAAATGTTTTTTTTTTCTTTTGATGGATTCATACCTGGATATGATGCAACATCACCTTCTTTTGTAGTAGCAGCAGTGCAGCACATTTTTGTTTCTATAATCATATATTTACACATTTCCCTGCCTTTTTCTCTCTGGTCAAAGGGTAAACTCTGGATGGCGTTTGAGTTCCTGAAAAGGTAAAGTTTGTTTAACTTGATATTTAGTTTGCCTTCTGCCTTTTCAGTGCTTTTTGAGACCTTGAAATTTCTCGAAATTAAAATAATTATTCTTAAGAAATTACGTTTTACATGATACAAAAAACAGAAGAAATCATTTTCTCTCATACTGTTTGGGCCGTGTTTTTTTCAATAAATTGGTTGTCTGATCTGCAAATGTTAAATTGATCAAGTCCATACCAGTTTCTCTGAGCAGTTCTAAAACAATAATCATTAAAAATGAAAAGGCTAAACATTCAACTCGCTTATTTCATTTTTTGCAAACCTACCTAATTTAATGAAGTATTATATTAGGATGAGGCTCACAACGAAGACAATGTTACACTGGTACCATCACAGGATATGATACTGTTTTATCTTTAGCTAAGTAGTTGCTTTCTCCACCTGCCACTGTTTATTTAGTCTTTTTGCTAATTCATGCTAGGCTGATAATGCACACTTAGCTCATCAGGACCAATGAGAGCTGTGGGACTCTGTAAGACAGTCTATGTCAGCTGGAAAACCAAAACAAAGAGCCAGATGCTTTTGAAGAGATATATATATATATATATATATATATATATATATATATATATATATATATATCTCAGTGGCGGGTTTTAGACCAAGGCCTTCAATGACGTGAGTCCACATCAGGTGCAGACTGGGGAAGAAGGGGGAAAAAAGTGTCCCGGGAGTTCCTGTCTGACCCTCGTGTATTGAACACGGCGCGATGCCCACTACACGGCGCGTTCATCCAGACGGTCACGTGTGGACAGCAGAGCTCACTCTGCTATACGGACGATTTCTTTGCACTATTACGGGCATGGAGGTCACACGGTGTGGACCGACCGCGGAGCTATTTTCACCGTATAAGCGCCAAGCCCCCCGCGCCTATTCTGGAAAAAAAAAAAAAGTAAAAGTAGTGAAGAAGGAGTTTTTTTCTTTCTTTTTTCAGCGGACGTTTCTGAGTCGGGAGAGCTCACGCAGCGCCTCTGACCCACCGGGCTTTCCCCCGCAACAAGAAGCACACTTCGTTATAACATGACAAAACAATACATGATTTAAAAAAAAAGCACACAACACAACGCCACCGCAGATGAAACACAAAAAGCAAATTACCGGATGCTGTTCACTTAAAGACAAAGTCCATCCGCCTCTCCTTATTAACAACGAGTTCAGCAACGCGGTTGTTCGGTTTACGGAGCTTCAGTTCCAGCAACAGGCGCCATGGACCGGTGAGGACAGCCGAGCCTCCCGACCGCACCCCGGAAACCTCCACGCGTTCTAGGGCAGAACATATCCGCTCGACAGCAGCAGTCGACGCCTCAAATCCACCACCAAGTCCGTTTAAGTCCACCGAGCGCCAAAACACGCAACAAAAACAACATGTCACAACTTCTCTAGCTTCAGCCTGAACCGTTCCAGCTCCCACTGAGCTCCGCCCTGTTGACACACTGGCCAATCACAGCGCATGTTGATGGTCACGCTGAGCCACTGACTAATCACACGTCCACGCCACCTCGCAGGCCATGTACGTCAAAGAATCCGCCCAGTTTGTCAAACTAACGATCTGATTGGTTGAAGTCCATGACAATCAACCACAACGCCCACTCCCCGTGTACTTTAATCTGCAAAGGCCTGTTTAAACTGCCTTGCTGGCCTGGAGACACAGGAGAGAAAACATCTGATTGGATGAAATGTTTTCCTTCAAACCAGCTGCAGTCTGATAGCTGAAGACTGCAGGCTGAGCAACAGAGCTGTACAATGAGAAAATAATCTGATAGGGAAAATTTTTTTATAATACATGTAGTGTATTTGTGAAAAACAATGAAACTATAAAATAGCTATAACTTTGTGATTCTGTTTAGGCCAGCAGAGAAGGCTTAGAAGGCCCTGACGGCCACCACTGAGGACGAAAATGAAATTGGCCGACTTCTGGTACGGTTTAGAGCATGGTCCCAAGAGAGTTATTTGTAAGTTTATATGTGGTACATATGCCTATCAAATATTGTATATCTATGTTGAACGTACTGCAAGGGCTGCTTTGTTGAATTTAGTTGAATTTACCCCTAAGAAGTTAATGGGTCCTTTTCTTTTGAACACGATGAGATACAAACAAGCTTTTGATATATTTTTATGAAATTGAACCTTTAATTATCCACAGAGAATTTTGTAAAAATCGAAGCCAGCGTTTAGGAAGATTTGAGGAAAAAATAGTTTTCATCAAAATTCAAAATGGTGGAAATTCTAAGTACGCGGACTTTAGTGCGACGACGTACTTTTTTGTAGAGCAGACACAACCGGACATGTGTGCCAAATTTCAGGTCAATTGGTGATAGGGGGCAAAAACTGTGGGCTTTCACAACTCACAGGTTGTCAAAAAAAACACGTTTTTTTTAGGGGGCGCTATCTGACTTCCTGTACGGTTTAGAGCATGGTCCCAAGAGAGTTATTTCTAAGTTTACATGTGTTACATATTCCTAGCAAGTTTCATACATGTAGGTCAACCGTAGAGCTGGGGCTGATTAATTGAATATTTGTAGGGGGCGCTATCGAGCCGACGTTCCAGTTTTGAGTCATTCAAGTCATATCAGGCAACTACATCTTTGCCTTTAAATGTGTGTGCCAAGTTTAGTTACGTTTCGAGCATGCTTAGTCCCTCAAAAGTACCTTCGCTGTTGACCGCGAAGGATGGGGCGCCACGGCAACAGCGTTACACAAAAAATCAAAAGCTTTAGGGGCTGACATCATGAAAGTCTTATGTTTGTCTAGAAGTAATTGGAAGTTGATCTGATTGACCGACTAAGAGAAGCAAGCCAAAGTATAGAAATATTTACTTCATGTTGCCATTAGGTGGCGCTATGACTCTAATTAAAAATTAGACTGCACATGTCTTCAGGCCTGGAGGCTGATCAAACATGTGAAACCTGGAAAGGATCTTATCATGTGGAGTCGAGTTACATCGGTTTATTCGGTCATGGCGAAGGATCGAACTTCTGCGATGGACCGACGCTACGCCGTTCAACGGATCCTTACAATCTTCAAGGTGATGCATTACCAATGTCTTAAGTCTCTTCCGACGTATTTTGAGAGGGATCTGAATAATCTGTGAGGAGCACGGTGTACAAGTAGAAAACATGTAACTTCCTGTTGCCTCTAGGTGGCGCTATGACTAGGATGAAAATTGATCATATGGATGTCTTCAGGGTCAGGAGGTCATGGCATATGAGAAATATGGAGTAGATTCCATTATGTACGGTCGAGTTAAAGCAACTTCCATTTTCATGGAAAATGGTGTCTCTTTGCCGCTGCTCTGCGCTCACATAGTTCGATATTTTGAAAATCCTGAAATAACTTTTCCCTGCAAAGGTCTCAACATCATATTGCCCGAATGTGGAATCAGTCATGTCTAATCTCTAGGAGGAGTTCGTCAGAATACAACGCCTGAAAACAAGGAAAAGGCCAAAATGTAGCTGTTCACTGCAGCGCCCTCTAGTGTCTGAATATTCTGAAACAATTTGGGTACGTTAAGGGACACGATGTTGACATATGCTACAAAGTTTGTGAAGATAGGCCAAGTAATTAGGAAGTTATGTGTATTGACATATTGAGCCACGCCCCTAAGAGGTTAATTGGTTAATAACTTCTGAACGCAATGAGATATCAACACGGTTGGCAATACCGTTTGATCACATTGAGCCAATGATGATCCACAGAAAATTTCGTAATAAACGGACCTAGCGTTTAGGAGGAATGGGCAAAAATGTGTTTTTTACAAAATTCAAAATGGCGGAAAATCTAATTAGGCGCATTTTAATTTCACGGATGAGTTTTTTGTAGAGCAGTCCCACCCGGACATGTGTGTAAAATTTCAAGTCAATCGGTCAAAGTTCGCAAAAACGGTGGGATTTCAGCCTAAAGGGGGCGCTATAGAGACATTTTCTCAGACTTTTGGTCGACACCCAAATTATATTAAAATTTTCGCCGAGTCGGATGGGTGTGCAAATTTTGAAGAATGTAGGTTTATCCCAAGCACCTCTTTTCTCTGCGCATAGGTTGGGAATAAGAATAATAATAATAATACTTCGCATTTCAATAGGTCCTCGATCTGACTACGTCAGTACTCGGGCCCTAATAAAGTTTCAATCCCTTTCAAGTAAACCAGATCGCTCCATCAGACAAAAACAAATAACATGTGCAATCACTTCGTTAGAACAATGCAAATAAAGTTCAATCTGTGCAAAAAAATAACTAATATTTGGCAAAAAAATACTTATTGTGGCTTTGTACTGAATATATTAATAATAACAATAACGTTCAACCTCGGCAAAACAAAATGAGTGCAGATGTGTGTGAGCCCTCACGTTTTATCAGTATTAGTGACTGCAGAGCTGCTTTCCTCTGCAAATATTTTTTAAAGAGGATTGTAGATTTGATATGGCCTCTCAATTCATGCTCATTGTTGAGCTAAGATTTATATTCTGTTTTGAGAGACGCAGCAGCAGAAAAGACCTCACAGAGATCTCACGGAGGCTTTTAGCAAAACGCCAAGAATCGTAACGGCGTAACGTAAACATTTTCAAGAAAGTACAGGCATTTCTCCATGTATTTATTAATGACGTTTTATGTCCGTGTACTTTGTACTTTTGTACTATGTAAAGTTATCATGTTCATGGGGAGAGTGGTCGTCCTGAACCCACAAGGTAGCGGTTCATCCCTGTTCTCCCCATACACTGTAATAAAAAACCATGTGGTTTAACTTAAAAACCTAAGTTCAATTGCTGCCTTACACTTTCAAGTAGAGTCAAATTGGAATTACAATTTGCTACAACTCATGATTTTTAGTTCACTTTAGCTGACTTTTCATTCTCCGGCATGAGAGAAAAACAAAGCGTGAGCATGAGATTTACAAATGTCTAATTTTCAGGTCAGGATCAGAAACCTCAATATGGAAATTTAATAAACCTGGTCTGGATTAACACGGAGACTCTTAACTCTGTTTAAAACCTGTATGTGGGAAATCTTTGATTCATTCAAAAACAGAAAAAAAGGTGATTTCACTGCTTTAAAAAAGAAGATCTAGACCACAGACGCTACAGATTATTTTAAACCCAGTTTGGTGCCCGCCGCCCGGTACATTATAACAAATAGAATCGGCTGTATTATTTTCCAGGTTGGATGTGGAAGACTAAGAACAAGGCATTCAAATTAGTTATAGTTTAATTTAGGTTTAGGATTTATGAATAGGCTTGAGTCAAAGATGGCAGCTACTCCACCTCCTCGGCCCGTGTCTCGAGGAATGAGAGTATTAATATGACTTAATGTGAAAATATAGCCTTATAATCTGCGAATTATATGCTTCAGCAGTCTTCATGTTAGCAGAACCAGAAGTTGCTCTTCATATCTGTGACAGCTGGCTTTCAAAGCACTTATGGAGCCCAGTTTGCTTTCTCTTTCCCTCGAGCGTTGGATGTTTTGTCTCTAGATGAAGCTTTGAAGGCTTCTGTGCTGCGTTAGCTAGCGTAGATAGCATTAGCTACCGTAGATAGCATTAGCTAGCGTTAGCCCACACTCCACACACTGGACTCTGGCTCTACCTCGTAACCTCCGTTTACAAAGCCCTACTTCGTGAAGTCAGGATTATACTTGGGCAAACAGTTAGACTTTTGGGGGGTTCGGCACCACTTTGGTCTTCATTTTTTCCCGTTTTAAATACTTCTCACAACTTTTGCTACAGGCTAGCTCTGTCTTCTTCTGCTTATTAGAGCTGGTTAAACAACTGACTGACGCATTACCGCCACCTAGTGGCAGGAAGCTATATTGTAACTGAGCGTCTCGTGGATAACAGAAAAAAAATGTAAATGTTTCTTAAATTAACTCTAAGTCACTGTCTTTTAGCTTTTAGTTTCTCTTAACTTGTCTTGTTCTGTGTTTTCTGTCTGTAACTGTGTTTTTTATGCTGCTGCCTGTCTTGGCCAGGTCTCCCTCGAAAAAGAAATTTGTAATCATAATGGACTTCCTGGTTAAAAAAAGGTGTAAAAAAAAAAAATCTCTGTGGCCTACAGGTGCCTCTAGGTGGCTCGCGGCCCAATCAGGGACCGCGCCCCCTTAGTTAAGAATCACTATGGCAACCGGAGGTGAGGCAATAGCCAATGCATTCACCGAACACACTGTGGCTTTGAGGATTCCGTGACATCACATTATTCATAGAGAGCTCAATAATAAGGCTATGCATTTTCTCAGTGGGTTCACATTT
The DNA here is from genome assembly GCF_910589615.1 of Taurulus bubalis. Classification (NCBI taxonomy): domain Eukaryota; kingdom Metazoa; phylum Chordata; class Actinopteri; order Perciformes; family Cottidae; genus Taurulus; species Taurulus bubalis. The sequence continues at coordinate 24,164,327 of NC_136602.1, read as the reverse complement.
CTTCAGCTTTACTAACTCACAGAGCTCTGTATTTGAACTATTTAGTTTCAAGTTGTCCAACTTAGAATCAGTTTGAAAAGCACAAGATGTCGAAGATGAACAACCAAGAAAATAGACTACTTTCATGGGACAAGGAGGAGATGAATACGAGTATTGAATTCATGAATCAGGAAGAGCATGAACCTTACTTAACTAAAGAGGAAGAGGAGGAGATGGATAGGATTATTGAATCCGTGAATCAGAAAGAGCAGAAACATTGTTTAAATGGAGCGGACAAGGAGGAGATGAATAGGAGTACTAAATTCGTGAATCAGGAAGCGCATAAATCTTATTTAACTAAAGAGGATGAGGAGGAGATGGATAGGATTATTGAATCCGTGAATCAGGAAGCGCATAAATCTTATTTAACTAAAGAGGATGAGGAGGAGATGGATAGGATTATTGAATCCGTGAATCAGAGAGAGCAGAAACCTTGTTTAAATGAAGCGGACAAGGAGGAGATGAATAGGAGTACTAAATTCGTGAATCAGGAAGAGCATAAACCTTATTTAACTAAAGAGGAAGAGGAGGAGATGGATAGGTTTCTGGAATCCGTGAGGCAGCCTGAACGTAAAAGAGATGAAGATTGGATCAGCATCAACTCTAACCTCTCCTTCGAAGTGGACGTGGAGTATATTTCTTTACCTCAGATGCCGGTCCGCCGCTTAAATGAATGCATACCAATTTCTGTTTCAGCATGGTTGACAGAGGTAACTGAGTCTGTTCCAGAGGAGGAAAATACATCAGCTCAGCTGGAGACGCTGGTTTCAATTCAGACGCAGGTCGATGCCAAAATTAACCAGAAGAATACAAACAGGACCTCTTCATCACCATCCCATGATAGGGCCAGCATGTACTCTAACTACTCTAACTGCTCCTTTGAGTCGTTTGAAGAGACTGAACCGGATTCAGAGTCAGAGACACTAAATCAACCGCTCTTCCACTTTGATGACAGTGAATTACCAACAATTCCTGCTACAAGACGTGAGACAATGGACAGAGACTCGGTTCTACCAACTCCCTCGCCGGTTCTACCAACTCTCTTGCCGGTTCTACCAACCCTCTCGCTGGTTCTACCACCTCTCTTGCCGGTTCTACCAACTCTCTCGCCGGTTCTACCAACTCCCTCGCTGGTTCTACCACCTCTCTCGCCGGTCCTCCGCTTTAATGACATTGAATTTCCAACATTTCCTGCTGCATTATGTGAGACAATGGACAGAGACTCGGTTCTACCAACTCTCTCGCCGGTTCTACCAACTCCCTCGCTGGTTCTACCACCTCTCTCGCCGGTCCTCCGCTTTGATGACATTGAATTTCCAACAATTCCTGCTTCAATATGTGAGAAAGTGGACATACCAATTCTGACGGATATCTGTCACCTTGAAGATAGTGACTCTCCAGCAATTCCTGCTTTAATATCTGGGACAGTGGACACAGAGTCCGTTTCATCAATTTGCAAGGACACAACCGCACAGCAAGAAAAAAAGAGAGAGTCAGTTCAGGCATTCCTGAAGAAGCTGGTTTTAAGAGCATTCGAGAAAGCCAAAGTGGACTGCAGTGATGGAGACAAAGCGGAAATGGTCACGATTCTGTTTGAAAGAACGTGGTCCGAAGTCCAGGGTGTCGATTTTGATCCCACCCAACCGTTTAAACAAGTGAACAAGACCCTTTTGAAGGAAATTTGTAAGAAGTGGGGCAGTACAGACTTGGTCCTGTATGCCATGAAAGTAGGGGACCCAGCACTTGGGGACTACATTGCATCCCATGTCAAAGAACACCTCCTGGCACCACCCAAAAAGGGCAACGCCATCAGCAGATTCTTCTCGGCGGTCGGCAGAGCCATCTGCAACGTCTGCATGTGTTCAAACAGAGTTGATGTTCAGTAGGTGAAGGAAAGGTTGGCTGTATGTTGTCTATGGTGATCGTAGACTACATACAGACTCACAAAGGTGGGGCTGGACTCTGTATGCCGTCTACGGTGATCGTAGACTACATACAGACTCACAAAGGTGGGGCTGGACTCTGTATGCCGTCTACGGTGATCGTAGACTACATACAGACTCACAAAGGTGGGGCTGGACTCTGTATGCCGTCTACGGTGATCGTAGACAACATACAGACTCACAAAGGTGGGGCTGGACTCTGTATGCCGTCTACGGTGATCGTAGACTACATACAGACTCACAAAGGTGGGGCTGGACTCTGTATGCTGTCTATGGTGATCGTAGACAACATACAGACTCACAAAGGTGGGGCTGGACTCTGTATGCTGTCTATGGTGATCGTAGACAATATACAGACTCACAAAGGTGGGGCTGGACTCTGTATGCTGTCTACGGTGATCGTAGACTACATACAGACTCACAAAGGTGGGGCTGGACTCTGTATGCTGTCTACGGTGATCGTAGACTACATACAGACTCACAAAGGTGGGGCTGGACTCTGTATGCCGTCTACGGTGATCGTAGACTACATACAGACTCAAAGGTGGGGCTGGACTCTGTATGCTGTCTATGGTGATCGTAGACAACATACAGACTCACAAAGGTGGGGCTGGACTCTGTATGCTGTCTATGGTGATCGTAGACAATATACAGACTCCAGCCCCACCTTTGTGACTCTGTATGTTGTCTGCGGTGATCGTAGACAACATACAGACTCACAAAGGTGGGGCTGGACTCTGTATGCTGTCTATGGTGATCGTAGACAATATACAGACTCCAGCCCCACCTTTGTGACTCTGTATGTTGTCTGCGGTGATCGTAGACAACATACAGACTCACAAAGGTGGGGCTGGACTCTGTATGCTGTCTATGGTGATCGTAGACTACATACATAGTCCAGCCCCACCTTTGTGACTCTGTATGTTGTCTGCGGTGATCGTAGACTACATACAGACTCCAGCCCCACCTTTGTGACTCTGTATGTTGTCTGCGGTGATCGTAGACTACATACATAGTCCAGCCCCACCTTTGTGACTCTGTATGTTGTCTACGGTGATCGTAGACTACATACATAGTCCAGCCCCACCTTTGTGACTCTGTATGTTGTCTACGGTGATCGTAGACTACATACATAGTCCAGCCCCACCTTTGTGACTCTGTATGTTGTCTACGGTGATCGTAGACAACATACATAGTCCAGCCCCACCTTTGTGACTCTGTATGTAGTCTACAGTGATCGTATGATGATGATCGTAGACAACATACTTGAGCCGTTGTGAGTCTGTGTGTTGTTTACTGTGACAGTAGACAACACACAGATGTCTAATTACTGATTCAATAAAATACCAGTTTAACAGTTGAATGTTGTTGCAGCTTCCTGTTGTTATCACTAGAGGGCGGTAGCTTCTAAATTACTTACCTAGGCTACCACCTCTGTCTGCCCGGCTCCGGTCTTCTCTGAGTCGGGTTGTTTGTGAATGCAGCCCAAAGTGTGTGATGAACTCCATCTAGTGCAGTGAACCACTGCGATCATCAGCAGACACTCGGGTCTCTGTGGTCACATCAGCTGGAGAATCTGACGTGAAACAGATTCAAACGGGCGGAAACAGTCACGGGACCCAACATCCGGTTTTCAAAATACTGATATTGATGTGTTCAGCACATTTTTGACCACATCCACACGTCTGAACTGTAGCAGTACGTTGTGTTTGACACATTACAACATTTCTGTATGACCAGTACAGTTAAGATGTGTGGATGTTTCACGTCAGATTCTGCACTTGATGTGACCTCAGAGACCCGAGTGTCTGCTGATGATGCAGTGGTTCACTGCACTAGATGGAGTTCATCACACTTTGGGCTGCATTCACAAACAACCCGACTCAGAGAAGACCGGAGCCGGGCAGACAGAGGCCGTTACCGCCGGCCTGACGGCGGAGGCCAAGCGTCTGAAGACCGAGCCCCGGTGCGACCGGGGTTCGGTACCGGCCTCACAACGGCGAGCAAGCGGTCTTCAGACCGGCTCCGTTACCGGGCTCACCCCGCCCCTCTTCGCTTGCCGCTACTGAGGGAATCCTTCTTTTTTTCTTTCTCCGCCGAATTTAGAAATTAAAATATGCTTAAATAAAGCAAGAAAACAATAACACAAACACACGATTATAAACGTATTTGTAATACGTCCAACACAAAAAATACGTGTTTAATCAACGTATACGTGTATAATCAATGTATGTGTAATACATCAAACACAAACATAATCAGGGAGGAGATGCGTTTCTGATCAAACGTAATTAAAGCCATAATCGAAGCCATTTTAATCAGGCTAGGATGCACAAGCTCTCATCACACAAGTGAAGTGAGTGACAGATTAAACTTGGCACTAATAAAGTATTAAAGAATAATAAAACCATTTAATAGGTAGAATATTAAAAACAATAGGACAATATTCTTTTAATTTCACCCTTTTTGTAAAAGCAGGGAACAAAATAGGAGTGCATTTAGTGTGTGAAATACCTGTTTTAGAGTCATCCCTGCCAGAGTCAAGGCGCTATTTTTTCTTGGACCTTGAGGAGCCTGTAACAGTAACAAATGATGAGTATATCAATAACAGAAATCAAAAGATGGCATCAATTTACTTATTAACTGTGTGGTTAAAATGATCTGTATTTATTTGCTCCAGTGTAAAGACTGGTGGTGGTTATACCTGTTTTTGGGGCATCACTGTTACAATCTTACATTGTGAACTGAACCTGACAATCAACCCCCATACAGGGCCAGGGTGAGGATATAACATGGATTGTCAGGGTTGTGATTACTTAGCATACCAAAGGTGATGTTACAGTGATTACTTCATTTACCAAAGGATTTGGCTGATAATTTTCTCACTTTTTCTTTGTCAACAAATCTCAAAAATAGTTTTTGGACGAGTTCTATTATTTTGGATGCATTCACAATACTTGTTAGTCGGTCAGTTCATTGTTGGTTTGTAACATAACATTTGAGAAGAAAATATATTGAAACCCTTGTAGTTTTAAGTAAAGGTACACGATGGCAACACAGCGGTGGATGTATGGTTGGGACAATGTTTGCAATTTTTTCCTGTGTGATGAAAATATGAAAACCTAACTCATTCTGATACAAACTGTAAATTATGAAAAACATAATGGTCTGCAAACAAGCAGATATCAAGGGTAGATACATGCTGTAAGTTCCAAATGCAGTAGATTTTCCCATTAGTAACAATAGGAAAGTAAAATGTGAGGCACTGCACAGGAGTAGACAGTGTTAGATAAAAGTAGTCTTAGGTTTGGAGAAAGCATATAGCTTGCACACAACCAATCATGAATTAATTCTAAAACTTAACAGCCATAAAGGCCAGGTTGAAGCAACCTATCCTATAAGGAGGCCTGTCTTATGGGACAAACTAAAAGAACTACTTGTTTGATACTTACCAACATCTTGGAAGCCTCCAGCAGCTCAAATGAAAGCTGTGGTGGCGATGAGGCCTCCGCCTCAGGGTTTTGACGTTCTGAGGGCTGAACACCAGACACAAACACATTAATTAAACACATATTTTATTTTCTATTGATAAAACGTAATGCAAGAGGCCCCATTGAAAAGAGTCTTTATAAAATAATCATGCATACTTAAACTTGTAATAGAAATACTAAACTGGCTTGAGTGAAGTTCAGGAAGCTCTAGTCACTGTTGACCTGCACTCAATTAATCAGGTTCCAGTGAGCGGATTTCTTAACTGTCATGACTATCACAAGAAGTTTGATTTCTGAAGGCAGGTCGTGGTTTTCAGAGACCAGTCCATGTCAAATGAAATGCTTCTACTGCTTCTTACATATGAGCATGTGCAGAACACACATTAGGCAGTTCCGTCATAATTATATATATAATTATAATGTTGGTCATGATGAAAAAGATTCAAAAGACAAGTATGTTACTGATCTGCAGAATGTTACCAGTAATTAACCTGGTTACCTGGTGCATGCAAACACAATGTGAAGAGTAATACAGATTCCTGTTCTAACTACAACTGAGCTGCTGTAAGGGGAATTAAGATTTAACTTGTTTTGTGTAAGGCCTTTAGGCCTGTTAATTAAGAACGATTAACTTGAAATACTCAATATCAAAAGCTAATGCCATATACATGTCAACTTTGATAAGTTTTGGGATTTAATAAAGCCCCCAAAAAGGCTTTTCATTGGAGAGCTTTTGGCTATAAACCTTGATGTTAGCCTCCATGCTTTCACTAATAAATAACAACTAAAACAGTTAACTTTAGTTCCATGTGACTTTACTTACTTTATTTCCATTTGTTCTCCCTTCTTTGGCCATCAGTTGTCTCTGTCTGTCAGTGCTGCTGTCGTTTTTGATGCAGCATGTCTCTATGATGTCCTCCTCAGGAAAGTGAAACTCAGTGACCCAGGGTGGGGGATGGGCAAGGGTCAAATGGGGACCGCAAAAGTCAGGAAAAGTGTTTGTGTGTTCATCCCTCACTTCTTTGAGTCAGTGCAGAAATATTATCATTGCATCGCTTAATTTGTGTTTCACGAAAACATCAGTGCTTCAAAAGAAAATATATGTTAATCCATTTTTTTATGTCCTTAATTCTAAATTAATTTTGCAAAGTTGTGCTGATGCTCCAAACTATAAAAAAAAAGCATAGTACGTTGACTATCATAGTGTGCTGTATTAATAGTTCAGTATTAAATGCTCGCGTTTATAATTCATATTATTTTTACATTTCATAACGCATGTTCCTACTGACAGTGAGCAACTGAAACTCCGTGACACGGCGGTTTGGGGATAGGTCCAGTGGGGACCGCAAATGTCAGGAAAGGTTTGTTCATACCTCACTCTTATTTTTATGCTTGTAGTAGGGCTTACTGTCTTCATACAAAGTACTCACTATATCATCATACATGGAGCAGAGATCTCTCCTATGTGCCACATCCTTACAGTTAGCATCAGTACACATAGTATCATCTCTAGGTAGATGACTTACTTAAAGATTTGTCTGTACGAGCATAATAGGCTAAAAAGTCCTCCTTTTGTGAGAGTTGACCAGCTCAGTTTTTCCATGTTGACACTTATTCCATTGCTCGTAAGTGCTGGGAGATCATCAACATTTATCGACATAGAAAAAGGTATATGATCAGTTGTTGCTGGCCCATAAAGAATGTCCATACTTCTCAATGAAGCATGTGCATCAGCTGTACTAATACAATGATCCATGACATAGTGTCAGGCCTCACTAATGTATGTAGAGCTATCTGTAGGCAAAAGCACTTCGCTTGACAATATAAAGTTATTATCTTGACAGAACTGAGCCATATGATTGGCAAATAATGAGCTAGTGTTTGAGATATCTGCATTCATATCCCCAATTACATATATACTAGAAGAAGTATTATCTTGAATAAAGGAATTGATTGAGGCAAGCCTATTTAGATATTCATCCTCATTGTGATTGCACTCATAGGGTGTATAGACATTTAGGACAAGGAATTCCTTATCATCGTGAGTAAACTGTATTGCAATACACCAGTCAACACCAAGCCTGAGCACATTTATCAATAGATGATGCACATGTGCTTTATAAACGTGTTTTAATACTGCAATTAATGATTCATTCAGGTAGTTACTAGTCGTTAGTTAAGTATGTTCTGTGACCTCAGCTAGCATACTGGACGAATATCAATAATCCATAATGTGTATGTACGAACTATGAAACATACTCACCACTCGTGCCACTGACGGGCATCGCCCCATCACCATCATATTAATGCTCTTTATTACTTTTGTTCAGCTTTGAGGCACTGCTGGCATTTCAATATCACTTATTAATGAGTTGTAAAGCATAGATAGTCCTCACTTTATATGAGGTCAGAGAACATATTTAATACTTAAATACCAACTATTAACTACCTGAATTAATAATGAATTGCAGTATTAAAACACGTTTATAAAGCACATGTGCATCATCTATAAGTCCTTAATAATTGGTTTGCAATATATATATATATATATATATATTACTTCATTGGTTTGCAATATATATTACTTAATTTACAAATGGGGAATCCATCATTTATAAAGTATGAAAACCCAATCATGACACGCATAATAGTCAAGCTTATTAATCAAGAATGAAACATTTATACCTGTTTACGAATTGCATACTAATGAGTTAATAATAAGTGTTGGAACGATGCTTTATGAATAATGAATGAAGTGTTTACTCATGCTTTACTACTGCTAAATAGTGTGTAGTTATTATATTTAACTTTCCAATCCATATTCAAAAATATGTTAATATGTTTTTAATATCATTAATTCTAAATTAATAAGTTGTGCTGATGCTCCAAACTATACAAAAAGCATAGTTACGTTGACTATCATAGTGTGTTGAATTAATAGTTTAGTATTGAATGCTTGTGTTTATAATTCATATTATTTTTACATTACAGAACGCATTTTCCTACTGACTGAGCAATTGAAACTCCGTGACACGGCGGTTTGGGGATAGGTCCAATGGGGACTGCAAATGTCAGTAAAAGGTGTGTTCATACCGCACTTCTTTGAGTCAGTGCAGAAATATTATCATTGCACTGCTTAATGCGTGTGTCACGAAAACATCAGTGCTTCAAAAGAAAAAATATATTAATATCTTTTTAATATCCTTAATTCTAAATACATTTTACAAAGTTGTGTTGATGCTCCAAACTACACAAAAAGCACAGTAAGTTGACCATCATAGTGTGCTGTATTAATAGTTTAGTACTGAATGCTCGCGTTTATAATTCATATTATTTTTACATTTCATAACGCATGTTCCTACTGACAGTGAGCAATTGAAACTCCGTGACACGGCGGTTTGGGGATAGGTCCAATGGGGACCGCAAATGTCAGGAAAGGTTTGTTCATACCTCACTTCTTTGAGTCAGTGCAGAAATATTATCATTGCATTGCCTAATTCATGTGTCACGAAAACATCAGTGCTTCAAAAGAAAATGTATGTTAATATGTTTAATAACGGTTTACATACAATTGCATACTAATGAGTTACTAATAAGTGTTGGAACGATGCTTTTTGAATAATGAATTAAGTGTTTACTCATGCTTTACTACTGCTAAATAGTGTGTAGTTATTATATTTATCTTTCCAATCCATATTCAAAAATATGTTAATATGTTTTTAATATCCTTAATTCTAAATTAATAAATTGTGCTGATGCTACAAACTACACAAAAAGCATAGTAAGTTGACTATCGTAGTGTGCTGTATTAATAGTTTAGTACTCAATGCTCGCGTTTATAATTAATATTATTTTTACATTTCATAACGCATGTTCCTACTGACGGCAAAAATCTGAAACTCCGTGACCGCTTAAATGTGTGCTTACGTCATGCAAAAAGTAAGACATCTGAATGAATCAAATTTGCATACACACAACAATTATGACAATTGTATGAAGTTGTAGTTATTACTACAAGTTATAGGTCATATAAGTAGTGAACATGACTACTTGAACTGGTATAGTTCCAAAGGCAGTTGAATAAATTCTGAACAGGCTAGCTTAGTACAGTAGTGGGCTGGTTGTATTAAAACTGATTCAAAGTCGTAGCACTGTTCAAAGAAACGGAACACAATTACATACAGCAACAGATTATCAGTTTATCCTCAAATATTTGCACAAGCTGGCACTATGACTCCACTACCAGCTAATTTATAGCCATGGTTTGTGTAAATGTCAGAACACTAGCTAACTTACAGGCATGGTCTGTGTTAATATCAGAAAAACCAGCTAACTTACAGTCTTGGTTTGTATTAAACGTGACTTCGAGATGGATTTTTGTTTAAATATCGGAACTGCGTCTAACAAGCCTGCTTTTACATGGCCTCAGTTTGTATGACTAACAAAACAGCTGCTGACTTATAGCCTTGGTTTGTATAAATATCAGAACAACAGCTAACTATATTCTCAGTTTGTATAAATATCAGAACACTGGCTAACATACAGCTCTATAGTTTATATGATATCAGAACACCAGCTAACTTACAGCAATGGCCTGTGTGAATATGAGAACACCAGCTAATTTACAGCCATGGCCTGTGTTAATATCAGAATACCAGCTAACATATAGCTATGGTCTGTGTTTATATCAGAACACCAGCTAACTTATAGCCATGGTTTGTTTTAACATCAGAAAACCAGCTAATTTACAGTCTTGGTTTGTATTAAACGTCAGAGGACTGGCTAACTTAGAGATGGATTTTAGTATAAATATCAGAACTACGGCTAACAAGCCTGCTTTTACATGGCCTCAGTTTTTATGACTATCAAAACATCTGCTGACCTCCTTTTGTATGAATATCAGAACACCAGCTCACTATATTCTCAGTTTGTATAAGTATCAGAACACTGGCTAACATACAGCTCTATAGTTTGTATGATATCAGAACACCGGCTAACTTACAGCCCTATGGTTTTTGTTTTTAATGTCAGACCACTGCTTACTTATAGTCTCAGTTTTTATGAATATCAGAATATCGACTTACTTGTCGCTACTATTTGTATGAATATCATAACCAGCAAACCTATAGTCTCAGTTTAAGTACTGGGGAACTTTTGTATATCTTTCTGGGTTCTGTATACTATGGCTGTCCTCTTTCAGGCCCTTTTTTCCCTCAGAAGTCTCAACTTTAAACACTTGGAGCTCCTTACATATACATAATTATCTATCAATTATAATAAAATAAAAAAATAATCTAGTCAATAAGCATGTTCATGGTTTGTTGATAGTTTATACTAATATAGTTATTCATTAAGAATACTTTAGGTCTACAAAAAATGATCATCAGTTTCTCCGTAGATCTGTGCCTCTTGTTCCCCGTGTTAAAGTAGTCGTATGAACCCCAAATGGGTTATATTAATTGTGTTACTTTATATAATTCTTTATCACTTTTATAACATATTTTGATCATAACTAGGAATATCCAGCATGATCTAAGCAAGATTTCCCAAAAATGTCTTTTGCAGCGGTTGCCGACTTGTACAAACTGTATGGTTCAGGCCGTTACCAACATCCCACGTACTAATACGACACCTTTTGGGTAAGATTAGGACCTAAAGAATCACAATAAAACGAAGCTTAGGGGTGTTGCGACGGATTTTCAATCAAAACTCTTTTTTTTTTTGGGAAAACATTGCTGTATGACGTGTTTAGAAATGTGGGCGGTACACGAAAGGCACAGAAAGCAGTTACGTGAGACAGAGAGAAGAAGAAAAACAACGTTTTGTGACTTTACAGGTACTAATAGGGGGGTTTATAATTATTATTATTGCTTTGTTAGACTCCCACAAGCCTTCCGGTCACGTGGATGTGTTTGTTAGTGAAATCTGACTTTGTAAGGGGTACTTATCACGAGTTTAGTGAAACGTTACGGTCGCCGCAGCAAGTTCACAGAGTTCTTACACTTAACAGTTACTTTAATTTACAGTAACTTTTTTTAAGTTCATAAACATTGTGGTTGTGGAGATCATTAAGTTTAAGTTTTATAAAAAGAGACTTTTTTTTCGAAACAGGCTTAAAAGGTTAAGAATAAAACTGTTTTGAAAGGAAGTTCATTGATTAAATGGGTTCAGTCATGGATTTCATGAAAACTTAATTGATAGCATGAAAGTCTGATTACATTAAAGTGCTCAAACTGTAATAATATCTATGAAATATGAAGTTTATTGGATATACACACTTACACACTTTGTCAGGAAACGGTCCCCACCGTGCAACGACACACACCGCAATACCCCCTATGACCACTAGGGATAGAAAAACACACACACACATACACACACACACACACACACACACACACACACACACACACACACACAGGTTTTGGTTGCCGTTGACCTTTGTGGCATTTTGAACGCTGGTAATGAGATGCATGTAACACTTTACTGTATTTGCAGAAAGCTAGGACCAGATACTAGGTTCGGAGGAGCAGTTTAAAACTAGTTAAAATCAGAAGTAACAGACCACAGACCAAGGAGTTATGTTTGAACGGCTGATTGATTTATGTAGAAAATAAAAACATACACATCTGCACCATATCACGTTACCTCACAGATAAAGACAGTGGAATTGTGCAATTAAATCCCTTGAAAACATCCAAAATAAATACCAAAACCTCAGAAAATAAATATGTCTCCGTTTTATCTAACTTTGGTTTGATTTAAACCTATTTGAGATCAAGATAAATAATCCTACTTTAAGTCCTTTAAGTGGTTATTTAGCTCTCTGTAAGTGCACATGACTGTATATTATATGTGTATTCAATTTAGCAAGGAAAGTTCAAAAGATATATAACTTAATATCATGCATTCTGTCCACTTGTCCAAATAAGTTCTTTTAACTTAGCAATGCAAGTTCAAAACATATATATTTATTAGGGTACTTTATAAATGCATTAACACCAACAATTATTTTATCATGTGTTAACTGCACAGTGGTGCATTGCCGTAGAGACCATTGTCACTCTTCAGCAGGCAGCAACATTTAGTTTACACAGGTCTAGTGCAGGCTGCAGCGAGCGGAGCTACTTACCTGTCAGGGATAAGAACTTCAGTCAGGGTTTCACATTCATAAAATTACACCGCCGAACTGCATGCTGGGTCGTCCTGTCAAACTCCGTCGCACAGGCTCGAATTTGACAATTTAACATGGGGGTCAAATGGAAATTGAATTACTTTTAAATCCCCAAGTGGCCGATTGAGGCATTGCAGTGATTGGCACTCGTTTTTTACTATTGGACATAACCATAATTATAACTCACAGTATTCAGTTCATTTGACTTCTTGAAATTTACAATTCATTGAACTGGCTTAAAAACCTGAGTTGGAGTACCGAAAACTTACCCCGTGCCCCACCTGTAATACCTCCGCGCCCCACTAGAGGGTTGCGCCCCACAGTTTGAGAACCACTGGCTTAAGAAAACTGGACGCCCCTCAATCAGCTGTAATCACAGGGAGAAATAGAGACTGAGAGATTTATGAATGAAACGGTGTAAAGAGAGTCGTCCTTTCTGAAATACCACTGAAGCTTCATTTGTTCAGTCCACCGTGGAAAGAACCAGTTCAGTTAGAAGAGCAGAAGTCAAAAACTCTGTGACTAAGTAAGCTGTTTGTCTCTTCTGCTGTTTCCCCAGAACATTTTGGAGATCAAGCTATATGATGAGGACCCTTTAGCGCGTGATGACCTGTTTGCTGAGCTTCTGTTTGATGTCACAAGTCTCACAATCGGGATGAAGGAGACCAAGGTCTTCTCTATCAACCCAGAGGTAAAAGCAACAAGAGAACAACACTTGCTCTGTAGGATTGTAATGCACTGATGGCTGATCTGTTACAAATTGACCATGAAGTAAATGATTATGGTTGAAGGATTTTCCTTGTTCACTTTTCTATAGACGGAGGGCACACTTCTGATAGCGTTTGAGCTGCTTCAGAGGTAACTGTATATCACTGTTTTTACTTTGTTGTCCTCTATCAAAACATTTATAGATATTTTCTTATTGTGTCCTTATAATACACTGTCTGAACCGGTTAAAATATATAACTTGTTTTGTAGTGAGGACCCCCCTTCTGAATATCTCACTACCTTGTGGTAAGATTTCTCAAATGACATCAGCAATATACACTTTAATGAATACACTCCAGGAACCATTGTTACATCACTACTCCATTCTCCATGTTGGCTTGAACCTGAAGAAGTATGGATGATCACCAACTTGCAACATGAGCAGCCATTTAATTCCCAAATATAATTAAAAGTGTGGTTGGTTGCGAAATAACAAATAGCAGCAGAATAAACGTTCATGTCATTGCACAGATACAGGTATCTAAACAACAAAATGTACATTAGTGTCTGAATAAAGGGGCAAAAAGCAGAGTAGTGCAGCGCACTGTACTGAATAAATCAAATATGGAATGTAGAATATACAGAAGGGTATGAATATGCCAGATGAGCAGTATGTACGGTGTGTAATGAATGCGCAAATACAGAATGAAGATCATAGGAAGTGTCGGTACAAGTATGAAATAATTATACTTATTATCGAATTATCTGGGTTTTCCTCTCAATGTCTGCTGAAACTTGAAAAACTACAGGATCAAAGTCAAAGTCAGCTTTCATGTCAATTCATCCATTTGTGCAAACATAGAGGGGTGACTGTGGCTCAGTGGTTAGCATGCCCGTCTTACAATGAGACGATCGGTGGTTTGCGCCCCGGCTCCGCTAGCCCATGTTGATGTGTCCTTGAGCAAGACACTTAACCCCTAATTGCTCCCCGTTGCTGTGTCTACGGTGTATAGAGCAAAAAAGTAAGTCGCTTTGGATAAAAGCGTCAGCCATATGAAATGTAATGTAATACAGAAGATTTGAAAGTATGTTCCTCTCCTGTTCAACATAAAGTGATACAGATAATACAAAGTGCAAAACAGCTAAAAAAGAACATTTAGACAACATATAAATTAAGAAACCATAAGTCTGTATTATAGCAGCATTCAGATATGGAAGTCTAAAAGAGGACAGAGTGGGCAGAGAGTTCAGCTTCCTGACAGCCTGGTGTATGAAGCTGTTTGACAGTCTGGTCAAACAGGTTGAAAATCTTAGCAGAAACAAAAATAGACAACAAATTGCCATTTTTAACAAAATATTTATGCTAGATTACATAATTTCAATCTAAATGTTCTCATCTTTTTCTCAAAACATACAAAATCATAAACAACTTCAGAATGTTTTTCATTAATCACATTTAAATATATTTGATTCACCAGTTGATCTAAGAAAATATCAACTTCACTCAGAATCAATTAGTGATTACATTACTGTAACTTAAACTACAGGTTTCTATTCATATCAACAATCCAAATATAACTGTCAATTAATACCCATAAACCTCTGTTGTTGCATCAAAAGTTGCCTAAACAAATCAAGTGTTGGAACCATCAAATTATGGTGTTTTCCAACTGGATGACCCATAAACGTGTCAGTGTCTCATGAGTTGACCTCACATGAATGTTCAGCTCAGTGCTGCCCTCTTGTGTGACATTCCATAAATTACACCTACTCATAAACAATGCAATTGGCTCATTAATACTGTAAAAGCAACTAAGGTTCCTAAATATAGAAGAAAAATGAGTTAATTTCAAATATTTACTTTTTGTTTTTCGTGAACTACCTACTATGTTTATTGCTGATACTACTGAAGGATCACTGGCTGAAAAAGCAGTGCTATTAACAAGCATGTTTTAAATGATGAACTGAAGACTGTGATTGTGGTGCATACATTAGACGAGACAACAACAATCAACAGTCAATGACAACAACATGATATTTAAATCAAGTATAAGATAAAGTGCTCAGACAAACAGACAACGTTAATGTAAGTGTATGTTAAAGTGACATGTGTGTTGAAGTTAAAAAGTGTATGTTAAGTGGCATGAGTGTTTAAATATGAAGTGTGCAGTAGAGTGACCGATAAGAAGAAAGAAAAGAAAAAAAAAAAAATTGGAAAAATTGTCTGAAAAATAGTCCTGACACAGAGCAGGCAGGTCCTGTAGCGTGTGGGAATAATTATTAATGCATGTATCTTATTTTGATTACCCTCATCAGAGTAACTGATCTCTCTTTGTCTTTCAGGCTGCCCCGTTATCTGTACTGGATATTAACATTGACAAGCTACAAAGTCACGACCGTATGTAGTCTACAATTCTATCCAATTCATTAAGTCAGGTTGAAATGACTTCAGCTTTCATTTTCCTGTTCCCCAAATATTTTTTTCACAAATTGGAGTGAAGGATTCAGGTCAGCTTCAATTCAATTCAGTTTATTTTATATAGCCCAACATCACAGGAGGGTTTTACAATCTGTACACATAACATCCTGTCCCGGGACCTCACATCGGATCAGGAAAAACTCCCCAAATAAAGATAGTAAAAACCCTTTCATAGGGAAAGAAAGGGAAGAAACCTTCAGGAGAGCAACAGAGGAGGATCCCTCTCCCCGGATGGACAGAAGCAATAGATGTCATGTGACCAGAATGAATAACGTAACAGAGTTACAGCACATTACATGAATATGACAGGAATTATTCATATAATGAGTAGTAGGCGTGGTCCATGATCCAGATCCACGATCCATGAAGCAGAAGGAGGTAGAGAGGAGGGGCATCAGCAGGGCCATGGCAGCAGGCAGGACCAGTTCCAGGCAGCCACGAATAGATGAAAAAAGAAAGTAGAGTAAGTAATGTGCATTGAAGAGACAACCATTTATCCAGAAGAGGAGAGGAGGAGTGAAAAAGGAAGGGAGGAAGAGAGAGAAGAGGTGCTCAGTGTATCCTAAAATGTTCCCCAGCACTCTAGGCCTCTAGGGGCTGGACCAGGGCAAACCTGAGCCAGCCCTAACTATAAGCCTGAAACAGCCCTAACTATAAGCGCTATCAAAGAGGAAAGTCTTAAGTCTACTCTTAAATGAGGTGACTGTCTGCCCCCCTGCCTGCCTCCCTCAAATAAGCTATTGTTATGTAAAAAGTCACACAACTGGTTTGCGACTACCTTCTCCAGTATCTTAGAGAGGAAGGGAAGGTTAGAGATAGGTCTGTAGTTAGCCAACACCTCTGGATCCAGAGTGGGCTTCTTAAGAAGAGGTTTAATTACAGCTACTTTAAAAGACTGTGGTTCATGACCCGTTAGTAAAGACCCATTGATAATATCTAGTAGAGAGGCACTAACTAAAGGTAAAACTTCCTTAAACAGCTTAGTCGGAACAGGGTCCAGGAGACAGTTAGAAGATTTAGAAGTAGAAACCATTGAAGACAGTTGGTCGAGGTTGATGGTAAAAAATCCATCCAGACACACAGCAGGGCCCACAGCCTCCTCCATGGCCATCCCACCTGAGGAAGGACCGGCAGTAGTCGAGGGCAGGAGATCACCGATCCTGTCTCTAATAGCCAGAATCTTACCATTGAAGAAGTTCATGAAGTCATTACTACTGAGGTCTATAGGAATACACGGATCCACCGAGCTATGACTCTCAGCCAGCCTGGCCACAGTGCTAAAGAGAAACCTAGGGTTGCTCTTGTTTTTCTCCGAATGTGAAATCAATCGTGTTTAATCTCTAGGAGGAGTTCGTCAGAATACAACGCCTGAAAACAAGGAAAAGGCCAAAATTGAGCGGTTCACTGCAGCGCCCTCTAGTGTTTGAATATTATGAAACAATTTGGGTACGTTAAGGGACACGATGTTGACATATGCTACAAAGTTTGTGAAGACAGGCCAAGTAATTTGGAAGTTATGTGTATTGACATATTGAGCCACGCACCTAAGAGGTTAATTGGTTAATAACTTCTGGACGCAATGAGATATCAACACGGTTGACAATATCGTTTGATCACATTGAGCCACTGATGATCCACAGGAAATTCCGTAAGAAATGGACCCAACGTTTAGGAGGAATAGGCAAAAATGTGTTTTTTTACAAAATTCAAAATGGCGGAAAATCTAATTAGGCGCATTTTAAATTTCACGGATGAGTTTTTTGTAGAGCAGTCCCACCCGGACATGTGTGCCAAATTTCAAGTCAATCGGTCAAAGTTTGCAAAATGGGTGGGCTTTCACAACTAAAGGGGGCGCTATAGAGACATTTTCTCAGACTTTTGGCCGACACCCAAATTGTATTAAAATGTTCGCCGAGTCGGATGGGTGTGCAAATTTTGAAGAATTTAGGTTCATCCCAAGCACCTCTTTTCCCTGCGCATTGGTGAAGAATAATAAATAAACATTTGAATAACAATAGGTCCTCGACTCTGACTACGTCAGTGCTCGGGCCCTAATAATTATTAAAATATCATAATCATAATTTTGTCATGAGTCGGCCCACTTGGCATGTTTACAGAACTAGCAACCCGTAGCTCGGTGCTATCAGAAAAAACAGATGGCAAAAAGCAAGACAATTCCACACAGATTCCAAATCCCTCTGCTCCAAAGCATCATCGAGATATGAACCAAATAACACAGCAACATGAATCGCTTTATCGCTTTACAGTCAGAAAATGCTGCCTACCTTTGTTCATTAGAAGAAAAAATGCATTTTCCCCAGTAAATCCACACTGATATAAGTGTATTGAACACCATAAGTAATATACAAGTGAAATATAAGGTTTGGTACATGAACAAATTCAAATGTCACAGATGCGCGCAAATATGCGCAAATATGCGCAAATGCTGGAAACCTCGCCTGAATTCTCTCTGTACTTTACCTCTCTGACTTTGTTCTGCTTCACTTTTTCAAAGTCAAACTTTGCAGAGAGAATGTTCACATATTGTGTGATGATTTTGGAGAGCTTTAGGGCTTACTGAAGCATCATTTCAAAGACATTAATCATCCTGAAAGTGCTTTTTTTATAGCCGGACCTGAAACTTCTATTTTTACTGTGTTACAATCTTTATTTACTTTTAACCAGTAACATATATACTAACATTTACACATCTGAACAAAAGCTCACATGGGTTGCCTTTATTATAACACCAAAACACAAAATTATTCAAATAGCCCTTGTGGTTGCAGAGATACACCCTTTTTTGTTTGGGTATGTTATTTCGAGCAGAATCCTAAAAAATGCCATGGGGCTTAATAGTTTAAGCCAATCATATCATTGCTGTCAAACTTTTAAATAGTTTCTCTGCTCTGCTGCTGTCAAGTGTCATTTCAGGTCGGACCAGATGCGACCCTCCTCCACCTCCAGTCAGCATTCAGTCATGCTCTTTATTCATCATCGGATTGCAGCAACTCCCTTCTTCACCACCACCAGTGTCTGGACTCCAGGGGGATTCTACCTTATCAGAACTGACCAATCGCCAAAGACTTTGAACATTCAAATGTTCTTCATATGTAATACATTATCATTAAATTCTAAACAAGTCTCTTCTGAGTGAACAACAGCAGTCAGATGCTTGGTTTGATGTCATGCTAATATTGAGTAGACTCACCTTCACATGGGTGGGGACCCGAAAGGTAAACGTCTCATTCCATTCTGGGTTGTTGTTGTTCGACACAGTTGTTGTACGGTAGGTTTTTGCTGTTGCTGTCGGGAGAGTGAGGATCACGTAGCAGTCGGAGTCAGACACTGTGACAGAGAGAAAGGAAAATAAAAGACAGTTTCAGTTATGCAATGATTAAGCAGAACAGCTGCTACTGCTACGTCAGTTTCATGTAAAAATATTTTTAAATAAAACAGACCTGTGAAAAAGATTTTTAAAAGGGATTAAGTGTCATTACAAAAGATGCATAGCACATACTGTTACTTAAAAAAGGGATAGTCATACTTACAGTAATCTTTGGAGACAATTTTTTCTGCTCTCAGTACGGTGACGTTCAAGGTCAAATAGGAGATAATTTCCTTCTGTTGAATAAGACACCCAAAAGCAATTATGAAAAGACTTGTCCAGGATACATTGAAGGTGTAACTTATGTGAACTGTGCGCGCTGCACTTCCACTATAATCAATTCTACATACATGTAGGAGTCTTCCATTATTATCTTTATATATTTTTTATATGTATATATATATATATATATATATATATATATATATAGTTTATTTTTTATTTAAATTTGTCAGTGTTTTCTGACGGCATGTATTTTGGGGGTACCAGCTGGTGGTTGTTGAGAAACGTTATCCCTTAGATAGCCTTTTATAGTCTGCAGTGTAGTCCTATAGACTGGTCTTGGTCTCGAGACAGCTTCTGACTTGCAATTGAACGCGTCTTGTCTCGATTTTAAACAAAGATTTTCATTCAAGATCGGTCAAGACCAATACTGCGGCCATATCCCCGCACACAGCTAGCTCAGGCTGTGTTAAGCAGGGGAGGAGAACTGCTGACCCAGACTGGGGATCTTGTTAAGTAGTGGAAAGAGCTCATCGACCAAGATGTCCTCCGTGAAGGAGGCAGAGTTTGAAGTTTGCGGACCTCATAATTGCATCTCTGCTCTTTGCAGATGATGTGGCTCTGTTGCCTCCTCCAGAACGTGACCTTCAGCACGCACTGAGGCGGTTTGCAGCCAAGTGTGAAGGCCATGGTCCACTGCCGGAAAACGGTGGATTGCACCTTCCGGGCTGCCCTGATTGTGTGGAGAATTTAGTCATGCGTTCAATAATCCATTAAGAACAATGTCGACACTTTAAGTAGACAAGTGGAAATAAGGGACCTGCTATACTCTGCTCAGCTCATAGAACCCTTTAACTCAGCTACGAGCCAGAAAGCTAACGTTATGCTCGCAAGATTCAGAGTCTAAGCTAGCTATCCAGCCATGTTATTGTCCCCAAATCAATATTATATTTTCACAAACAAATGGTGTTTCGTGAAACGCAGTTCAGGAGCGAAGACCACACCCCGTACTCGGCCAATCAGTCGAGCTGTACGTACTTAAACTCATCGAACCAGTCTACTCCCTCTTCGACTCGGTTCTGACATGACTTGCGACGCACGAGCAAATCTCGTGCAATCTGCCCGATGCGGGCGCTCCTCCCGGCCAGCGACCTGCATCCCGGGGTCCTAGGGCTCCCTCCCCCTGACACTGTGCTTCATCGCCGGCCCTTGGCGATCTTCGCGGCTCTCGGCCTCCGACAGCCCTGGAGTCGCCGGCCCTTGTCTTTTAACAGCTGAGCGGACGCCGACTCTGGCGTCCCCCGTGCCGCTCTTCCAGCCGCCGGAGATCCCGATTTCGCTGTCCCCCGCGCCGCCCCCGGAGCCGGCCTGGACGCCACCGATCTCCGATCGCCAAGAGCACTTCCGGGTTCCAGATCCTGATTTCGGCGTCCCCCGCGCCGCCCCCGGAGCCGGCCTGGCAGCTTTTTCCATTCTCGTGCTCCCGCCCCACGCTTCAGCCAACTTACGCTACCCTGTCAAGCTACCCCACCTTAGGGCGATTGTAGCTCACAGAGATCCAAATCACCATGACTAGCTTTTCACCAGCGACCAGCTTCGTCAGCACTCGAGTTACCTCAGCTGCTCGACCATCGTCCTTTCGACTCATTTTTCCTCCCACCAGTTTCACTGTAGTCACCTCATCTGCTCGACCACCCCGACGACCTACTACGTCACATGCCCGGCAACCGACTCGCCAGTAACTAAAACTCACTTTCTCTATTAAACAAATTAATCTCCACAGAATCCCCAAGAGCATCGTTAACCGCTCTCGGTCGCTCTGCACTCAAACCGCCACTTCCCACCTACCTCATGGTACCACAACAGTCAGTCACCTACCTTTTTACACTGCAACGCAACATCTCTTGCCCAGCCTCTGGAGGCCCGAGTCGACCGACTCCCCATTCACGACCCCCGAACCGGCTCTGCGCCAACCGTCTATACACATCACGTTCCACTCGCATCCGAAGCCCTGGTTAGCGACAGCCGTCCAATCAGGATAATACCGAGACATAAGTCACATCATCGCGCCTTCGCAGCTCGCCCTTTCCCACATCCTGAGCTCGCAGCGCGCCACCCCAACCGGCCGCCATACGCTACCTCATCCTCACTCGCTTATTCGAAGCACCATGCTGGACCCCGACTAACGTCCACATTTCAGCCTTCCCCCGCATGCCGCAAGCGCACCCATTCCAACTCTTAACGTTTCAGAAAACGTCCACTCCCACCAGACGTTACGAGTCTTCGTTCTCCCAGTCACGACCGCACATCAGCGGTCCACTTCGGGTCCTCCACCCTTCATCCTTCAACCCCCATCCCTCAGTCCCACTAACTCACAATAACAACCTTGCTGGACCCAGTCTCTGTGCTTCTCGCCCCACAGGTCTCAACGGATGGCAATTACGCCGGGACAGCGATCCCACCTGACGTCCGCCATACAACCTACAACCCTCATCCCTCGACCTTCGTCCCACGACGTCACCGGTCGTCCCACGACGCCACCGGCTGTCCCACGACGCTACCGGAGGCGCACGCTGTCAACCTCCGCAGCACAAAAACTCCTCTTTCACCCCACCCCCCTCCCCTCATCCATCACTCCCTTCCTTCATCCCTTACCCCTCTTCCCTCATCCCTACCCCATACCCCCCCATCCCTTACCCCCCATCCATCACCCTTGACCCTCATCCCCTCTTCCCTCATCCCTTTTCCTTCTCGGCCGTGCACGACGCACACCTTCAACATCCGCACCACAAACCCGCCTGTGCTGCCGCATCCCTCACCCCAGCACTTACCCCTCATCCCTTACCAGCCTTCCCTCATCCCTTACCCCCCATCCATCACCCCTCGACCCTAATCCCTCATCCCTCATCCCCCGACCTTTCCCATCATTCCTCATCCCTCATCCATCGACCCTTGACCCTAGGGCTGAACGATTTGGGAAAATAATCTAATTGCGATTTTTTTCTTCCAATATTGCAATTGCGATTTAATATACGATTTTAAATTTTTTAAATTTTATCCTCTCTTCCCCAACAAAACATAATGAATGATTTAAATATGACCAACACAATAATAGATACATTTAGTGTAAAAAAAGAATTAAATAAAAAGAGGAGTGGGAGGAAATATGAATTTATTTAATCCCATCCACTTTCCACAACTCAACATAATTTATATATTTTTACACACGATATTTTACCAATGGCAAGATGTAATCTGTGCCCAAAACACTGGAGCCTCGTCCATTCATTGTGCCATGCAGCCAGCACCATATTTGACGCGTTGTCTGTCGTGATGCAGACGTGTTTCTCCTCGTTGAGATCCCGAGCTCCGAGGTTGAAATCTCCGTCAATAAAATGGACTATAAGACTCTGGTAAGGCTCAGCTGTGCGGCTTGACCACAGGTCAGTAGTGGTAGCAAAAAAGTCCACCGTTTTAAGCTCCGTGGCGACTTTCTCTTTGCACTTTTTGTACAGCTCCGGTATGGCAGTCTGACTGAAATATGTACGGGGGGTATCCTGTACCGTTTATCAAGCGTTTTTATCAATGCCATGGACACCGGGCTGAGAGGCATCATATCTTTGGCTATGAACTCGGTTATTGCCCGAGTGATTTCCCCGTGTCGTTGGGAATTACGTTCATATGGATTGACTCTTTCAAACATTTCGGTCAGTGATCCCTGTCTTGAGGTATTTGGCTTGTCTGGCGCACTGGTGCTCGGCATTTTGGCCATACAACTGTCATACGTTGATTTGTGGTGTTTTTTTAAGTGCTTGAACAAGTTCGTAGTGTTACCCCGTGAAGTAGCAACAGGAGCGCGGCATGCTCTGCACATCACCTTAAGCTGCGCAGCATCTTCTTTTTTGACCAGAACAGCACGTCGGTGGTTCCACACCACCGACGTGCTGTTCCTCTTCGAGACAAAAGTCTCAGCTGTGTCAGTTTCTGACTGTTCCGTGGAGCCAGAGGCCGCATGAAAAGTTGATGCAGCAGAGTTCTCCGCTCTTTCGCTCCCGTCACGTGATGACATTGTAATCGCGCACGTTGCAGTTAGAAAATCTCGTTTTATCATATCGCGATATTATCGCAAATGCAATTAATCGTTCAGCCCTACTTGACCCTCACCCTTGACCCTTACCCCATGTCCGACCTGCATTGCTGTGCTCTTGTGCTTCACAGGTTGCATGGCCCGACATCCACCTACGCCAGTAGTAGTCGAATTGCCAAAGTAAACTCTTTTGGGGGCTCCACGTCCAGCCACAACCCACGCACACATAGCCATGCTACCGAACAGTCTCTACAGCTGAACCGCACTCCACACCTAACCGCCTACCTCTCACTTCAGACCAACCGCAATACGCATCACTCGGGCTACGGGTCTCTCTTCACGGACAAAGTATTAAAGTCCGCACTCTCGCCGGCTTTCTTCAGCCTCCCACGCCGCAGAGCTTGCAGGCTAAAACTCCGACCACAATCGTTATGACATGCCACCACGTCCGGTAGCTACATACCCCATAAACCATCGTCTATCACCTCTAACGCAGCAACCACCAAACACTGTCCACATCTACCCACCGTCCGACTAGACTCGCACCGAAGTCCACGCAACCTAACTGCGACTTCTTAATCTTAACTCTAGCCAGCCGAACTTCTCTGCGAAACAACACCGCTCCTATACTCGCGCCAACGTCTCAGGCAATCGCTCACGCTCACTCTTCTCCATGAGCATCTTTTGGGGACTCTGCACAGAAGAGAACCCCCACTCACGAATCTCCACCCCCGCCGTTTCCTCTAGCCACCAGACGGCAGCAGCCTCTCGTCGCACCCCTTCAACCCTCTCTTCACGACCCACTCTACCCGTCTCGTTCCCGCACCTACAATCACCTCTTCATCCCTCGACCCCGGTCCGGCAACCCGACCCTCTCTTTCCATCGCACAATAAACAACCTGTAAACTCGTTCGCTTTTGCCGTGGTCTTTGGTAGTGAAATGAGAAACCATGTGAGCTGACGCAGCAGCCTGAGGTGGAGAGAGTTGAATAGCCAATGGGGTGTGAGAGATGATCTTTTATAATATGGGTCAGTAAATTCAGAGGGTCAGTGTAGCTTTCTTCCAGCTTGTGTTAGTTGCCACTCTGTGGTGTTCAGAGGACGAGGCACGACACTCATTGTTGGAAATGAGATATTCAAATATATATACTTAATATTTGGATCTATAAACCTCTCATTGATCATGCACCGTTTGACAGTGGCGGCTTGTGGCAATTTCTTTTGGTGGGGCCATCTAATCCCAGTATGATTTAATGCAAAAAAAAGGTATCACGCATTACTACTTAACATGTATTCCAACACTTTGACATAATAAGGACATCTTATTAATGCAATTCAGTATATCATAAGTAGGGATGGGCATCGTTTTTGTTTTTTTTCCGATACCGGTGCTAAAACGATACTTTTAAAACGATACCGGTGCCTTAACGGTGCCTGAACCGATACTTTTTTATTGCCAAGGCAGATTTTTTTCTTCAAATTGAACAATATATTAACTATTTAAAGTATACTTTAAATATAAATAAATAAATAAATACAAAACACTCAGAACTTCAAACTTTTGAACTTCAAACTATAAACAATATATATATATATATATATATATATATATATATATATATATATATATAAAAAGAGCAAGACAAAGGCATCAGGTGGCCTGATGGGACCGTGTGCAACAGAACTCAGAAACTGTTGGTGAGGCCTGCTGTGTCTGTGTGCGCTGCAGCCCCGCCCCACTAAGCCCCGCCCCCTTGAGCCCATCTCTGTATGAGAGAGAGAGGGAGCAGGGAGTGCGCTCTGATCCGCGCTATTTGAATTAAGTATCGTTTCAAAAAATATGCAAAATCATATTGTTTTTAATGTACGGGTACCGCGCTACCTTTTTAGTATTGTGCAACATTACACAGTAGTGTAAAATAATTATTTAAATCGTCTCAGGCACAGGAAATCTGCATTGCTTTTCGGACCGGTGGACCGGTCCGAAGTTGAGATAGTTAAAACATGTCTGATAAAGAGATTATTCAGAGTTAGCGTTTGGTTTTCTTTGAAGAACAGTGGCTCCTGCTCGCTGCATGTTGTTATAATGGGTGGCGCGTGCCTCGTCTGCCCGAGAAGACAGAGACACAGGAACGCACAGCCCTGAGGCTTGATGAGAATAGCCCTCCCGGAAGTCGTTTTTAGGGCGCTGATTGGATGAATTGTATGTCATTCATTTATTTCTTTAATCAGTGATTGGCTAACTGCGTATTAGACCCGTCTTCCTTGGGCAGAATCGCTTGAGCCCCACGACGTACACGAGCATTAGAGATGTACTGGAGCAGGAGGACGTGCTTGAGCATCACAGACCTGCAGCTCAGAGCTGCTTGAGCAGGACAAGCAGGAAAAGCATATATTTGGTGCAGATATCCTATTTTAAAAATATTACTGGGTATATTCCATAGCACGCAAATATAGACAATTTGTATAATTTATTAATATATTTTTTTTTGGTGGCTCAAGGTGGGTGGAGCCAAGCCCCGTTGCCCTCTATGGCTGCCACTGCCGTTTGGTGTTTGGTTACTAGATTCAGAGTGTCTTGTTTACTTCTGTCTTCATGGGGTGTGCATGTTATGTAGAGTGCTTACCGCTGAGGGGACATCGTTGAGGTGAGGGACAACTTTCCTCTTACTAAAAAAAAAAACACAAAAGATTTCAATTTTTCAAATCAATATTCACATAGTGTTCTTCGTACTCTGATGTGTTTTTTTAATAACATCTTTAAAAGGGTAGAGACTTTGAGAGATCTTCAAAAGCATGCTTAAAAATGATTTTCTGTCAGAACCAGATAATTTGCCCACACTGTGCCTGTTCATCATAAATGACAGATGAAATGAAATGCATTGTAAGTCTCTTAATTGAATAGTTTAGTGTAATGCAGGCAGAAGTCACAGAATAATCACAGAATATTGTCTCCAGCTGATGCAAAAATACTTGTAATAAAGAGACATGATGACAGAGGTAGCTTTGAAATGAATGTTGATTCATTTAAGTAATGACCCAAATCACTCCAGTGATGTAATGTGGAAGAGTCCACAAACTAACTGAGAATCAACACTGTTCAACTATTCAGCTTGTAGCCACTTCTGGCTCTTTGTTTTGGTTTTCCAGCTGACATAGACTGTCTTACAGAGTCCCACAGCTCTCATTGGTCCTGATGAGCTAAGTGTGCAGTATCAGCCTAGCATGAATTAGCAAAAAGACTAAATAAACAGTGGCAGATGGAGAAAGCAACTACTTAGCTAAAGATAAAACAGTATCATATCCTGTGATGGTACCAGTGTAACATTGTCTTCGTTGTGAGCCTCATCCTAATATAATACTTCATTAAATTAGGTAGGTTTGCAAAAAATGAAATAAGCGAGTTGAATGTTTAGCCTTTTCATTTTTAATGATTATTGTTTTAGAACTGCTCAGAGAAACTGGTATGGACTTGATCAATTTAACATTTGCAGATCAGACAACCAATTTATTGAAAAAAACACGGCCCAAACAGTATGAGAGAAAATGATTTCTTCTGTTTTTTGTATCATGAAAAAACGTAATTTCTTAAGAATAATTATTTTAATTTCGAGAAATTTCAAGGTCTCAAAAAGCACTGAAAAGGCAGAAGGCAAACTAAATATCAAGTTAAACAAACTTTACCTTTTCAGGAACTCAAACGCCATCCAGAGTTTACCCTTTGACCAGAGAGAAAAAGGCAGGGAAATGTGTAAATATATGATTATGGAAACAAAAATGTGCTGCACTGCTGCTTCTACAAAAGAAGTTGATGTTGCATCATATCCAGGTATGAATCCATCAAAAGAAAAAAAAAACATTTAACAAGGAGAAGAAAATGGAAGAAACCTCAGGGAGAGCAACAGAGGAGGATCCTCTATTACATTACATTTCATTTAGCTGACGCTTTCATCCAAAGCGACTTACAATAAGTGCATTCAACCATGAGTACAAACTCAGAACAACATGATTCAAGAAAGTACAATTTCTTCAACAAAGTTAAACCACAAAGTGCTATCAGTAAGTGCCATTAAAGTGCTGCTATAGCGCTACTACAACGCTACCTTCCTTATTCAAGGGGGGTCCTCACTACAAAACAAGTTATATATTTTAACCGGTTCAGACAGTGTATTATAAGGACACAATAAGAAAATATCTATAAATGTTTTGATAGAGGACAACAAAGTAAAAACAGTGATATACAGTTACCTCTGAAGCAGCTCAAACGCTATCAGAAGTGTGCCCTCCGTCTATAGAAAAGTGAACAAGGAAAATCCTTCAACCATAATCATTTATTTCATGGTCAATTTGTAACAGATCAGCCATCAGTGCATTACAATCCTACAGAGCAAGTGTTGTTCTCTTGTTGCTTTTACCTCTGGGTTGATAGAGAAGACCTTGGTCTCCTTCATCCCGATTGTGAGACTTGTGACATCAAACAGAAGCTCAGCAAACAGGTCATCACGCGCTAAAGGGTCCTCATCATATAGCTTGATCTCCAAAATGTTCTGGGGAAACAGCAGAAGAGACAAACAGCTTACTTAGTCACAGAGTTTTTGACTTCTGCTCTTCTAACTGAACTGGTTCTTTCCACGGTGGACTGAACAAATGAAGCTTCAGTGGTATTTCAGAAAGGACGACTCTCTTTACACCGTTTCATTCATAAATCTCTCAGTCTCTATTTCTCCCTGTGATTACAGCTGATTGAGGGGCGTCCAGTTTTCTTAAGCCAGTGGTTCTCAAACTGTGGGGCGCAACCCTCTAGTGGGGCGCGGAGGTATTACAGGTGGGGCACGGGGTAAGTTTTCGGTACTCCAACTCAGGTTTTTAAGCCAGTTCAATGAATTGTAAATTTCAAGAAGTCAAATGAACTGAATACTGTGAGTTATAATTATGGTTATGTCCAATAGTAAAAAACGAGTGCCAATCACTGCAATGCCTCAATCGGCCACTTGGGGATTTAAAAGTAATTCAATTTCCATTTGACCCCCATGTTAAATTGTCAAATTCGAGCCTGTGCGACGGAGTTTGACAGGACGACCCAGCATGCAGTTCGGCGGTGTAATTTTATGAATGTGAAACCCTGACTGAAGTTCTTATCCCTGACAGGTAAGTAGCTCCGCTCGCTGCAGCCTGCACTAGACCTGTGAAAACTAAATGTTGCTGCCTGCTGAAGAGTGACAATGGTCTCTACGGCAATGCACCACAGTGCAGTTAACACATGATAAAATAATTGTTGGTGTTAATGCATTTATAAAGTACCCTAATAAATATATATGTTTTGAACTTGCATTGCTAAGTTAAAAGAACTTATTTGGACAAGTGGACAGAATGCATGATATTAAGTTATATATCTTTTGAACTTTCCTTGCTAAATTGAATACACATATAATATACAGTCATGTGCACTTACAGAGAGCTAAATAACCACTTAAAGGACTTAAAGTAGGATTATTTATCTTGATCTCAAATAGGTTTAAATCAAACCAAAGTTAGATAAAACGGAGACATATTTATTTTCTGAGGTTTGGGTATTTATTTTGGATGTTTTCAAGGGATTTAATTGCACAATTCCACTGTCTTTATCTGTGAGGTAACGTGATATGGTGCAGATGTGTATGTTTTTATTTTCTACATAAATCAATCAGCCGTTCAAACATAACTCCTTGGTCTGTGGTCTGTTACTTCTGATTTTAACTAGTTTTAAACTGCTCCTCCGAACCTAGTATCTGGTCCTAGCTTTCTGCAAATACAGTAAAGTGTTACATGCATCTCATTACCAGCGTTCAAAATGCCACAAAGGTCAACGGCAACCAAAACCTGTGTGTGTGTGTGTGTGTGTGTGTGTGTGTGTGTGTGTTTTTCTATCCCTAGTGGTCATAGGGGGTATTGCGGTGTGTGTCGTTGCACGGTGGGGACCGTTTCCTGACAAAGTGTGTAAGTGTGTATATCCAATAAACTTCATATTTCATAGATATTATTACAGTTTGAGCACTTTAATGTAATCAGACTTTCATGCTATCAATTACGTTTTCATGAAATCCATGACTGAACCCATTTAATCAATGAACTTCCTTTCAAAACAGTTTTATTCTTAACCTTTTAAGCCTGTTTCGAAAAAAAAGTCTCTTTTTATAAAACTTAAACTTAATGATCTCCACAACCACAATGTTTATGAACTTAAAAAAAGTTACTGTAAATTAAAGTAACTGTTAAGTGTAAGAACTCTGTGAACTTGCTGCGGCGACCGTAACGTTTCACTAAACTCGTGATAAGTACCCCTTACAAAGTCAGATTTCACTAACAAACACATCCACGTGACCGGAAGGCTTGTGGGAGTCTAACAAAGCAATAATAATAATTATAAACCCCCCTATTAGTACCTGTAAAGTCACAAAACGTTGTTTTTCTTCTTCTCTCTGTCTCACGTAACTGCTTTCTGTGCCTTTCGTGTACCGCCCACATTTCTAAACACGTCATACAGCAATGTTTTCCCAAAAAAAAAAAGAGTTTTGATTGAAAATCCGTCGCAACACCCCTAAGCTTCGTTTTATTGTGATTCTTTAGGTCCTAATCTTACCCAAAAGGTGTCGTATTAGTACGTGGGATGTTGGTAACGGCCTGAACCATACAGTTTGTACAAGTCGGCAACCGCTGCAAAAGACATTTTTGGGAAATCTTGCTTAGATCATGCTGGATATTCCTAGTTATGATCAAAATATGTTATAAAAGTGATAAAGAATTATATAAAGTAACACAATTAATATAACCCATTTGGGGTTCATACGACTACTTTAACACGGGGAACAAGAGGCACAGATCTACGGAGAAACTGATGATCATTTTTTGTAGACCTAAAGTATTCTTAATGAATAACTATATTAGTATAAACTATCAACAAACCATGAACATGCTTATTGACTAGATTATTTTTTTATTTTATTATAATTGATAGATAATTATGTATATGTAAGGAGCTCCAAGTGTTTAAAGTTGAGACTTCTGAGGGAAAAAAGGGCCTGAAAGAGGACAGCCATAGTATACAGAACCCAGAAAGATATACAAAAGTTCCCCAGTACTTAAACTGAGACTATAGGTTTGCTGGTTATGATATTCATACAAATAGTAGCGACAAGTAAGTCGATATTCTGATATTCATAAAAACTGAGACTATAAGTAAGCAGTGGTCTGACATTAAAAACAAAAACCATAGGGCTGTAAGTTAGCCGGTGTTCTGATATCATACAAACTATAGAGCTGTATGTTAGCCAGTGTTCTGATACTTATACAAACTGAGAATATAGTGAGCTGGTGTTCTGATATTCATACAAAAGGAGGTCAGCAGATGTTTTGATAGTCATAAAAACTGAGGCCATGTAAAAGCAGGCTTGTTAGCCGTAGTTCTGATATTTATACTA
The DNA here is from genome assembly GCF_910589615.1 of Taurulus bubalis. Classification (NCBI taxonomy): domain Eukaryota; kingdom Metazoa; phylum Chordata; class Actinopteri; order Perciformes; family Cottidae; genus Taurulus; species Taurulus bubalis. Next base: position 24,133,339 of record NC_136602.1, on the reverse strand, counting down.
AAATCCATCTCTAAGTTAGCCAGTCCTCTGACGTTTAATACAAACCAAGACTGTAAATTAGCTGGTTTTCTGATGTTAAAACAAACCATGGCTATAAGTTAGCTGGTGTTCTGATATAAACACAGACCATAGCTATATGTTAGCTGGTATTCTGATATTAACACAGGCCATGGCTGTAAATTAGCTGGTGTTCTCATATTCACACAGGCCATTGCTGTAAGTTAGCTGGTGTTCTGATATCATATAAACTATAGAGCTGTATGTTAGCCAGTGTTCTGATATTTATACAAACTGAGAATATAGTTAGCTGTTGTTCTGATATTTATACAAACCAAGGCTATAAGTCAGCAGCTGTTTTGATAGTCATACAAACTGAGGCCATGTAAAAGCAGGCTTGTTAGACGCAGTTCCGATATTTAAACAAAAATCCATCTCGAAGTCACGTTTAATACAAACCAAGACTGTAAGTTAGCTGGTTTTTCTGATATTAACACAGACCATGCCTGTAAGTTAGCTAGTGTTCTGACATTTACACAAACCATGGCTATAAATTAGCTGGTAGTGGAGTCATAGTGCCAGCTTGTGCAAATATTTGAGGATAAACTGATAATCTGTTGCTGTATGTAATTGTGTTCCGTTTCTTTGAACAGTGCTACGACTTTGAATCAGTTTTAATACAACCAGCCCACTACTGTACTAAGCTAGCCTGTTCAGAATTTATTCAACTGCCTTTGGAACTATACCAGTTCAAGTAGTCATGTTCACTACTTATATGACCTATAACTTGTAGTAATAACTACAACTTCATACAATTGTCATAATTGTTGTGTGTATGCAAATTTGATTCATTCAGATGTCTTACTTTTTGCATGACGTAAGCACACATTTAAGCGGTCACGGAGTTTCAGATTTTTGCCGTCAGTAGGAACATGCGTTATGAAATGTAAAAATAATATTAATTATAAACGCGAGCATTGAGTACTAAACTATTAATACAGCACACTACGATAGTCAACTTACTATGCTTTTTGTGTAGTTTGTAGCATCAGCACAATTTATTAATTTAGAATTAAGGATATTAAAAACATATTAACATATTTTTGAATATGGATTGGAAAGATAAATATAATAACTACACACTATTTAGCAGTAGTAAAGCATGAGTAAACACTTAATTCATTATTCAAAAAGCATCGTTCCAACACTTATTAGTAACTCATTAGTATGCAATTGTATGTAAACCGTTATTAAACATATTAACATACATTTTCTTTTGAAGCACTGATGTTTTCGTGACACATGAATTAGGCAATGCAATGATAATATTTCTGCACTGACTCAAAGAAGTGAGGTATGAACAAACCTTTCCTGACATTTGCGGTCCCCATTGGACCTATCCCCAAACCGCCGTGTCACGGAGTTTCAATTGCTCACTGTCAGTAGGAACATGCGTTATGAAATGTAAAAATAATATGAATTATAAACGCGAGCATTCAGTACTAAACTATTAATACAGCACACTATGATGGTCAACTTACTGTGCTTTTTGTGTAGTTTGGAGCATCAACACAACTTTGTAAAATGTATTTAGAATTAAGGATATTAAAAAGATATTAATATATTTTTTCTTTTGAAGCACTGATGTTTTCGTGACACACGAATTAAGCAGTGCAATGATAATATTTCTGCACTGACTCAAAGAAGTGCGGTATGAACACACCTTTTACTGACATTTGCAGTCCCCATTGGACCTATCCCCAAACCGCCGTGTCACGGAGTTTCAATTGCTCAGTCAGTAGGAAAATGCGTTCTGTAATGTAAAAATAATATGAATTATAAACACAAGCATTCAATACTAAACTATTAATTCAACACACTATGATAGTCAACGTAACTATGCTTTTTGTATAGTTTGGAGCATCAGCACAACTTATTAATTTAGAATTAATGATATTAAAAACATATTAACATATTTTTGAATATGGATTGGAAAGTTAAATATAATAACTACACACTATTTAGCAGTAGTAAAGCATGAGTAAACACTTCATTCATTATTCATAAAGCATCGTTCCAACACTTATTATTAACTCATTAGTATGCAATTCGTAAACAGGTATAAATGTTTCATTCTTGATTAATAAGCTTGACTATTATGCGTGTCATGATTGGGTTTTCATACTTTATAAATGATGGATTCCCCATTTGTAAATTAAGTAATATATATTGCAAACCAATGAAGTAATATATATATATATATATATATATATTGCAAACCAATTATTAAGGACTTATAGATGATGCACATGTGCTTTATAAACGTGTTTTAATACTGCAATTCATTATTAATTCAGGTAGTTAATAGTTGGTATTTAAGTATTAAATATGTTCTCTGACCTCATATAAAGTGAGGACTATCTATGCTTTACAACTCATTAATAAGTGATATTGAAATGCCAGCAGTGCCTCAAAGCTGAACAAAAGTAATAAAGAGCATTAATATGATGGTGATGGGGCGATGCCCGTCAGTGGCACGAGTGGTGAGTATGTTTCATAGTTCGTACATACACATTATGGATTATTGATATTCGTCCAGTATGCTAGCTGAGGTCACAGAACATACTTAACTAACGACTAGTAACTACCTGAATGAATCATTAATTGCAGTATTAAAACACGTTTATAAAGCACATGTGCATCATCTATTGATAAATGTGCTCAGGCTTGGTGTTGACTGGTGTATTGCAATACAGTTTACTCACGATGATAAGGAATTCCTTGTCCTAAATGTCTATACACCCTATGAGTGCAATCACAATGAGGATGAATATCTAAATAGGCTTGCCTCAATCAATTCCTTTATTCAAGATAATACTTCTTCTAGTATATATGTAATTGGGGATATGAATGCAGATATCTCAAACACTAGCTCATTATTTGCCAATCATATGGCTCAGTTCTGTCAAGATAATAACTTTATATTGTCAAGCGAAGTGCTTTTGCCTACAGATAGCTCTACATACATTAGTGAGGCCTGACACTATGTCATGGATCATTGTATTAGTACAGCTGATGCACATGCTTCATTGAGAAGTATGGACATTCTTTATGGGCCAGCAACAACTGATCATATACCTTTTTCTATGTCGATAAATGTTGATGATCTCCCAGCACTTACGAGCAATGGAATAAGTGTCAACATGGAAAAACTGAGCTGGTCAACTCTCACAAAAGGAGGACTTTTTAGCCTATTATGCTCGTACAGACAAATCTTTAAGTAAGTCATCTACCTAGAGATGATACTATGTGTACTGATGCTAACTGTAAGGATGTGGCACATAGGAGAGATCTCTGCTCCATGTATGATGATATAGTGAGTACTTTGTATGAAGACAGTAAGCCCTACTACAAGCATAAAAATAAGAGTGAGGTATGAACAAACCTTTCCTGACATTTGCGGTCCCCACTGGACCTATCCCCAAACCGCCGTGTCACGGAGTTTCAGTTGCTCACTGTCAGTAGGAACATGCGTTATGAAATGTAAAAATAATATGAATTATAAACGCGAGCATTTAATACTGAACTATTAATACAGCACACTATGATAGTCAACGTACTATGCTTTTTTTTTATAGTTTGGAGCATCAGCACAACTTTGCAAAATTAATTTAGAATTAAGGACATAAAAAAATGGATTAACATATATTTTCTTTTGAAGCACTGATGTTTTCGTGAAACACAAATTAAGCGATGCAATGATAATATTTCTGCACTGACTCAAAGAAGTGAGGGATGAACACACAAACACTTTTCCTGACTTTTGCGGTCCCCATTTGACCCTTGCCCATCCCCCACCCTGGGTCACTGAGTTTCACTTTCCTGAGGAGGACATCATAGAGACATGCTGCATCAAAAACGACAGCAGCACTGACAGACAGAGACAACTGATGGCCAAAGAAGGGAGAACAAATGGAAATAAAGTAAGTAAAGTCACATGGAACTAAAGTTAACTGTTTTAGTTGTTATTTATTAGTGAAAGCATGGAGGCTAACATCAAGGTTTATAGCCAAAAGCTCTCCAATGAAAAGCCTTTTTGGGGGCTTTATTAAATCCCAAAACTTATCAAAGTTGACATGTATATGGCATTAGCTTTTGATATTGAGTATTTCAAGTTAATCGTTCTTAATTAACAGGCCTAAAGGCCTTACACAAAACAAGTTAAATCTTAATTCCCCTTACAGCAGCTCAGTTGTAGTTAGAACAGGAATCTGTATTACTCTTCACATTGTGTTTGCATGCACCAGGTAACCAGGTTAATTACTGGTAACATTCTGCAGATCAGTAACATACTTGTCTTTTGAATCTTTTTCATCATGACCAACATTATAATTATATATATAATTATGACTGAACTGCCTAATGTGTGTTCTGCACATGCTCATATGTAAGAAGCAGTAGAAGCATTTCATTTGACATGGACTGGTCTCTGAAAACCACGACCTGCCTTCAGAAATCAAACTTCTTGTGATAGTCATGACAGTTAAGAAATCCGCTCACTGGAACCTGATTAATTGAGTGCAGGTCAACAGTGACTAGAGCTTCCTGAACTTCACTCAAGCCAGTTTAGTATTTCTATTACAAGTTTAAGTATGCATGATTATTTTATAAAGACTCTTTTCAATGGGGCCTCTTGCATTACGTTTTATCAATAGAAAATAAAATATGTGTTTAATTAATGTGTTTGTGTCTGGTGTTCAGCCCTCAGAACGTCAAAACCCTGAGGCGGAGGCCTCATCGCCACCACAGCTTTCATTTGAGCTGCTGGAGGCTTCCAAGATGTTGGTAAGTATCAAACAAGTAGTTCTTTTAGTTTGTCCCATAAGACAGGCCTCCTTATAGGATAGGTTGCTTCAACCTGGCCTTTATGGCTGTTAAGTTTTAGATTTATATACATATTTCTTCCCAATTTCTACATAACTTGCCTCGTTGACCTGAAAAACTCACACCATGATTACATTGTGTGAGAAATACAGACATTCTGAGCTTCATTCGTAAACCTTGATCAAATGTAAAAAATGACATTGAATATACCCAGCGATATTTAAGACGTTGGTGTTATAGAAATAATTCATGATTGGTTGTGTGCAAGCTATATGCTTTCTCCAAACCTAAGACTACTTTTATCTAACACTGTCTACTCCTGTGCAGTGCCTCACATTTTACTTTCCTATTGTTACTAATGGGAAAATCTACTGCATTTGGAACTTACAGCATGTATCTACCCTTGATATCTGCTTGTTTGCAGACCATTATGTTTTTCATAATTTACAGTTTGTATCAGAATGAGTTAGGTTTTCATATTTTCATCACACAGGAAAAAATTGCAAACATTGTCCCAACCATACATCCACCGCTGTGTTGCCATCGTGTACCTTTACTTAAAACTACAAGGGTTTCATATCCTTCTCCAATGTATAACAGTAACTTCGGCCAGTGCTTTATATTGTTTTGTTTTTTCCTTAAAGGAAACAAGCCTGGACTCTGAGAGCGACACAGAGATATTAATCCCTGAAAGTCCCTCTGGTGTTGGTGATGACCCAGATGTGCCGCCTCTGAGCAGAACTGACAGCATATTTGTAAGTTTGCATGATGAAAACTATCAGAATAGTTAACTTTGTCTAGAGAAAATAAATTCTGGTAATTTTCAATATATTTTCTTCTCAAATGTTATGTTACAAACCAACAATGAACTGACCGACTAACAAGTATTGTGAATGCATCCAAAATAATAGAACTCGTCCAAAAACTATTTTTGAGATTTGTTGACAAAGAAAAAGTGAGAAAATTATCAGCCAAATCCTTTGGTAAATGAAGTAATCACTGTAACATCACCTTTGGTATGCTAAGTAATCACAACCCTGACAATCCATGTTATATCCTCACCCTGGCCCTGTATGGGGGTTGATTGTCAGGTTCAGTTCACAATGTAAGATTGTAACAGTGATGCCCCAAAAACAGGTATAACCACCACCAGTCTTTACACTGGAGCAAATAAATACAGATCATTTTAACCACACAGTTAATAAGTAAATTGATGCCATCTTTTGATTTCTGTTATTGATATACTCATCATTTGTTACTGTTACAGGCTCCTCAAGGTCCAAGAAAAAATAGCGCCTTGACTCTGGCAGGGATGACTCTAAAACAGGTATTTCACACACTAAATGCACTCCTATTTTGTTCCCTGCTTTTACAAAAAGGGTGAAATTAAAAGAATATTGTCCTATTGTTTTTAATATTCTACCTATTAAATGGTTTTATTATTCTTTAATACTTTATTAGTGCCAAGTTTAATCTGTCACTCACTTCACTTGTGTGATGAGAGCTTGTGCATCCTAGCCTGATTAAAATGGCTTCGATTATGGCTTTAATTACGTTTGATCAGAAACGCATCTCCTCCCTGATTATGTTTGTGTTTGATGTATTACACATACATTGATTATACACGTATACGTTGATTAAACACGTATTTTAGTTTAATCGTTTTTTATATTTGTGTTGGACGTATTACAAATACGTTTATAATCGTGTGTTTGTGTTATTGTTTTCTTGCTTTATTTAAGCATATTTTAATTTCTAAATTCGGCGGAGAAAGAAAAAAAGAAGGATTCCCTCAGTAGCGGCAAGCGAAGAGGGGCGGGGTGAGCCCGGTAACGGAGCCGGTCTGAAGACCGCTTGCTCGCCGTTGTGAGGCCGGTACCGAACCCCGGTCGCACCGGGGCTCGGTCTTCAGACGCTTGGCCTCCGCCGTCAGGCCGGCGGTAACGGCCTCTGTCTGCCCGGCTCCGGTCTTCTCTGAGTCGGGTTGTTTGTGAATGCAGCCCAAAGTGTGATGAACTCCATCTAGTGCAGTGAACCACTGCATCATCAGCAGACACTCGGGTCTCTGAGGTCACATCAAGTGCAGAATCTGACGTGAAACATCCACACATCTTAACTGTACTGGTCATACAGAAATGTTGTAATGTGTCAAACACAACGTACTGCTACAGTTCAGACGTGTGGATGTGGTCAAAAATGTGCTGAACACATCAATATCAGTATTTTGAAAACCGGATGTTGGGTCCCGTGACTGTTTCCGCCCGTTTGAATCTGTTTCACGTCAGATTCTCCAGCTGATGTGACCACAGAGACCCGAGTGTCTGCTGATGATCGCAGTGGTTCACTGCACTAGATGGAGTTCATCACACACTTTGGGCTGCATTCACAAACAACCCGACTCAGAGAAGACCGGAGCCGGGCAGACAGAGGTGGTAGCCTAGGTAAGTAATTTAGAAGCTACCGCCCTCTAGTGATAACAACAGGAAGCTGCAACAACATTCAACTGTTAAACTGGTATTTTATTGAATCAGTAATTAGACATCTGTGTGTTGTCTACTGTCACAGTAAACAACACACAGACTCACAACGGCTCAAGTATGTTGTCTACGATCATCATCATACGATCACTGTAGACTACATACAGAGTCACAAAGGTGGGGCTGGACTATGTATGTAGTCTACGATCACCGTAGACAACATACAGAGTCACAAAGGTGGGGCTGGACTATGTATGTAGTCTACGATCACCGCAGACAACATACAGAGTCACAAAGGTGGGGCTGGACTATGTATGTAGTCTACGATCACCGCAGACAACATACAGAGTCACAAAGGTGGGGCTGGACTATGTATGTAGTCTACGATCACCATAGACAGCATACAGAGTCCAGCCCCACCTTTGTGAGTCTGTATGTTGTCTACGATCACCGCAGACAACATACAGAGTCACAAAGGTGGGGCTGGAGTCTGTATATTGTCTACGATCACCATAGACAGCATACAGAGTCCAGCCCCACCTTTGTGAGTCTGTATGTTGTCTACGATCACCATAGACAGCATACAGAGTCCAGCCCCACCTTTGAGTCTGTATGTAGTCTACGATCACCGTAGACGGCATACAGAGTCCAGCCCCACCTTTGTGAGTCTGTATGTAGTCTACGATCACCGTAGACAGCATACAGAGTCCAGCCCCACCTTTGTGAGTCTGTATGTAGTCTACGATCACCGTAGACAGCATACAGAGTCCAGCCCCACCTTTGTGAGTCTGTATATTGTCTACGATCACCATAGACAGCATACAGAGTCCAGCCCCACCTTTGTGAGTCTGTATGTTGTCTACGATCACCATAGACAGCATACAGAGTCCAGCCCCACCTTTGAGTCTGTATGTAGTCTACGATCACCGTAGACGGCATACAGAGTCCAGCCCCACCTTTGTGAGTCTGTATGTAGTCTACGATCACCGTAGACAGCATACAGAGTCCAGCCCCACCTTTGTGAGTCTGTATGTAGTCTACGATCACCGTAGACGGCATACAGAGTCCAGCCCCACCTTTGTGAGTCTGTATGTAGTCTACGATCACCGTAGACGGCATACAGAGTCCAGCCCCACCTTTGTGAGTCTGTATGTAGTCTACGATCACCGTAGACGGCATACAGAGTCCAGCCCCACCTTTGTGAGTCTGTATGTAGTCTACGATCACCATAGACAACATACAGCCAACCTTTCCTTCACCTACTGAACATCAACTCTGTTTGAACACATGCAGACGTTGCAGATGGCTCTGCCGACCGCCGAGAAGAATCTGCTGATGGCGTTGCCCTTTTTGGGTGGTGCCAGGAGGTGATCTTTGACATGGGATGCAATGTAGTCCCCAAGTGCTGGGTCCCCTACTTTCATGGCATACAGGACCAAGTCTGTACTGCCCCACTTCTTACAAATTTCCTTCAAAAGGGTCTTGTTCACTTGTTTAAACGGTTGGGTGGGATCAAAATCGACACCCTGGACTTCGGACCACGTTCTTTCAAACAGAATCGTGACCATTTCCGCTTTGTCTCCATCACTGCAGTCCACTTTGGCTTTCTCGAATGCTCTTAAAACCAGCTTCTTCAGGAATGCCTGAACTGACTCTCTCTTTTTTTCTTGCTGTGCGGTTGTGTCCTTGCAAATTGATGAAACGGACTCTGTGTCCACTGTCCCAGATATTAAAGCAGGAATTGCTGGAGAGTCACTATCTTCAAGGTGACAGATATCCGTCAGAATTGGTATGTCCACTTTCTCACATATTGAAGCAGGAATTGTTGGAAATTCAATGTCATCAAAGCGGAGGACCGGCGAGAGAGGTGGTAGAACCAGCGAGGGAGTTGGTAGAACCGGCGAGAGAGTTGGTAGAACCGAGTCTCTGTCCATTGTCTCACATAATGCAGCAGGAAATGTTGGAAATTCAATGTCATTAAAGCGGAGGACCGGCGAGAGAGGTGGTAGAACCAGCGAGGGAGTTGGTAGAACCGGCGAGAGAGTTGGTAGAACCGGCAAGAGAGGTGGTAGAACCAGCGAGAGGGTTGGTAGAACCGGCAAGAGAGTTGGTAGAACCGGCGAGGGAGTTGGTAGAACCGAGTCTCTGTCCATTGTCTCACGTCTTGTAGCAGGAATTGTTGGTAATTCACTGTCATCAAAGTGGAAGAGCGGTTGATTTAGTGTCTCTGACTCTGAATCCGGTTCAGTCTCTTCAAACGACTCAAAGGAGCAGTTAGAGTAGTTAGAGTACATGCTGGCCCTATCATGGGATGGTGATGAAGAGGTCCTGTTTGTATTCTTCTGGTTAATTTTGGCATCGACCTGCGTCTGAATTGAAACCAGCGTCTCCAGCTGAGCTGATGTATTTTCCTCCTCTGGAACAGACTCAGTTACCTCTGTCAACCATGCTGAAACAGAAATTGGTATGCATTCATTTAAGCGGCGGACCGGCATCTGAGGTAAAGAAATATACTCCACGTCCACTTCGAAGGAGAGGTTAGAGTTGATGCTGATCCAATCTTCATCTCTTTTACGTTCAGGCTGCCTCACGGATTCCAGAAACCTATCCATCTCCTCCTCTTCCTCTTTAGTTAAATAAGGTTTATGCTCTTCCTGATTCACGAATTTAGTACTCCTATTCATCTCCTCCTTGTCCGCTTCATTTAAACAAGGTTTCTGCTCTCTCTGATTCACGGATTCAATAATCCTATCCATCTCCTCCTCATCCTCTTTAGTTAAATAAGATTTATGCGCTTCCTGATTCACGGATTCAATAATCCTATCCATCTCCTCCTCATCCTCTTTAGTTAAATAAGATTTATGCACTTCCTGATTCACGAATTTAGTACTCCTATTCATCTCCTCCTTGTCCGCTCCATTTAAACAATGTTTCTGCTCTTTCTGATTCACGGATTCAATAATCCTATCCATCTCCTCCTCTTCCTCTTTAGTTAAGTAAGGTTCATGCTCTTCCTGATTCATGAATTCAATACTCGTATTCATCTCCTCCTTGTCCCATGAAAGTAGTCTATTTTCTTGGTTGTTCATCTTCGACATCTTGTGCTTTTCAAACTGATTCTAAGTTGGACAACTTGAAACTAAATAGTTCAAATACAGAGCTCTGTGAGTTAGTAAAGCTGAAGAAATGTGAACCCACTGAGAAAATGCATAGCCTTATTATTGAGCTCTCTATGAATAATGTGATGTCACGGAATCCTCAAAGCCACAGTGTGTTCGGTGAATGCATTGGCTATTGCCTCACCTCCGGTTGCCATAGTGATTCTTAACTAAGGGGGCGCGGTCCCTGATTGGGCCGCGAGCCACCTAGAGGCACCTGTAGGCCACAGAGATTTTTTTTTTTTTACACCTTTTTTTAACCAGGAAGTCCATTATGATTACAAATTTCTTTTTCGAGGGAGACCTGGCCAAGACAGGCAGCAGCATAAAAAACACAGTTACAGACAGAAAACACAGAACAAGACAAGTTAAGAGAAACTAAAAGCTAAAAGACAGTGACTTAGAGTTAATTTAAGAAACATTTACATTTTTTTTCTGTTATCCACGAGACGCTCAGTTACAATATAGCTTCCTGCCACTAGGTGGCGGTAATGCGTCAGTCAGTTGTTTAACCAGCTCTAATAAGCAGAAGAAGACAGAGCTAGCCTGTAGCAAAAGTTGTGAGAAGTATTTAAAACGGGAAAAAATGAAGACCAAAGTGGTGCCGAACCCCCCAAAAGTCTAACTGTTTGCCCAAGTATAATCCTGACTTCACGAAGTAGGGCTTTGTAAACGGAGGTTACGAGGTAGAGCCAGAGTCCAGTGTGTGGAGTGTGGGCTAACGCTAGCTAATGCTATCTACGGTAGCTAATGCTATCTACGCTAGCTAACGCAGCACAGAAGCCTTCAAAGCTTCATCTAGAGACAAAACATCCAACGCTCGAGGGAAAGAGAAAGCAAACTGGGCTCCATAAGTGCTTTGAAAGCCAGCTGTCACAGATATAAAGAGCAACTTCTGGTTCTGCTAACATGAAGACTGCTGAAGCATATAATTCGCAGATTATAAGGCTATATTTTCACATTAAGTCATATTAATACTCTCATTCCTCGAGACACGGGCCGAGGAGGTGGAGTAGCTGCCATCTTTGACTCAAGCCTATTCATAAATCCTAAACCTAAATTAAACTATAACTAATTTGAATGCCTTGTTCTTAGTCTTCCACATCCAACCTGGAAAATAATACAGCCGATTCTATTTGTTATAATGTACCGGGCGGCGGGCACCAAACTGGGTTTAAAATAATCTGTAAAGTCTGTGGTCTAGATCTTCTTTTTTAAAGCAGTGAAATCACCTTTTTTTTCTGTTTTTGAATGAATCAAAGATTTCCCACATACAGGTTTTAAACAGAGTTAAGAGTCTCCGTGTTAATCCAGACCAGGTTTATTAAATTTCCATATTGAGGTTTCTGATCCTGACCTGAAAATTAGACATTTGTAAATCCCATGCTCACGCTTTGTTTTTCTCTCATGCCGGAGAATGAAAAGTCAGCTAAAGTGAACTAAAAATCATGAGTTGTAGCAAATTGTAATTCCAATTTGACTCTACTTGAAAGTGTAAGGCAGCAATTGAATTTAGGTTTTTAAGTTAAACCACATGGTTTTATTACAGTGTATGGGGAGAACAGGGATGAACCGCTACCTTGTGGGTTCAGGACGACCACTCTCCCCATGAACATGATAACTTTACATAGTACAAAAGTACAAAGTACACGGACATAAAACGTCATTAATAAATACATGGAGAAATGCCTGTACTTTCGTGAAAATGTTTACGTTACGCCGTTACGATTTTGCGACTCGACGATTCTTGGCGTTTTGCTAAAAGCCTCCGTGAGATCTCTGTGAGGTCTTTTCTGCTGCTGCGTCTCTCAAAACAGAATATAAATCTTAGCTCAACAATGAGCATGAATTGAGAGGCCGTATCAAATCTACAATCCTCTTTAAAAAATATTTGCAGAGGAAAGCAGCTCTGCAGTCACTAATACTGATAAAACGTGAGGGCTCACACACATCTGCACTCATTTTGTTTTGCCGAGGTTGAACGTTATTGTTATTATTAATATATTCAGTACAAAGCCACAATAAGTATTTTTTTGCCAAATATTAGTTATTTTTTTGCACAGATTGAACTTTATTTGCATTGTTCTAACAAAGTGATTGCACATGTTATTTGTTTTTGTCTGATGGAGCGATCTGGTTTACTTGAAAGGGATTGAAACTTTATTTATTCTATTATTTGAAAAAGCACGGATGGAAGAGTCACAAAAAGTTGGACCATTTTGGTACAATTTTGTTGCGGCGGTGGGGCCAGAAGAATTTTCTTCCTCCAAAGCGGGGCGTCACAGAAAAAGTTTGAGAACCACTGCCTTAAAACCGTTAAGCCCCACGGGACCTATATAGGTTGAATTTTAGACATGATAGTTAAACTGTGTAAACATTACAATAATCATGAACAAATACATTGATGTTACAGATCAAATTAAACAAGAGAACCTGAGCTACAATAATTAGTCAGCCATTTCAACACAACTCAAACACCAACTAAAATTAAAGCTGCTTGCAGCTGTGACTGGGCCCTCGCTTCTAGCACGTGTATATATATATATATATAGAAGAATCACATCAGAGGAAATTTGGCCTTTTGGGCCATTTCCAAGCTCCAGTAGAAGTCGGTAGGGAGAGAAACTGAAGCTGGTTCTTCAGAGATTCATCACTGCATCTCCATCAGTTCTACTTCAGACTCTCTTCACTTCTTCTGCATCATCAAGAAGGGAGTCGAGAACAGCTTGAATTCTTTCTCAATGGCAGAAAGATCTGGGAAGCGCAGACTGAGTTCTGTCATTTGGTGTGATGACAGACACATATTTCCTCTTTCACAGAAAGGTTGACCTCTGGAAAATGGAATATATGTATATATATTTTATACATGTAAATATGTATATAAATATATATAAAAGATACAAATATGTATTAAAAGTGATCAAAAGCTTGAGGTTTCATGGAACGGCGTGGAAGTGGTGTGACGACTATTGCATATGGTTCGTGATCATGCAGCAAGCTGTTGTAACTCAACTGTACTTTCTCACAACTGTTCCAAAGTTAATATGCCTTATGAGAGTAATGGCTTGAAGACTTCTGCATGCCAATATTAACTCATAGTCAAAGCGCCACCTACTGGTAAACTATGGCAATTTGAACTAGAAATGAAGGACGAAAATGAAATTAGCCGACTTCTGGTACGGTTTAGAGCATGGTCCCAAGAGACTTATTTTTAAGTTTATATGTGGTATATACACCCATCAAATGTTGTATGTCTATGTTGAACGTACTGCGAGGGCTGCTTTGTTGAATTTAGTTGAATTTTCTCCTGAGAAGTCCATTGGTCCTTTTCTTCTGAACACAATGAGATACAAACAAGCTTTTGATATATTTGCATGAAATTGAACCCTTAATGATCCACAGAGAATTTTGTACAAATTGAACCCAGCGTTTAGGAAGATTTGGAAATAAAATTGTTTTTCACAAAATTAAAAATAGTTGAAATTCTAAGTCGGCGGAGTTTAATACGACCACGTACTTTTTTGCAGAGCAGACACAACCGGACATGTGTGCCAAATTTCAGGTCAAAAACTGTGGGCTATCACATCTCACAGGTTGTCAAAAAAAAACATGTTTTTTAGGGGGCGCTATCTGACTTCCTGTAAGGTTTAGAGCATGGTCCCAAGAGAGTTATTTTTAAGTTTACATGTGTTACATATGGCTACCAGGTTTCATACATGTCGGTCAACCGTAGCGCTGGGGCTGCTTAATTGAATATTTGTAGGGGGCGCTATCGAGCCAAAGTGCCATTTTGAGTCATTCAAATCACATCAGGTAACTACATCTTTGCCTTTAATTGTGTGTGCCAAGTTTAGTTACGTGTCGAGCATGCCTAGTACCTCAAAAGTGACTTTGTTGTTGACCGCGAAGGATGGGTCGTCACGGCAACAGCGTTTCACGAAACATCAAACGCTTTGTGGGCTGGCGTCATGAAAGTCTTATATTTGTCTAGAAGGAATTGGAAGTTGATCTGATTGACCGACTAAGAGAAGCAAGCCAAAGTATATAAATATTTACTTCCTGTTGCCATTAGGTGGCGCTATGACTCTAATAAAAAATTAGACTGCACATGTCTTCAGGCCTGGAGTCTCATCAAACATGTGAAACCTGGAAAGGATCTTATTATGTGGATTCGAGTTACATCGGTTTATTCGGTCATGGCGAAGGATCAAACTTCCGCGATGCTCCCACGCAACGCTGTTCAACGGATCCTTACAATCTTCAAGGTGATGCATTACTAATGTCTTAAGTCTCTTCCGACGCATTTTGAGAGGGATCTTAATAATTTGTGAGGAGCACGGTGTACAAGTAGAAAACATGTAACTTCCTGTTGCCTTTAAGTGGCACTATGACTAGGATTAAAATTTATCATATGGATTCAAGGGTCAAGAGGTCATGGTATATGAGAAATATGGAGTAGATTCCATCATGTACGGCCGAGTTAAAGCAACTTCCATTTTCATGGAAAATGGCGTCTCTT
The DNA here is from genome assembly GCF_910589615.1 of Taurulus bubalis. Classification (NCBI taxonomy): domain Eukaryota; kingdom Metazoa; phylum Chordata; class Actinopteri; order Perciformes; family Cottidae; genus Taurulus; species Taurulus bubalis. Next base: position 24,118,304 of record NC_136602.1, on the reverse strand, counting down.
TGCCGCTGCTCTGCGCTCACATAGTTCGATATTTTAATAATCCTGAAATAACGTTTCCCTGCAAAGGTCTCAACATCATATTTCCCGAATGTGAAATCAATCGTGTTTAATCTCTAGGAGGAGTTCGTCAGAATACAACGCCTGAAAACAAGGAAAAGGCCAAAATTGAGCGGTTCACTGCAGCGCCCTCTAGTGTTTGAATATTATGAAACAATTTGGGTACGTTAAGGGACACGATGTTGACATATGCTACAAAGTTTGTGAAGATAGGCCAAGTAATTTGGAAGTTATGTGTATTGACATATTGAGCCACGCCCCTAAGAGGTTAATTGGTTAATAACTTCTGAACGCAATGAGATATCAACACGGTTGACAATACCGTTTGATCACATTGAGCCACTGATGATCCACAGGAAATTTCGTAAGAAATGGACCCAACGTTTAGGAGGAATGGGCAAAAATGTGTTTTTTACAAAATTCAAAATGGCGGAAAATCTAATTAGGCGCATTTTAAATTTCACAGATGAGTTTTTTGTAGAGCAGTCCCACCCGGACATGTGTGCAAAATTTCAAGTCAATTGGTCAAAGTTTGCAAAATGGGTGGGCTTTCACAACTAAAGGGGGCGCTATAGAGACATTTTCTCAGACTTTTGGCCGACACCCAAATTATATTAAAATGTTCGCCGAGTCGGATGGGTGTGCAAATTTTGAAGAATTTAGGTTCATCCCAAGCACCTCTTTTCCCTGCGCATTGGTGAAGAATAATAAATAAACATTTGAATAACAATAGGTCCTCGACTCTGACTACGTCAGTGCTCGGGCCCTAATAATTATTAAAATATCATAATCATAATTTTGTCATGAGTCGGCCCACTTGGCATGTTTACAGAACTAGCAACCCGTAGCTCGGTGCTATCAGAAAAAAACAGATGGCAAAAAGCAAGACAATTCCACACAGATTCCAAATCCCTCTGCTCCAAAGCATCATCGAGATATGAACCAAATAACACAGCAACATGAATCGCTTTATCGCTTTACAGTCAGAAAATGCTGCCTACCTTTGTTCATTAGAAGAAAAAATGCATTTTCCCCAGTAAATCCACACTGACAAAAGTGTATTGAACACCATAAGTAATATACAAGTGAAATATAAGGTTTGGTACATGAACAAATTCAAATGTCACAGATGCGCGCAAATACGCGCAAATATGCGCAAATGCTGGAAACCTCGCCTGAATTCTCTCTGTACTTTACCTCTCTGACTTTGTTCTGCTTCACTTTTTCAAAGTCAAACTTTGCAGAGAGACTGTTCACATATTGTGCGATGATTTGGGAGAGCTTTAGGGCTTACTGTCCATCAGGACATTTATACCATTCACAATTTAGGGTTAAGTGTCTTGTACTCCGGGAAACACTGCCAAACAAGTCATTCATACTTTTTCTATGAGAGGGTCAGCTTTCCCAGCTTTGAGTAGTAAAGAGAGAGAAAAATATCACTGGAAAATATCTGGGGTTGGCACCCCCTAAAAAGGTTTTAAGCCTTGGAGTTAGATTAGGTTGATGGCTTTGGGTGTGACGTAAAGCTGTATATGCCATCAAGTAGTCAAAGGAAACGTTGACTACTTGTCCCATAGCCAGTAATAGATGTAAAGGCGCTTCAAAGGACCCTTGTGTTACTATTGGACATCTGTCCTTCAACTATTTCCTCATAATGATGCTTACCCTGTTTGATTAGGGCTCTCAGTGTCACGGCTCAGCTGTGACTCCTTTCTGGGTTTTTCCCTGTGTCTGCCCTCTGTGTTCTGTGTGTCGGCTCTGCTGCTTCCCTGTGTCGCTTGGTTCCCCTGTTCGTTCTCTGTGTGTGTGTGTGTGTGTGTGTGTGTGTGTGTGTGTGTGTGTGTGTGTGTGTGTGTGTGTGTGTGTGTGTGTGCCGTGGCATCCAGCACCTGCACATCATCTCCACACCTGCCATTCATCTCATCAAATCCTTCCTGTTAAATAGCCCGGTTTCCCTCACCGGGGCCAGATTATGTCACCATCTCAGTGGTGATGTGACTCTCGACCACTCAACGATTTAGAGTACTCTTGTGCTTTATCTCGTATTGGCTGTTACTAATTCCTGATCCCTGTGCAAGGTGGATTCCCGTGCCTGCACCTCTGCCCAGCCCGCACCGCTCCACCTGCATTCATCTCCTGCCCTACTCATCACGCAGTGCTTGGGTCCAGCTTAAACTAAGCCTTAACACTCTGTTCTTATATTTGTCACCACTGAAAAATTTGTGTTTTTTCTATTAATAGCAGCTTTAATCTCCTTTGTCACCCAAGGTTTATTATCAGGGCTATTTTTGTATTTATTTATATGACAGACTCAACACAGTAACTAAGATAACAGATGATTTTGTCAGAGAAATTGTTCAGATCATTGTCATCTTCAAAAAACACAGTCCATGCAGTGCAATCAAAACCAAAAAGGTTGGTTGAAGTGGCAGAGATTAGTTTTATCTTAGCTATCGTGTTAACAGGCGCTAAGAAGTAGAGGGGTTTAGGCATTTCTATGGTGTCTACAGGGTGTGAGGGTCTACAGGGTGTGAGGGTCTACAGGGTGTGAGGGTCTACAGGGTGTGAGGAGTCTGCAGGGTGTGAGGAGTCTGCAGGGTGTGAGGGTATGCAGGGTGTGAGGGTCTACAGGGTGTGAGGGTCTGCAGGGTGTGAGGAGTCTGCAGGGTGTGAGGGTATGCAGGGTGTGAGGGTCTACAGGGTGTGAGGGTCTGCAGGGTGTGAGGGTCTACAGGGTGTGAGGGTCTGCAGGGTGTGAGGGTCTACAGGGTGTGAGGGTCTGCAGGGTGTGAGGAGTCTGCAGGGTGTGAGGGTATGCAGGGTGTGAGGGTCTACAGGGTGTGAGGGTATGCAGGGTGTGAGGGTCTACAGGGTGTGAGGGTATGCAGGGTGTGAGGTTCTGCAGGGTGTGAGGAGTCTGCAGGGTGTGAGGGTATGCAGGGTGTGAGGGTCTACAGGGTGTGAGGGTATGCAGGGTGTGAGGGTCTACAGGGTGTGAGGGTATGCAGGGTGTGAGGGTCTACAGGGTGTGAGGGTATGCAGGGTGTGAGGAGTCTGCAGGGTGTGAGGGTATGCAGGGTGTGAGGGTCTACAGGGTGTGAGGGTCTACAGGGTGTGAGGGTATGCAGGGTGTGAGGGGTCTACAGGGTGTGAGGGTCTACAGGGTGTGAGGAGTCTGCAGGGTGTGAGGGTCTACAGGGTGTGAGGGTCTACAGGGTGTGAGGAGTCTGCAGGGTGTGAGGGTCTACAGGGTGTGAGGGTCTACAGGGTGTGAGGGGTGTGAGGAGTCTGCAGGGTGTGAGGGTCTACAGGGTGTGAGGGTCTACAGGGTGTGAGGGTATGCAGGGTGTGAGGGTATGCAGGGTGTGAGGGGTCTACAGGGTGTGAGGGTCTACAGGGTGTGAGGAGTCTGCAGGGTGTGAGGGTCTACAGGGTGTGAGGGTCTACAGGGTGTGAGGAGTCTGCAGGGTGTGAGGGTCTACAGGGTGTGAGGGTCTACAGGGTGTGAGTGGTGTGAGGAGTCTGCAGGGTGTGAGGGTCTGCAGGGTGTGAGGGTATGCAGGGTGTGAGGGTATGCAGGGTGTGAGAGTCTGCAGGGTGTGAGGGTCTACAGGGTGTGAGGGGTCTACAGGGTGTGAGGGTATGCAGGGTGTGAGGGTATGCAGGGTGTGAGGAGTCTACAGGGTGTGAGGGTCTACAGGGTGTGAGGGTATGCAGGGTGTGAGGGTCTACAGGGTGTGAGGGTCTGCAGGGTGTGAGGGTATGCAGGGTGTGAGGAGTCTGCAGGGTGTGAGGGTCTACAGGGTGTGAGGGCATGCAGGGTGTGAGGAGTCTGCAGGGTGTGAGGGTCTGCAGGGTGTGAGGGTATGCAGGGTGTGAGGGTCTACAGGGTGTGAGGAGTCTGCAGGGTGTGAGGGTCGACAGGGTGTGAGGAGTCTGCAGGGTGTGAGGGTCTACAGGGTGTGAGGGTCTGCAGGGTGTGAGGAGTCTGCAGGGTGTGAGGGTATGCAGGGTGTGAGGGTCTACAGGGTGTGAGGAGTCTGCAGGGTGTGAGGGTCTACAGGGTGTGAGGGTCTGCAGGGTGTGAGGAGTCTGCAGGGTGTGAGGGTCTGCAGGGTGTGAGGGTCTACAGGGTGTGAGGGTCTACAGGGTGTGAGGGTCTGCAGGGTGTGAGGGTATGCAGGGTGTGAGGGTCTGCAGGGTGTGAGGGTATGCAGGGTGTGAGGGTCTACAGGGTGTGAGGGTCTGCAGGGTGTGAGGGTATGCAGGGTGTGAGGGTATGCAGGGTGTGAGGAGCCTGCAGGGTGTGAGGAGTCTGCAGGGTGTGAGGGTATGAAGGGTGTGAGGAGTCTGCAGGGTGTGAGGGTATGCAGGGTGTGAGGGTCTACAGGGTGTGAGGGTATACAGGGTGTGAGGGTCTACAGGGTGTGAGGAGTCTGCAGGGTGTGAGGGTCTACAGGGTGTGAGGGTCTGCAGGGTGTGAGGAGTCTGCAGGGTGTGAGGGTCTGCAGGGTGTGAGGGTCTACAGGGTGTGAGGGTCTGCAGGGTGTGAGGGTATGCAGGGTGTGAGGGTCTGCAGGGTGTGAGGGTATGCAGGGTGTGAGGGTCTACAGGGTGTGAGGGTCTGCAGGGTGTGAGGGTATGCAGGGTGTGAGGGTATGCAGGGTGTGAGGAGCCTGCAGGGTGTGAGGAGTCTGCAGGGTGTGAGGGTATGAAGGGTGTGAGGAGTCTGCAGGGTGTGAGGGTATGCAGGGTGTGAGGGTCTACAGGGTGTGAGGGTCTGCAGGGTGTGAGGGTATGCAGGGTGTGAGGGTCTGCAGGGTGTGAGGGTATGCAGGGTGTGAGGGTCTGCAGGGTGTGAGGGTATGCAGGGTGTGAGGAGTCTGCAGGGTGTGAGGAGTCTGCAGGGTGTGAGGAGTCTGCAGGGTGTGAGGAGTCTGCAGGGTGTGAGGGTCTGCAGGGTGTGAGGAGTCTGCAGGGTGTGAGGAGTCTGCAGGGTGTGGGGGTTTAGCTGTAAAATGAAACCGTTTTTTCCCGGCGGTGCTTTTGGCTCAACTCTTTTCACATTCTTTCATCATCATTTCTGTGACTCATAGTGTTGCAGCTGTGTGCTGTTTCGACATTTGTTGCAGAGGGAAAGAGAAGAACAGCATTTTTATAAAAACATAATGTGTATTTGTGTTTTTCCTCAATATTCCTCATGTATTCTGTGTAGCCCTGGTGTAAAAGTTAGGGAAGCAAGTTAGTTCCTAATAAAGTTGGATGAAATAGCTCAGTAATGCAACTACACTGAAACTGATTTAGTTTAATAAAGAAAACAAATAGTTAACTGGGAGATTAAGATGATGTAGCATTAAATAATGTGAGATATAAATAGATGAATAAGAGTTGAAATAAACTGTTCTCAACAATATTGAAGGCAAACAATGGGTTAAATGAAGTTCAGGTTAAGCCTTCTCTGCTGGCCTAAACAGAATCACAAAGGAGCAACACATTTAGATATCAGAGATTAGACAATTTGCCAAATATCCCAATGGATCAGATCTTGACTGCTTTAAAGGTTGGACATCTTTATAAAGAAGCTGGAGATGAGGCTGCACAACTGAGCTACTCAGCTGTAGTTTGTATTGCTGTTGAACTTTACTGGGAGGTTTCTAATATTTATTCATATTGGATGCAAGAAACACAGTTCATATTTTTATATTTAAATGGTTACCTTTACAATTAAATGCACAAACATTACTATATATTAATGCAAGAAGTACCTGTACCTCATCTGTGTCACGTACACCATTGGTCATGAACAAGAACAGGTTTTAACACAAACAGGACATGTCATGTCTATGAAATGACATGTCCTGTTTGTGTTAAAACAAATATATAAGGCTGCTTATTTTGCACTATCTATTGTTTACATTGAATACATAATGTTTACATACACTCTGCAGCTCTAAATATATTGCATTCCAGTTAGTTGTATTCTATTTTATTGTGTATATTTAAATATATATATATATTTATATTTTTATTTTTTATTTTAATTTTATTTTGTATATATATTTCATCCCTGTTGCTTCTTCATATCTTTTATCTTGTGTGTTTTCTTTGTATCTTCAAGTTGTGTGATAAACTGTGTGATAAAGCGCTGATTGTTGTGAATTAGATTGTTTTTTTTGCACACTAAGTGCCAAATATCTGCATATCATCTCACTCAAATACTTATTAGCACAGGAGCACCGAGATGCTCCAGCACATGTAAAGGTTTACACAGTTTCTTTTTTGTATTTATTTGCAAGGTCAAGCGACCCAAAAAAGCATGGGGGATCGGGGATCATTTTCTTGAATTTACATAATTTCTTAAATTCACTTTTTAAAGTCACTTGCATATGATAGATACCCATGTGTTTTACATCTAAAATTGCAGAACAATCTCAGCTCTCTATATAATGAGGCACTATTGTCATAAGGCAAAAGTGTAAAGAGAAATATTACTCTGAAGCTGAAAAATGTAATCTAGATTTGGGAAAATCTTCATATCTCTTGTGAAAACATAGCTTTACTCAGGAGGTCGAACTGTTTTGGTGCTTGAAATTAGTTTACCAAAGGTCTTAGGTACACAAAAGCAGTGAAATATATGAGTACAAAAATGGTAGAAACATGTAAATAAATGTCTAAAATCTAATTTATTATTATATGGTGAGGTGATGAGCTGTGGCTGGCGTTGTGGCCTGCAGTGATGATTTGGCAGAGACGGACTGGAGGCGGCTAAAGCGATGCTGCATGTTGTCCTCTGGACTCTGGCAGCTGCAAATCCTCTCTGTAAAATACATTACTAATAGTTAGTATAAGTTCACTGAAAGAAAGTAACAGGATAGTGACAATATTTGATTATGCCCCGTTCAGTCTCAAGACCACCCAGACCCATTTAGCTACTGCACCGCTACTTCCGGTTAGCTAACCTAACAACATGGTCATTTCAGTCTCACAAACACATAACAGAGATCCCACACTACTAAGCGTATTATGTTCGCTGAACTAAAGTTAACAGGGATCGTGACAATATTTGAACACCCACCGTTCAGTTTTTTATCCACCCTGTAGCCATATATAACTCCGTTAGCGATTGTTAGCGATCGTTAGCGATCGTTAGCTCGCTCGCTCCGTGTTAGGAGCTAACGTGAGGTAAACAATACGGCATCCCAAAGATGCTCTATTGGGTTGAGATCTGGTGACTGTGGGGGCCATTTTAGTACAGTGAACTCATTGTCATGTTCAAGAAACCAATTAGAAATGATTGGAGCTTTGCTTTTCTCTCTCTCCCAGTGAAGCTGTGTACGCATCATATGACACGTCTGGGTGTGTAGAATGCTCTATCTTGCTGTGTGAATCTCATATGATCTCGCGGAAATAAGGCAGAGGAAGCTGAAGTTAAACTAAATCTTGGAGACGTGGAACCATATTTCTGTGCAGAATTATTGTGACTGAGTGAATATTTTCAAAATGGCAGTATCGTATAGCGCGTGCGCTCGCTCGAAAATCTCGAAGGGTTAAGAACTGTTGTATTTGCAGAACACTCAAGGTGAACCTGTATGATGTGGACCCCCTGAAGAATGACGACCTGATCTCCTCCCTGAAGCTCGATGTCAGCAGTCTGACTGTGGGAAAGAAGGGAACCAAGGAGTTCATCAAGGATTCTTAGATGCATCTCGATTCTCTCTTGAATGATTATGGCTCCATGGAGAACACTCAATCGGACATTTTAGAGTCAATTCTCAGCGTTATGATCGCCTGTAACAATTCTGTGACACTGGGCTGTCCGTTCCTTACTGCTGTCCCTGAATGTTGTATTTTGCCTGCTCCTTGTCAGACTTGTTACCTTTATGGACGGACCCCTGTGTATGACCTTCTGTGCCTAGTAAAATGACCTTGCATTATGCCTCACCTCGTCTCCAGTGTCATCCTCTGCATCAAAGTCTTTGCTCTGCCCTAGAAACGTGACGGTACGATCTGGCCATGACGGACTCAGCGTAGGATAGCACCGTGCGTTCCGCTCCCCGTAGCCTTGGAAAGAGACTTTACGACCACAATGTGGACCCAGGCCTCAACCCGTTTCATGGCACCCACTTGGCTTTACGAGGACCCCGTAGCCTCGGGGGCAAGGTTTACGCCTCCCCAGTCCCTTAGTCCGTGGCTCGAAGCCGCGGACCACGGAGGCGTCGGGTTCCAGCTGCTGCCTTCGAGCCGCAGCAAACCCAGATTCTTCTGTTGGCACCCCGGCCGACTTCAGACTCCGGCACTCTGGTCATCATCCTCCTCCACTTCGATACGTGTCACAAAAGCTTTCATGCTAACTACCCACCTGGCAGCGCACTACGGACCAAAAAAGCCAGTGACTTAAAGGAAGTGTAACGTATTCAGAGGTCCTGCTCCGGGGAGAGTAGAGGGGAGCAGGTTCCACACCTAACATGGTGGACACTCTGTCGGTTATCAGAGTGATCCCGGAGAGAATATGCGCTCACGTGCACTAACATGCACTAAAATACCTCCTGCCAGCTATGTGAACAAAGAGAAGAGAGGTTCTGATAACAACACACACAAAAGGAGAGGGACTTTATTCTCTGCTCAGGTAGATATTACTCAATGTTATCTTTGCAGAGCAAATATTGTTTGATGCTATATTAATATTCAACATGTTAAACACAGCTTCTTTAAGTTGAGGTAGACTGTTTCCAGGTTGTCCTCTCCCTTCCAAAAATCATTCATGTAACTTCAACATAGATAATCAAGCAACCAGAATATCCAATAAGCCTGTTGAAGATTAGACGGGGGTTTATTTTCAGGCTGCTGTTTCTGCATATTGAACAGACATCGTCTACTTTTATGAAAATACAGTCTTAGACTTTAAAGCCTATACTCACTTGATTTAACACCATTCATAATTTTTTCAAATATAAATCCACTGTCCTCTTTGTCATATACCTTTTTAATGCCTTGTTGTCCTACGTGCTTCAGTAGTTTAGCAACCCCAAAAAAGTCTAACAAGCAAATGTTTCTGTTTACACTGGGTGTTGTGCAACATCACATGCATAATTATTAGTAGTGCATTCTAAACTTGTATTCATCGTCTTAGGCGCTGAAGTAGTTGCATTGAATCAGATATGCAGCCCATTAGCCCCGTGGACTGAATGGCTATTGGAAATAAAAATGAAGAGAACTATGCGTACAAAACGGTGACATGGATAAATACATTGCAGCCAAATATAAAGTTGAAATACAGTTCATATTTTAATAGTTAAATGAATTACCTACATTTCACATACACGACGTTTGTCTTCTTGGTACTTGTTAGAAGGAAAATGTATTTACTCTGAATCAACTACTGTTTCACAGTTATATTATGAATCATATACTGTGTAAAGGCTTGTGGCTTCGCATTTGACCTACTCTCCTGTTAAAACATACGTTTGCTTCAACAGTGACCTTCTGATTCCAGTCTTGAGATGTGGATGCCTACATGTCTCTGTTTGAAGAACGTGGTGTTCCTTGTTATCATGACCATGCCGATGCAAGCCTCTTAAATACATTAATGACACAATCACAGAAGCTCTCATGACGTCTTCAGATTGGTAACTTTCTGCTCATTCATGGAGCAGTCCAAGATACGCAATTGACATCGCGTTGTAATTCTGACTCTGCTCCTCTTTGCAAAGATTAAATGTCCTGATCAATGATTTTACCACAAGGTGTCGAGTAAATTTTTCTATCAGTACTCACATAAACAGGTTGATAGTGTGATAGTCATTGTAAAATTAAATGCACAAACATTGCTATATATTAATGCAAGAAGTACCTGTACCTCATCTGTGTCACGTACACCATTGGTCATGAACAAGAACAGGTTTTAACACAAACAGGACATGTCATGTCTATGAAATGACATGTCCTGTTTGTTTTTAAACAAATATATAAGGCTGCTTATTTTGCACTATCTATTGTTTACATTGAATACATAATGTTTACATACACTCTGCAGCTCTAAATATATTGCATTCCAGTTAGTTGTATTCTATTTTATTGTGTATATTTAAATATATATATATTTATATTTTTATTTTTTATTTTAATTTTATTTTGTATATATATTTCATCCCTGTTGCTTCTTTATATCTTTTATCTTGTGTGTTTTCTTTGTATCTTCAAGTTGTAAGGCGCTACTACAAGAATAAATTTCCCCTTGGGGATTAATAAAGTATCTATCTATCTATCTATTTTACTGATAGTTTCACTGGGACAGTGTGTGATAAAGCGCTGATTGTTGTGAATTGGGTTGTTTTTTTGCAAACTAAGTGCAAAATATCTTCATATCATCTCACTCACATACTTATTAGCACAGGAGCACCGAGATGCTCCAGCACATGTAAAGGTTTACACAGCTTCTTTTTTGTATTTATTTGCAAGGTTAAGCGACCCAAAAAAAAAAAAAAAAGCACGTTAGTGTAACGCTTGTTTTTGAGAAGTTTGGGTTATTCTTCAACGTGAATGACGAAGCAGAAAAACTTTATGGCCCACCCAGCATCACCACCTTTTGTAAACAATCCAGTTGTAGCACATCACCTGACATGTCAAGCGTGCAGCTCTACCTGTGAAGACTGCTGGACTACCTGGACCCTGCTGACTTAGGAGCCTATTTAAGCAAGCTGGTTAGCCTGCACTGTCTATCTTATCTGAACTGTTTAAGCTGGGACCTTGCTTTCACTCAAGTGACTGAAAACGCTGAAACTCAAGTGACTTAAAGCGCAACGAAACCAGCTAGGGGTAAAGTATTTGTTCTGTAATCCAATTCTACTAGGGCCTAAGCTCTATTTAGCTTTCTACCTTTGAGGTAAACAGACCTTCGTCCTTAATCAGTTTGGGCAAGAATTGCCGTTTCTTGTCAAATTGAAACTTCTCTGATTAAAGGGAAGACCTGTTATTGTCCTGCGCCAGAGTAGTTTTGATTGGTGGCCATTCCACTAAAGAGCTCATTTTCAGGTGGGGGATTGAAGCGTCAGTGAATACTCCTTGTGTGAAGACTCTGAGGATAAAGACACGGGAGTCTTTCATTGGAGTCTTCGGGGGCGGCTGAGTATAAACATTGCTCTGTGAAAATATGTTTCTCTTCCATATCTGTGTGCATATCTACTCGCAGATACTATAGGAAATTTCTTGGAAGAAGTAGACGTCTTTCTATCAAATTTCCCAGAAAGCGGCCCCCCGCTCATCCTTCTGGGAGACTTTAACATCCAGACAGAGAAGTCATCTGACCTGTTACTCTTACTGTCTTCCTTTGCTCTCACTCATCCTTCCCCTCCTACTCACAAAGCTGGCAACCACCGTGACTATATTTTCACCAGAAACTACTCTACATCTAACCTCACTGTAACTCCACTTCATGTCTCTGACCACTTCTTTATCTCTCTGAAGGAGGCAAGAGTTAACCCTCTCCTGAAGAAACCCACTCAACCCGCCCTGAAGTCAACAACTACCGACCTGTCTCTCTCCTTCCCTTTCTTTCCAAAACTCTGGAGCGAGCTATCTTTAACCAAGTCTCCTCCTTTCTCCACCAGAACAACCTTCTGGACCTTCAGCAGTCTGGATTCAAGGCAGGCCACTCAACAGAGACCTTTGAGCAGCTTCACACTGCTAGAGCAGCCTCTCTTTCTCCTCTGTCCTTATCCTTCTAGACCTTTCTTCTGCATTTGACACAGTCAACTACCAGATCCTTATTTCCTCCCTCAAGGACCTTGGTATCACAGGCACTGCGCTATCTCTTTTCTCATCCTACCTCATCGACCGCACCTACCGGGTAACTTGGAGAGGATCTGTGTCTGAACCTTGTCCTCGCACTACTGGAGTCCCTCAAGGCTCCGTCCTGGGTCCTCTCCTCTTCTCTCTGTATACCAACTCTCTCGGCTCTGTCATTCGCTCGCATGGCTTTTCCTACCATAGCTATGCCGATGATACCCAACTGATCGTCTTGTTTCCCCAGTCGGAAACACAGGTAGCAGCACAAATCTCTGCCTGACTGACTGGCATCTCTCAGTGGATGTCCACCAACCATCTGAAAATGAACCTACACGACTCCACTCCTCCGCAACTTTCACTGGTTACCGGTGGTCGCCCGCATCCGCTTCAAAACATTGGTACTTGCATACCGTGCTATAAACAGATCGGGTCCAATCTACATCCAGGACATGGTAAAACCGTACACCCCAGCTCGTTCCCTCCGCTCGGCTTCTGCCAATCGGCTTGTAGCTCCGTCACTGCGAGCTAAACACTCAACAGTCAAACACTCAAAACACACAAAACACACTCAAAGTCACGGCTCCTCAATGGTGGAATGAGCTCACCATTGACATCAGGTCAGCAGAAAGTCTCTGCATCTTCCGTCACAAACTAAAAACAAATATTTTTCGACTACACCTTGAATAAGGAAGGTAGCGTCGTAGTAGCACTATAGCAGCACTTTAATGGCACTTACTGATAGCACTTTGTGGTTTAACTTTGTTGAAGAAATTGTACTTTCTTGATTCATGTTGTTCTGAGTTTGTACTCATGGTTGAATGCACTTATTGTAAGTCGCTTTGGATGAAAGCGTCAGCTAAATGTAATGTAATAGAGGATCCTCCTCTGTTGCTCTCCCTGAGGTTTCTTCCATTTTCTTCTCCTTGTTAAATGTTTTTTTTTTCTTTTGATGGATTCATACCTGGATATGATGCAACATCACCTTCTTTTGTAGAAGCAGCAGTGCAGCACATTTGTGTTTCCATGATCATATATTTACACATTTCCCTGCCTTTTTCTCTCTGGTCAAAGGGTAAACTCTGGATGGCGTTTGAGTTCCTGAAAAGGTAAAGTTTGTTTAACTTGATATTTAGTTTGCCTTCTGCCTTTTCAGTGCTTTTTGAGACCTTGAAATTTCTCGAAATTAAAATAATTATTCTTAAGAAATTATGTTTTACATGATACAAAAAACAGAAGAAATCATTTTCTCTCATACTGTTTGGGCCGTGTTTTTTTCAATAAATTGGTTGTCTGATCTGCAAATGTTAAATTGATCAAGTCCATACCAGTTTCTCTGAGCAGTTCTAAAACAATAATCATTAAAAATGAAAAGGCTAAACATTCAACTCGCTTATTTCATTTTTTGCAAACCTACCTAATTTAATGAAGTATTATTTTAGGATGAGGCTCACAACGAAGATAATGTTACACTGGTACCATCACAGGATATGATACTGTTTTATCTTTAGCTAAGTAGTTGCTTTCTCCACCTGCCACTGTTTATTTAGTCTTTTTGCTAATTCATGCTAGGCTGATACTGCACACTTAGCTCATCAGGACCAATGAGAGCTGTGGGACTCTGTAAGACAGTCTATGTCAGCTGGAAAACCAAAACAAAGAGCCAGAAGTGGCTACAAGCTGAATAGTTGAACAGTGTTGATTTTCAGTTAGTTTGTGGACTCTTCCACATTACATCACTGGAGTGATTTGGGTCATTACTTAAATGAATCAACATTCATTTCAAAGCTACCTCTGTCATCATGTCTCTTTAATACAAGTATTTTTGCATCAGCTGGAGACAATATTCTGTGATTATTCTGTGACTTCTGCCTGCATTACACTAAACTATTCAATTAAGAGACTTACAATGCATTTCATTTCATCTGTCATTTATGATGAACAGGCACAGTGTGGGCAAATTATCTGGGAAATGTTTTGTGTTTTTTTTTTTTAGTAAGAGGAAAGTTGTCCCTCACCTCAACGATGTCCCCTCAGCGGTAAGCACTCTACACAACATGCACACCCCATGAAGACAGAAGTAAACAAGACACTCTGAATCTAGTAACCAAACACCAAACGGCAGTGGCAGCCATAGAGGGCAACGGGGCTTGGCTCCACCCACCTTGAGCCACCAAAAAAAAAAATATTAATAAATTATACAAATTGTCTATATTTGCGTGCTATGGAATATACCCAGTAATATTTTTAAAATAGGATATCTGCACCAAATATATGCTTTTCCTGCTTGTCCTGCTCAAGCAGCTCTGAGCTGCAGGTCTGTGATGCTCAAGCACGTCCTCCTGCTCCAGTACGTCTCTAATGCTCGTGTACGTCGTGGGGCTCAAGCGATTCTGCCCAAGGAAGACGGGTCTAATACGCAGTTAGCCAATCACTGATTAAAGAAATAAATGAATGACATACAATTCATCCAATCAGCGCCCTAAAAACGACTTCCGGGAGGGCTATTCTCATCAAGCCTCAGGGCTGTGCGTTCCTGTGTCTCTGTCTTCTCGGGCAGACGAGGCACGCGCCACCCATTATAACAACATGCAGCGAGCAGGAGCCACTGTTCTTCAAAGAAAACCAAACGCTAACTCTGAATAATCTCTTTATCAGACATGTTTTAACTATCTCAACTTCGGACCGGTCCACCGGTCCGAAAAGCAATGCAGATTTCCTGTGCCTGAGACGATTTAAATAATTATTTTACACTACTGTGTAATGTTGCACAATACTAAAAAGGTAGCGCGGTACCCGTACATTAAAAACAATATGATTTTGCATATTTTTTGAAACGATACTTAATTCAAATAGCGCGGATCAGAGCGCACTCCCTGCTCCCTCTCTCTCTCATACAGAGATGGGCTCAAGGGGGCGGGGCTTAGTGGGGCGGGGCTGCAGCGCACACAGACACAGCAGGCCTCACCAACAGTTTCTGAGTTCTGTTGCACACGGTCCCATCAGGCCACCTGATGCTTTTGTCTTGCTCTTTTTTTTTTATATATATATATTGTTTATAGTTTGAAGTTCAAAAGTTTGAAGTTCTGAGTGTTTTGTATTTGTTTATTTATATTTAAAGTATACTTTAAATAGTTAATATATTGTTCAATTTGAAGAAAAAAATCTGCCTTGGCAATAAAAAAGTATCGGTTCAGGCACCGTTAAGGCACCGGTATCGTTTTAAAAGTATCGTTTTAGCACCGGTATCGGAAAAAAAACAAAAACGATGCCCATCCCTACTTATGATATACTGAATTGTATTAATAAGATGTCCTTATTATGTCAAAGTGTTGGAATACATGTTAAGTAGTAATGCGTGATACCTTTTTTTTGCATTAAATCATACTGGGATTAGATGGCCCCACCAAAAGAAATTGCCACCAGCCGCCACTGCCAAACGGTGCATGATCAATGAGAGGTTTATAGATCCAAATATTAAGTATATATATTTGAATATTTCATTTCCAACAATGAGTGTCGTGCCTCGTCCTCTGAACACCACAGAGTGGCAACTAACACAAGCTGGAAGAAAGCTACACTGATCCTCTGAATTTACTGACCCATATTATAAAAGATCATCTCTCACACCCCATTGGCTATTTAACTCTCTCCACCTCAGGCTGCTGCGTCAGTTCACATGGTTTCTCATTTCACTACCAAAGACCACGCCAAAAGCGAACGAGTTTACAGGTTGTTTATTGTGCGATGGAAAGAGAGGGTCGGGTTGCCGGACCGGGGTCGAGGGATGAAGAGGTGATTGTAGGTGCGGGAACGAGACGGGTAGAGTGGGTCGTGAAGAGAGGGTCGAAGGGGTGCGACGAGAGGCTGCTGCCGTCTGGTGGCTAGAGGAAACGGCGGGGGTGGAGATTCGTGAGTGGGGGTTCTCTTCTGTGCAGAGTCCCCAAAAGATGCTCATGGAGAAGAGTGAGCGTGAGCGATTGCCTGAGACGTTGGCGCGAGTATAGGAGCGGTGTTGTTTCGCAGAGAAGTTCGGCTGGCTAGAGTTAAGATTAAGAAGTCGCAGTTAGGTTGCGTGGACTTCGGTGCGAGTCTAGTCGGACGGTGGGTAGATGTGGACAGTGTTTGGTGGTTGCTGCGTTAGAGGTGATAGTCGATGGTTTATGGGGTATGTAGCTACCGGACGTGGTGGCATGTCATAACGATTGTGGTCGGAGTTTTAGCCTGCAAGCTCTGCGGCGTGGGAGGCTGAAGAAAGCCGGCGAGAGTGCAGACTTTAATACTTTGTCCGTGAAGAGAGACCGGTAGCCCGAGTGATGCGTATTGCGGTCGGTCTGAAGTGAGAGGTAGGCGGTTAGGTGTGGAGTGCGGTTCAGCTGTAGAGACTGTTCGGTAGCATGGCTATGTGTGCGTGGGTTGTGGCTGGACGTGGAGCCCCCAAAAGAGTTTACTTTGGCAATTCGACTACTACTGGCGTAGGTGGATGTCGGGCCATGCAACCTGTGGAGCACAAGAGCACAGCAATGCAGGTCGGACATGGGGTAAGGGTCAAGGGATGAGGGTTGATGGATGGGGGGGTAAGGGATGGGGGAAGAGGGAGAAGGGATGAGGGCAGGGGGTAAGGGATGCAGGGTGAGGGTCAAGTACGGCTGAACGATTAATTGCATTTGCGATAATATCGCGATATGATAAAACGAGATTTTCTAACTGCAAAGTGCGCGATTACAACGTCATCACGTGACGGGAGCGAAAGAGCGGAGAACTCTGCTGCATCAACTTTTCATGCGGCCTCTGGCTCCACGGAACAGTCAGAAACTGACACAGCTGAGACTTTTGTCTCGAAGAGGAACAGCACGTCGGTGGTGTGGAACCACCGACGTGCTGTTCTGGTCAAAAAAGAAGATGCTGCGCAGCGTAAGGTGATGTGCAGAGCATGCCGTGCTCCTGTTGCTACTTCACGGGGTAACACTACAAACTTGTTCAAGCACTTAAAAAAACACCACAAATCAACGTATGACAGTTGTGTGGCCAAAATGCCGAGCACCAGTGCGCCAGACAAGCCAAATACCTCAAGACAGGGATCACTGACCGAAATGTTTGAAAGAGTCAATCCATATGAACGTAATTCCCAACGACACGGGGAAATCACTCGGGCAATAACCGAGTTCATAGCCAAAGATATGATGCCTCTCAGCCCGGTGTCCATGGCATTGATAAAAACGCTTGATAAACGGTACAGGATACCCCCCGTACATATTTCAGTCAGACTGCCATACCGAAGCTGTACAAAAAGTGCAAAGAGAAAGTCGCCACGGAGCTTAAAACGGTGGACTTTTTTGCTACCACTACTGACCTGTGGTCAAGCCGCACAGCTGAGCCTTACCAGAGTCTTATAGTCCATTTTATTGACGGAGATTTCAACCTCGGAGCTCGGGATCTCAACGAGGAGAAACACGTCTGCATCACGACAGACAACACGTCAAATATGGTGCTGGCGCAATGAATGGACGAGGCTCCAGTGTTTTGGGCACAGATTACATCTTGCCATTGGTAAAATATCGTGTGTAAAAATATATAAATTATGTTGAGTTGTGGAAAGTGGATGGGATTAAATAAATTCATATTTCCTCCCACTCCTCTTTTTATTTAATTCTTTTTTTACACTAAATGTATCTATTATTGTGTTGGTCATATTTAAATCATTCATTATGTTTTGTTGGGGAAGAGAGGATAAAATTTAAAAAATTTAAAATCGTATATTAAATCGCAATTGCAATATTGGAAGAAAAAAATCGCAATTAGATTATTTTCCCAAATCGTTCAGCCCTAGGGTCAAGGGTCGATGGATGAGGGATGAGGAATGATGGGAAAGGTCGGGGGATGAGGGATGAGGGATTAGGGTCGAGGGGTGATGGATGGGGGGTAAGGGATGAGGGAAGGCTGGTAAGGGATGAGGGGTAAGTGCTGGGGTGAGGGATGCGGCGGCACAGGCGGGTTTGTGGTGCGGATGTTGAAGGTGTGCGTCGTGCACAGCCGAGAAGGAAAAGGGATGAGGGAAGAGGGGATGAGGGTCAAGGGTGATGGATGGGGGGTAAGGGATGGGGGGTATGGGGTAGGGATGAGGGAAGAGGGGTAACGGATGAGGAAAGGGAGTGATGGATGAGGGGAGGGGGATGGGGTGAAAGAGGAGTTTTTGTGCTGCGGAGGTTGACAGCGTGCGCCTCCGGTAGCGTCGTGGGACGACCGGTGACGTCGTGGGACGAAGGTCGAGGGATGAGGGTTGTAGGTTGTATGGCGGACGTCAGGTAGGATCGCTGTCCCGGCGTAATTGCCATCCGTTGAGACCTGTGGGGCGAGAAGCACAGAGACTGGGTCCAGCAAGGTTGGTATTGTGAGTTAGTGGGACTGAGGGATGGGGGTTGAAGGATGAAGGGTGGAGGACCCGAAGTGGACCGCTGATGTGCGGTCGTGACTGGGAGAACGAAGACTCGTAACGTCTGGTGGGAGTGGACGTTTTCTGAAACGTTAAGAGTTGGAATGGGTGCGCTTGCGGCATGCGGGGGAAGGCTGAAATGTGGACGTTAGTCGGGGTCCAGCATGGTGCTTCGAATAAGCGAGTGAGGATGAGGTAGCGTATGGCGGCCGGTTGGGGTGGCGCGCTGCGAGCTCAGGATGTGGGAAAGGGCGAGCTGCGAAGGCGCGATGATGTGACTTATGTCTCGGTATTATCCTGATTGGACGGCTGTCGCTAACCAGGGCTTCGGATGCGAGTGGAACGTGATGTGTATAGACGGTTGGCGCAGAGCCGGTTCGGGGGTTGTGAATGGGGAGTCGGTCGACTCGGGCCTCCAGAGACTGGGCAAGAGATGTTGCGTTGCAGTGTAAAAAGGTAGGTGACTGACTGTTGTGGTACCATGAGGTAGGTGGGAAGTGGCGGTTTGAGTGCAGAGCGACCGAGAGCGGTTAACGATGCTCTTGGGGATTCTGTGGAGATTAATTTGTTTAATAGAGAAAGTGAGTTTTAGTTACTGGCGAGTCGGTTGCCGGGCATGTGACGTAGTAGGTCGTCGGGGTGGTCGAGCAGATGAGGTGACTACAGTGAAACTGGTGGGAGGAAAAATGAGTCGAAAGGACGATGGTCGAGCAGCTGAGGTAACTCGAGTGCTGACGAAGCTGGTCGCTGGTGAAAAGCTAGTCATGGTGATTTGGATCTCTGTGAGCTACAATCGCCCTAAGGTGGGGTAGCTTGACAGGGTAGCGTAAGTTGGCTGAAGCGTCGGGCGGGAGCACGAGAATGGAAAAAGCTGCCAGGCCGGCTACGGGGGCGGCGCGGGGGACAGCGAAATCGGGATCTCCGGCGGCTGGAAGAGCGGCACGGGGGACGCCAGAGTCGGCGTCCGCTCAGCTGTTAAAAGACAAAGGCCGGCGACTCCAGGGCTGTCGGAGGCCGAGAGCCGCGGAGATCGCCGAGGGCCGGCGACGAAGCGCAGTGTCAGGGGGAGGGAGCCCTAGGACCCCGGGACGCAGGTCGCTGGCCGGGAGGAGCGCCCGCATCGGGCAGATTGCACGAGATTTGCTCGTGCGTCGTAAGTCATGTCAGAACCGAGTCGAAGAGGGAGTAGACTGGTTCGATGAGTTTAAGTACGTACAGCTCGACTGATTGGCCGAGTACGGGGTGTGGTCTTCGTTCCTGAACTGCGTTTCACGAAACACCATTTGTTTGTGAAAATATAATATTGATTTGGGGACAATAACATGGCTTGATAGCTAGCTTAGACTCTGAATCTTGCGAGCATAACGTTAGCTTTCTGGCTCGTAGCTGAGTCAAAGGGTTCTATGAGCTGAGCAGAGTATAGCAGGTCCCTTATTTCCACTTGTCTACTTAAAGTGTCGACATTGTTCTTAATGGATTATTGAACGCATGACTAAATTCTCCACACAATCGGGGCAGCCCGGAAGGTGCAATCCACCGTTTTCCGGCAGTGGACCATGGCCTTCACACTTGGCTGCAAACCGCCTCAGTGCGTGCTGAAGGTCACGTTCTGGAGGAGGCAACAGAGCCACATCATCTGCAAAGAGCAGAGATGCAATTATGAGGTCCGCAAACTTCAAACTCTGCCTCCTTCACGGAGGACATCTTGGTCGATGAGCTCTTTCCACTACTTAACAAGATCCCCAGTCTGGGTCAGCAGTTCCCCTCCCCTGCTTAACACAGCCTGAGCTAGCTGTGTGCGGGGATATGGCCGCAGTATTGGTCTTGACCGATCTTGAATGAAAATCTTTGTTTAAAATCGAGACAAGACGCGTTCAATTGCAAGTCAGAAGCTGTCTCGAGACCAAGACCAGTCTATAGGACTACACTGCAGACTATAAAAGGCTATCTAAGGGATAACGTTTCTCAACAACCACCAGCTGGTACCCCCAAAATACATGCCGTCAGAAAACACTGACAAATTTAAATAAAAAATAAACTATATATATATATATATATATATATATATATATATATATATATATATATATACATATATACATATACATATAAAAAATATATAAAGATAATAATGGAAGACTCCTACATGTATGTAGAATTGATTATAGTGGAAGTGCAGCGCGCACAGTTCACATAAGTTACACCTTCAATGTATCCTGGACAAGTCTTTTCATAATTGCTTTTGGGTGTCTTATTCAACAGAAGGAAATTATCTCCTATTTGACCTTGAACGTCACCGTACTGAGAGCAGAACAAAATGCCTCCAAAGATTACTGTAAGTATGACTATCCCTTTTTTAAGTAACAGTATGTGCTATGCATCTTTTGTAATGACACTTAATCCCTTTTAAAAATCTTTTTCACAGGTCTGTTTTATTTAAAAATATTTTTACATGAAACTGACGTAGCAGTAGCAGCTGTTCTGCTTAATCATTGCATAACTGAAACTGTCTTTTATTTTCCTTTCTCTCTGTCACAGTGTCTGACTCCGACTGCTACGTGATCCTCACTCTCCCGACAGCAACAGCAAAAACCTACCGTACAACAACTGTGTCGAACAACAACAACCCAGAATGGAATGAGACGTTTACCTTTCGGGTCCCCACCCATGTGAAGGTGAGTCTACTCAATATTAGCATGACATCAAACCAAGCATCTGACTGCTGTTGTTCACTCAGAAGAGACTTGTTTAGAATTTAATGATAATGTATTACATATGAAGAACATTTGAATGTTCAAAGTCTTTGGCGATTGGTCAGTTCTGATAAGGTAGAATCCCCCTGGAGTCCAGACACTGGTGGTGGTGAAGAAGGGAGTTGCTGCAATCCGATGATGAATAAAGAGCATGACTGAATGCTGACTGGAGGTGGAGGAGGGTCGCATCTGGTCCGACCTGAAATGACACTTGACAGCAGCAGAGCAGAGAAACTATTTAAAAGTTTGACAGCAACGATATGATTGGCTTAAACTATTAAGCCCCATGGCATTTTTTAGGATTCTGCTCGAAATAACATACCCAAACAAAAAAGGGTGTATCTCTGCAACCACAAGGGCTATTTGAATAATTTTGTGTTTTGGTGTTATAATAAAGGCAACCCATGTGAGCTTTTGTTCAGATGTGTAAATGTTAGTATATATGTTACTGGTTAAAAGTAAATAAAGATTGTAACACAGTAAAAATAGAAGTTTCAGGTCCGGCTATAAAAAAAGCACTTTCAGGATGATGAATGTCTTTGAAATGATGCTTCAGTAAGCCCTAAAGCTCTCCAAAATCATCACACAATATGTGAACAGTCTCTCTGCAAAGTTTGACTTTGAAAAAGTGAAGCAGAACAAAGTCAGAGAGGTAAAGTACAGAGAGAATTCAGGCGAGGTTTCCAGCATTTGCGCATATTTGCGCGTATTTGCGCGCATCTGTGACATTTGAATTTGTTCATGTACCAAACCTTATATTTCACTTGTATAATACTTATGGTGTTCAATACACTTATGTCAGTGTGGATTTACTGGGGAAAATGCATTTTTTCTTCTAATGAACAAAGGTAGGCAGCATTTTCTGACTGTAAAGCGATAAAGCGATTCATGTTGCTGTGTTATTTGGTTCATATCTCGATGATGCTTTGGAGCAGAGGGATTTGGAATCTGTGTGGAATTGTCTTGCTTTTTGCCATCTGTTTTTTTCTGATAGCACCGAGCTACGGGTTGCTAGTTCTGTAAACATGCCAAGTGGGCCGACTCATGACAAAATTATGATTATGATATTTTAATACTTATTTTAGTTGGTGTTTGAGTTGGCTGACTAATTATTGTAGCCAAGGTTCTCTTGTTTAATTTGATGTGTAACATCAAAAATATAAATAATCATGAAGGCAATAACATAATTATGTGAATGAGTTATGTGCAAAACAGCTAAAGCCACTTAATACTGTTGGGAAAACATTCTTCCCACAAGGTGGCTGATTGTAAGCACCGCCAAGACATCCACAATATATGTGTGTAAGCATAACAAGTATATAAGTATTATGCTGAAATAAAGCACTAGTCTGCAGCCGCTATCTGTTTTCTATCTTTATATGCTAGAATGACAGATTTGCATGATCCGGGAACTCACAAAAAAGTCACTTCATAACAGCTTTTCTTCCTGCATGAACTGTGTGTGTGTGTGTGTGTGTGTGTGTGTGTGTGTGTGTGTGTGTGTGTGTGAGAGAGAGAGAGAGAGAGAGAGAGTCCTCCTGATGTCCTTCTCCTCGCTTCATCCCTCATTTAAATTAGCGTTTGGACTGTTTAACCCAACCCACTAAAGTGTATTCCTTGCTTATTTATCTATATAGCGCGGTTTAAAGCTTGGCTATAGCAGTCGTTATGATCAATCAGATTTAATAATTTGTGACAAACCCTGCTAGGACATTTAACAGCTATGAATCTCTCTCCCGGCCTGCAGACAAAGGGGTCTGGCCAGGAGCCAGGGGGCCCCAGTAATATTGCTTCCCTTATCGGAGCCAATGTGTGTAGGGAATACATGTGTCCATATCAGTGTGTGTAGCTGTGGGGACGTAACTCAACTCACCTCAGGGGCTGGATGATGACGTTGTGGAGACTTGATTAAGGACATGATTAATTGACCGCTCAAAAAGGCTACAAACGAGTTATTTAGTTAAACTGCAATGCAGTTGAGATTTATTTCAACACCAGATAAAAAAGGCGACAGCTAAATAGTTCATAACACCCGTAAAGAATTAAAAACTCGAGCTAATGAGCAATGTGTTTTGTCAAAAAGTACGCAAATTTGAAAAATCAATATCTACGACTGACCTGACGTATCAGTGTCCTACGCGCTTCGCCCAAAAACGGTAATAAATCCTGACTTACTCTGGAATATAAACCCTAGTTCAGAAAGCAAGTGCCTCTCTGCGTCGGGCAAGCAGGTCATTCTTACTTCCCCGAAACATGCAGCTGTGGCCCCGGGCTAAAGGGGATCTACCAGTGGCCCCGGGCTAAAGGGGATCTATCTGTGGCCCCGGGCTAAAGGGGATCTACCTGTGGCTAAAGGGGATCTACCAGTGGCCCTGGGCTAAAGGGGATCTACCTGTGGCTAAAGGGGATCTACCTGTGGCCCCGTGCTAAAGGGGATCTACCAGTGGCCCCGGGCTAAAGGGGATCTACCAGTGGCCCTGGGCTAAAGGGGATCTACCTGTGGCTAAAGGGGATCTACCAGTGGCCCTGGGCTAAAGGGGATCTACCTGTGGCTAAAGGGGATCTACCTGTGGCCCTGGGCTAAAGGGGATATACCTGTGGCCCCGGGCTAAAGGGGATCTACCTCACCCTCTCCTGACCTTTGGGAGAAGCTCCTTAATGTTTAGCTCTGGCTAGAATAGTTGCATATCAATGTATACTGACACTCAGGACTAGTTGGCAACACCTGCTCATAGCTCAAGACAATCAAGGATACCTTACAGTGACCTCTCAGTATTACACATTATTACACGACTTCTTGATAAAGCATGTAAAAAAAAATGACATCGTCGTACATGATACCAGTTACATACATCAAACATGGATTATATTGTAGAGTAAACACACTATATCGGTACTCTACCACCAGGTAATTGCTGCTCCCAATATGCGGTCTGCAGCGCTAAAACACCTTAGCCCTAGAAAGATTTATTATAAGAAATAAAATGTAGGTATTACAGATAGATAATAGATAATGCAGAGAAAAGTGTATATATAAACCCTGCTCTGTTCCACAGCGTGTGAGATGTGTATGTGTTTGCAGTCATAAGGAGTGCAAAGTCGTAAAAACACACCTCCAACAGGAGGCTCCTTCTTATTGTAAAATGCACCGAGTCCCTTTACCATTAGGCCCAGACGATTCACAGTTACATTTGTTTGTTTATAGCCTATTAGCCCCTTAGGCCCTGATGACTCACAGCTACATGTGTGCCTGTTTATTGCCTATTCATACAGAGCTATCTATCTGGTGACTTGTACCTAAGGAAAAGTATTAATCCAGGCCTTAGTCTATGATAAATTCACATTAAATTCCCCCTACTCTGCCCAAGCATCGGACCTGGAGCAACAGGGCCGTCTCCATTGCTGCCCCTCCCTCTGGAACCCTCTCCCCCAGCACCTCAGATTTTCTCCATCACTCCCCACTTTCTAAACAGCACTTCAAACTCATGTATTTAAATCTGCTTTTAACCTGTGATGCTAGTTCAGTATGTTTAAATGTGTTCCTTACTGTCATGTCATCTCTCCTTTTTATATTGTTGTTGCTTCTACTGTTTATTCTTACCATGTAAAGTGCCTTGAGTACCTTGTAAAGCACTTATTAATGCTACGCTGGTATGCGCTTGCATCATAGACTGTAAATACTAATTTATTGCATACAGTAATTCTAATGCCTTGGCTTTTATTTTTGAAATACTGGTATTTCTGGGTCACACAAGGTATTTCTGCATTTTTGTTTGATGATTTGAACGATAAAACTAATTTACACTGACATGGACTAAGGTGGAAGGCAGACCCCTATTTGTTTTGGGCGTGTGGCACTGGATTACACGGTGCCCTTGTAAAATACCTTCGAAGGTCTACTGGAAGTATGAAGTTGATATAAGTTGGAGAGGCTTATTATGATCCACTTCAAAACTGTAAGACATTGAAATTTTATTTTTTTATTTCTTTATCTTGGATGCGTTCCTCTCCAGAGCCTTACGCAAGGCTTCAAGGAGGCTCTCCTTGTTGTTCAATATGTTATAAGTGGTCAGGTCCACCAGAGCCTCATAATCCTCTTCTGAGTAGGTAAAGTTCTTGGTGAGGTATGGAGAGTCGTTGCTGCTCACATCCACCTCCCCAGCTCTCATGTCTTCCTGAGTCTCACGCCTGACGCCTGTAAAGATAATGATCCAATTCGTTAAATTATGACCTATGAAGCACATTATAATACACAATTATATGTCTCATTCTTATTGGATGTAGAAATACATGAGGCAGTCTCGTTGCCTTTCAAGTTGAATAGCACCTAGTCATCAGTAATACAGGAGATCCTCAATAATTTAGAAGTTCATGTCGATTGGTTGAGTCCCTAATTTGTAGTGCTTAACATTAGCTGCAATAGGCTTCATGGGGCAGAATGTTTATTACAGGTCTGTCACCCTATAAATACATGCTGCAATGCTCTGATAAAGTATTGTATAATTTCCGTATGGAATGATGAAATACAGGTAAACTGTCCTGCCATTACCAGCCCACTGCCCTGTAAAAGATCCTCACATGACTTCTACTATAACGAGACGAGTTGGCAGAGAAAGGTCACTTCCTACATTACTATTGTTTCAAGATATACAACACAATAACAACAAATATAATAAAGCAATAGAAGCAACATTGTTGCAGTGAAGTTCAGCTACTTCAAATGGGCTTACCTGGGTGTTTGAAGTCCTTGTATGTGATATTGACGAGTGGGAAGTGAACCACTATCGGGGCCTTGGGATTCTCCTTATCCTCGAAGATGTAGAACTCCTTTTGAGGCTCCTTTTCCAGACTGGCAAAATCAGCATTGGGAAAGGGGATGTCATGGTCTTTACAGTAAGCAGCTGTCTTCTCCAGGACCTGATAGATTGGACATGACCAGAGAGTATTGTTAATGTTGATGAAGGACATTCAGGAAACATAATTTTGCGTCCCAGAAGAGCGCCTCCTCATTCTGTTTACCTTGAAGATCCGTTCTGGATCCCACGAGTAGCTCAGAGATATGATGAGATCCACATCTCTCTCTGGCCGCAGGACAGGCACACAGCCAATATTGATGGCATGACCAGAATCAATCAGGCGCAGGGTGGAGTCACTGGGTGTCAGCTGGTTTGGAAAGGCATCTGGATGCTTTTCTGGACAGAAAACAGAGACGGAGACAATAACAAACAGATCTTCAACTGAGATTGCACAAATAACTGAACCCCCAGTTGCTCACCGGCTGCCCACTGCGCCTTAATAACTAAGGATGGGTAATGCAGAGAATTCATTGTGGGACCATTAAGGGATTAATTATTATTAGTATTAGTAGGATTAGTATTGCCCCAGCAGCTGAGATTGAATATCTGTGGCCTGACCCTTTAGTTATAAAGCTCCTCTTCTGTGGAATTAGCTTCCAGTCTCAGTCCGGGGGTCAGACACAGTCACCTCATTTAAGAGTAGACTTCAGACTTTCCTCTTTGATAGCGCTTATAGTTAGGGCTGGCTCAGGTTTGCCCTGGTCCAGCCCCTAGATATGCTGCTATAGGCCTATACTGCTTGGGGACATCTTAGGATACACTGAGCTCCTCTCTCCTCTTCTCCCTCCTTCTGGATGAATTCATGTTTTTTTCAATGCACATTACTAATTCTACTTCTTCTCCGCAGCCTCTGTGCTTTCTCGCCTCAAGTTTCCATGGCTGCCATGGCGGCTATTAGCAGGGAGGCAGGACCGGCTCCAGACATGGCCATGGATCGTGGCCGTGTCTGGAGCCGGTCCTACCTCCTGCCATGGCAGCCATTAGCAGGGCCGCCATGGCAGGAGGCAGGCATGGATCGTGGCTATCTGTATCGTGGTCCATGCCTACTACTCATTATATGAATCATTCTAATTATCCATCCATCCATTCATTTTTAGCCGCTTATCCGGGGTCGGGTCGAGGTGGCAGCAGGTTCAGCAGGCCGACCCAGGCTTCTCTCTGACCCACAACACTTTCCAGCTCATTCTCAGAATCAGAATCAGAAACCGTTTATTGCCAGGAATGTTTGCACAAACGAGGAATTTTGTTAGGGGGACCCCGAGGCGTGAGCCGGGAGATATTATCCCTCCAGCGTGTCCTTGGTCTTCCCCGGGGTCTCCTACCAGTTGGACGTGCCTGCAAAACCTCTAATGGGAGGCGTCCAGGAGGCATCCTGACTAGATGCCCGAACCACCTCAGCTGACTCCTTTCGACACGAAGGAGCAGCGGCTCGACTCCAAGCTCCCTCCTGATGTCCGAGCTCCTTACCCTATCTCTGAGCCCGGCCACCCTACGGAGGAAGCTCATTTCGGCCGCTTGTATCCGAGACCTCGTTCTTTCGGTCACGACCCAGACTTCGTGACCATAGGTGAACGTAGACCGACCAGTAAACTGAGAGCTTTGCCTTCCGGCTCAGCTCCCTCTTCACCAAGACGGACCGTTGCAGCGCCTGTTTTACTGCTGCAGCCGCACCGATCCGCCTGTCCATCTCCCGCTCCACCTTACCCTCACTCGTGAACAAAACCCCGAGATATTTGAACTCCTTCGCTTGGAGTAGGCAGTTTGTCCCCACCTGGAGGGAGCGGTTTCTGGCAGAGCACCATGGCCTCAGATTTGGAGGTGCTAACTCTCATTCCTGCCGTTTCACACTCGGCTGCAAAACGCCCCAGTGAATTCTGGAGGTCACGGTCCGAGAAGGCAAACAGGACCACATCATCCGTGAACAGCAGAGATGCAATCCCGAGGCTCCCGAACCGGATCTTCTCCGCCCCCTGGCTGCGCCTAGATATCCTGTCCATGAAAGTCACGAACAGGACAGTGATAAAGGGCAGCCCTGGCGGTGGCCAACACCCACCGGGAACGTGTTTGACTTACTACCGAGGCTACTAACACAGCTCCTACTGCAGGCGTACAGAGACCGGATGGCCCGTGCCAACTCCAAGTCTACAAAGCACATGTAGACTGGTTGGGCGAACTTCCAAGACCCCTCTAGTAGTCTTGCAAGGGTAAAGAGCTGGTCCACTGTTCCACGGCCGGGACGGAACCCGCACTGTTCGTCTTGAATCTGAGGTTCGACAAGCGGTCGGAGCCTCCTTTCCAGCACCCTGGCATAAGCTTTCCCCGGGAGGCTGAGCAGTGTGATGCCACGATAGTTCGAGCACACTCTCCGGTCCCCCTTCTTGAAGATGGGAACCACCACCCCGGTCTGCCAGTCCATGGGCACTGTTCCCGACACTCCATGTGACACACATAATTCTCATTATATGAGTCATATTCATCGAATGTGCTGTAACTCTGTTATGTTGTTCATTCTGTACACATGACATACATTGCTTCTGTCCATCCGGGGAGAAGGATCCTCCTCTGTTGCTCTCCTGAAGGTTTCTTCCCTTTTTTCCCTGTTTTTCTTTTCAGTATATTTTCAGTGTTTTTCTTTTCAGTACTTTTCCTGATCCGATGTGAGGAACTGCAATATAGTTCCATGATTGGCCACTTTAGCAATGTTAAGGCACCATTCTCAGGTCTATTAGGCAGCAGACTGTAATACTGACTGTAATAGAGAAGGTTGAGCGGGTCGTCACTCAATCAGAGTTTGAGATCACTCAATCTCCATCGGCAGTCTGATCCTCGGCTCCTCTAGTCCATATCGGTGTGTCCTTGGGCAAGACACTTAACCCCAAAATGCTCCCGAAGGCTGAGCCGTCAGTGTATAAATGGGTATGAATGTTTAGATCTTTATCATTGGCAGGTGGCACCTTGCATCAGGTATGAATTGGTGTGATGGGTGAATGTCATATAGTGTAAAAGTGCTTTGAGTAACCGGAAGACTCAAGAAGCGCTATACAGGTACAGGCCATTTAAAATTTACTCCTGAAAAGTGCGCGTTACTGTGACATAATGTATGTACCCTTTACACTTTACTCTTTACAGCTAAAGGCTCAGTGTTGTTCAAAAGTTTTTGAATTATGGGTGAAAAGCAAAATATCAACAACAGAACGGTGAGTGCCTACCTTTCCAAGCAACGAAGCTGCTCTGTTGATTGTAGTCATTGTGCATGAAGAGCCCACGCATGAAATTGTACATTTCAGCAACGGCTGGACGATTTTTGAAGAAATCGGTCATTACGCCGGTGACATCTGTGGTTGGATGTATGAGCTGTGTGTCCAGAGTTGATGGTTCAGTGTCAACGTCTGTCAAAAGAACAAAAATTTAAATATTAGCAATAACTACAGTAAAAAGGTTTTACTATTCTGTTATATGGTTTGTTGTATAAATAAACAAAAAGAAATGAGATAAGAAAAATGCTTAATCGGCAAAGCTGTACCTATGTTGTTGACCTCTGGTCCGAGCCAGTTGCTCCAAGAAGGCTTGAACCCTGTAGCAAACGTCCATAGCTGGGTCATGCTGACAGAAATAGCACTGCTCCATATTCCTGATTAAGTTGGAAAAAAATCAATTGCAATTACCTTAAATTGGTATTGTACTACTGTACATTGACATTGCAACAGGAAGTAGTGGTCTTACCGATCAGATAAGGGAGGCGGACTTCTGGGAGTTTCTTGACGAAATTACCGAGAAAGAACTGACTCCCGAAGTCCTCAGTTTGGACAAATGCCCCATACTTCTGGATGCCTACCTCATAGGGGGTAAACTCACACCACTCTGTCGACAAGATTTGGTATTTGGTATTACAAAATCAATCAATGCTTCACAATTTTTAATTTTGTTCAAGTTCTTCTTTGGAGTCTGAATGTGTCCTGAATCTATATCCTGCCATCAGTCTGGCTTTGTTTAATATTCCCATATTCATTTCAGTTGCAAATGCTACATTTTCATATAAAAACTACTAGGTCTAGGTGTTACTTGAGTTTCACGCAACACATATTTTACATGCTATGTACAGTATAGTCATTGGGCTTCAGTCACCTTCTACTTTCTGGAATACATGGTCAAGTGTCATTGCTATTACAGTAAATACAATACAAATAAACAACATCATGCAGGATAGTTACCAGCGTCAGATTGAAAGCCCTTTGCCATATCCTTCATATTGACAGCAGTGTATATGGGTAAAGGGTTTTGGCCTTCATTCACTGCTCTCTGCTGCTCAGACAGGGTACTGGTGACTTTCTGTAATTCCCCCCAAAATATATTTGTATTAATAATATTCATAACATTTTTCAAATATTAAATTGGGGTGCAAAAAAAAGAGGAACATTACAGATAGTAAAGTTTTTGTAAATATGATTATTTCCCAGCGTTCTATTTAAATGATGTCGATCATTCAATCACATTCAGTTTCGTCTGTGTAACGTCACCGTTTTGGCCGATGTTCACTTGCTATTTTAACCGCCACCAATGACTTTAAACTTTCTGTAAAAGACTTTCTGAAAGTTACACACAATCTTTAAGTTTTCAAAGCAATACACAGTATGATTAAAGTGATAACAAAGTGTTCAGCTGCTCACCTTCCCAAAGACAAGTTGCTCAAAGATCAGGCCCAACATGTCAATGAGTGACACCATGTAACCGTCTTGCTCCTTCTCAGCAATTTCTTCTCTGTAATACTGGAGTTTCTCGGGAGAGAAGACACTCAGGATACTCTTAGTCATCATTTCCTTCTTTGCTGAGATGACACTGTTCATGTCCTCCTTTGACCAGTTAGCTTCCTGGTACAGAGTAGACATAGTCCTGTTCACAAGGGAAGTAATACGTGTTTAAGGGGATATAATGATTTAAAATAAATGTATATAACCAGATACACTTCTTCTTACTGAGACAACAACTCTCATGTATTCAGGGTAGGTTTTGCCCATATTATATTACATACTTCACAAAATACATAACATAACTTTTTAAAGAGGTACTGCACATTTGACTAAATTATATGACTGTACTGAGATAAAACACACCAACGGTGATGTTAATATTGATATTTCTTATCAAATTTATCTGTAAAGAATCTATGTGTCATTGGTTGAAAATGGCTCAACACGCCATTTGCTGTTTTAATTGAGGTCTGAACTTTGCAAGGCCAATGGTGATCGAGTCTACCAATTTGTACTTCATGTCACTAGATTTAAAGAAGAATGTTAACGCAGATGAA
Source organism: Taurulus bubalis (assembly GCF_910589615.1). Classification (NCBI taxonomy): domain Eukaryota; kingdom Metazoa; phylum Chordata; class Actinopteri; order Perciformes; family Cottidae; genus Taurulus; species Taurulus bubalis. Next base: position 24,087,119 of record NC_136602.1, on the reverse strand, counting down.
AGAAAATGGTAGAAATCCAAAAACTCTGAGGACCTCCTTGGTTATTAGTCTCATCTTTCCTCTTACTCTGTATCCTTATCTGTACCTAAAAGATCTTTCTTTCAATACAAAATTCCGACCTCCTGCTCCAAGTCCAAAAAGTATTTTGCTCCTTGATCCACCCACCTTCTTCCTTCATTCCACCAAGCAATTTTAGTAGTTACTTTGTAAAAAAACATAGAAGTAGACTTCTCATTTTACCACCCTACTGTCCTATATCCAACTCTTCTTCAGCTATTCTAATATCCTATTCCCCCTCTCCTTCAATGAAGTACTAGTTTAAGTACCCCCACCCAACCACTTATTATTTTTCCCTTTCAGCTTATTTTCTCATTGCACAGCTCCTTGTCTTCCTCTGTTGCACTGCCTGCAGGCTTGCAGGCAGTGCAGCTTGTTTTAAGGAGAAGCTTTCATCCAATCACACTTTTTTCTCTCCTGTGTCTCTATGTCAGAATCAAAGCAGTTTAAGCCTTGGCAGATGAAGTACACTGAAAGTGGACGTTGTGGTTGATTGCCATGGACTTCAACAAATCAGATCTTTAGTTTGACAAGCTGGACAGATTCTTTGAAGTGCAGGGCCTGCGAAATGGCGTGGGCATATATGACTGGTCAGTGGCCCAGCGTGACCATTAACATGTGCTGTGATTGGTCAATGGGACACAGAGCTACTAGAAACTTCTAGCTGCTTTCTAGAACCTAGAAGCTACCTTACTGGTGTATTTACTGATGACGCCTTTCGCACAGAGGATTCCGAAAATGCTGGTTGTGTTAATTTTTTTAATTTGACATCTGCAGTCGTATTTAATCATACACAGCGCTGTTGTTGCTGCTGGGCGAGCTGGGGCCGCGCCTCTCCCCTCCACGGTGCAGCAGCTGCTGGAGATGTCTTGTGTGTGCACTGTGCAGTGTTTTAGTTTTGTTGGATTGTTTGGTTATTACGAAATGTGACTGGTTGTTTGGTGGTTATTTGAACAACATGCATTGTTGTTGACCCGACGGGGTTGGGCTTGTCAAGTCGGCCAGTCAGGATGCACAACATCGTGAGGCGAGCGCTGGGTAATTTGCACATTGCCCCTCGGAGTGCCCGGGCCACTGCTCTCTTCCATCATCATCCTGCTGGACTTTTCAGCAGCATTTGACACAGTGAAGCAACAGATTCTCCTCTCTGCACTCTCTCTTTTCACATCCTACCTCAAGGACCACACTTGAAAAGTAACTCAGACTGCCACCCGGGCCTGCCACATCTCCACCGGAAAGCCACTCTTTTGCCCATTTTCAGAGTTAGACTGTCTTCACTGCCAAGGTGAGAGCTAAGAACCGTTGTGACACTCTAAGTGGTGTCACAACGGTTTTTCAGAAACCTTTGGGTGACATCACAGAAACTACGTACATATGTTGTAAAGCCAATGGTCTGAAACTGGCAGCTTTACTACCGGGGTCCATCAAGTTTATGTTCTGGTTCCTTCACTCTTTTCACATTAAACCATTTCACTTGGCTCTGTTGTTTTCTTCCGTGACTTTTTACGACCACAACTATGTGGATGATACGTGACTGAGACAAATTCTGTATTTTTTGGGAAATCCACCATATTCTCCTTTTTGTTTTGACCACATTCAGATACAAGTGGTTTTCCCCACACCACTGGTCAAAGATATTCCGCTGAAAACTAATGCCGGCAGCACAGAGGTCATCGAACGCCTGTGCATTGGCCAGCAGGATGTCTGGCCTAGAATTAACTGCACAGCAAGTATTATGATTTGTCTGATATTTGAATAAAAAAAATTCCAAATTCCAGGTACCAACGGCACAAACATGGCTTTGAAGTTACTAGAGGTGCCACAGGAAGTGCCTATACGAGGTGCCGGTGCCACGATTGGAGCTTGCTCCTACTGCGTTTTTTTCAGCCTGGGAATTTGCGACTTGGGCATGACCCGTCTTCTGCCCTGTTTCCCTGTGTTTTATTACAGCCCAAAATGGTATGGATTGCCTGTCTTTGTCTATGTAAAATGAGAAGATTGAAATTAAGATATACGGTGGACACTTGACTACACAAATGGTTCACTCACCATGTGGATCCAGAAACCCCAGTGATGTAACTGACAGCATCGAGGACCCCGATATCCTTCAGGCCTCTCAGACTACCAAGCATGCCCGTCATTGCTCTGGACCCTCCCCCTGAAGCCACCACTGCTATCGTCGGCACCTGAACAGAGAATACAGAGGTGTGGCTTGAGCAGCTCTTTGAGTTTGATCAAATGCTGAATGATATTTAGAGGCTTATGTTTAACGTACACCCTGGTCACAAGCTTACTTTCCATGTCAGCACACTTTTATGAAAAAAAACAAAATACAGCCAAGGCTATTAAGTCATAAATCAAAGTATTGGATGAATTGAAATTGTGCACTGATGAAAGATGAAAGACCATGATGTCAATGTTATTAAATTGTATCCTGTGGGGAACATTAATGCATGTACCTGGTGTCCCATCACTCAACATTGTACTATGCTGTCTTATATCTAAAGATACAATTTTCTAATTGTTTATAAGGGATGCTAATTTAGGATTTTTTTTTGTGAAGCCACCCATCTACAAAGATAACCTGATGACAAACAGCTTAAATCCATCATCTAACACAGCTGCAGTGAATACACAAGAGGAAACTGAGTCAGGTCCCCAACATTGCATGCAGTGTCGTGGACGCATGCAGCGCATCAGTTTTGAGATTATCAGCTGTGTGTCTTCCTGGTACACACAGTCATGGAGTCCCTCAGTGTATTGCAAGCTGTATGTGTCACAGGTTAAGAGTTCATGATGTCAGTGTTGTAGCATGTTGATCTTGACTTCTAGCCCACTTTTTTGGCATTAAATTGTTGTCTTATTGATCAACAAAATGATTAGTAAATTGACATAGTGGTGGTGGGACAAGGGAAGAGAGTAAGAGAAAGTTGAACTCTACCTTTTTAGGATCAGTTGGAGTGCCAAAAAGCTTCTGCAAAGCCTGTGCCACTACAACGCTCCTCTTCTTCAGGAACTCTTTCTCTTGAGTTGGAATGTCAAAGTCCAGACGAATTGCACAACCTTCACTGTGGATTTCCAGGGTTAAAACAAATGTAACAAAACCAGAAGAGGTCAGTGAAACAATGCTGTTTTAGCTTCGTGTTGGCACCCAGCTGAACAGAAGTTACTGTAATGTAAGGTTCCACCAATGCAAGGCCTATCTATCCATTCATACACTGCAGGAACAGCTTGCAGGAGCAATTTTGGTGTTAAGTGTCTTGCCCAAGGACACATCGACGTGGACTAGCGGAGCCTGAGCTCGAACCACCGATCCTCTGATTGAAGGACAACCCTGTTCTACCACTGATTTGCCCACATAGGCTTTAGGTGTAATATTTAAAAGTTCACATACTTTTGGTAGTAATGTATAGTGGAAGTAGGAAGCACCTTACCCTTCTTGTGTTTCCATGTCAAAATCCACTCTGTCCTGTGATGAGAAAAAGCCAAATTGCTATTAAACATACATTATTTAAACTACAGCCCTATATGATCAAATTCAGCAAGCGGGCCCATCAATGCTTGGGTCGGCCTTTCCTCAGATCTTCAGCAGGTCAAAACAAAACGACCAGTAAATCCAGCTGCACACAAACTTCTTACCTGATCAATACAAACGGACACTTTGCCTGCATGTTTGCCTGGTAGTGGCTGGAGATGTGTATACATTTCCATTGGAGAAGCAGTAGCATAGGTAGAAGCAGAGGGCTGATAGAGAACAGGAAAAATAGCATGCCATGTTATACTTTCTTTCTAGATTGATGTATGCTGTGGCAATCATTAAAGAAAAACGTTTGTAATGAAGACTTTACAAAAAAAGTTTCTTTCCTTATTTCCTTCCACTCTTTCTTCCTTGTATGTTAAAGAAGGTGGGAAGTAAAGTTGACCAGTAACACCTCACTCTTGTGACATTTCTCTGTCAAACAGGTCAAACTAAAAGACAATTAAAACTCACTGCCAATCCTAGTTCTGTCTCCAAGTCTCTGTTGACGTAGAATCGCAGTTTTGGGGATTCCTTTGCATTAAGTTTGTGATTCTCATGATAGGCACCCCTCAGTGTCAGCACCTTGTCCCACAAACCTGGTGAAAGAGAACAGTGTCATGTTAATCTGTTGAAACTGATGCATACCAATGTTGTTGTTGCTTGACAAGTCATAAGTAAAAGTTATTATAGCAAAGTCATTCATTTGTCTGATGAAGACTTTTCCAAGGTTTCTGGATTTTTATTATTTGCTCTCTTCCACAGCTGTTTAAGCTGGCAAAAAGTGTGAGGGTCTGTATACTTTAAAGAGCCTAAACAGCCACACTTAGGCTGCGATGCTCAGTTAATAACACCAGCTTTAGAGATAGAAACAAGTTACGGTGCATCATAGCAATCTTGGTTTGCTGCAGAGACCATGCGCCTTAAAGTTGATATGGCAAACAGTATGTTTAATTAATGCATCCAGCTAAAAGTAATTGTTTGTTAACTGAGGGTTAACCTCTTTTACACTACACATGAAATATAAAATTATTAATATTCTGAAATGATTTAGAACAGCTTTGAATTTAATATCACTTATTTGGTGATTTTCCCGATTTTCTTAGAACTTCCATGACAATACAGTCCTTCATATCTGTTCTTACATAAGGCATTGACGTGGAGCATTTAGTAGTGTTTCCTCAGAACCCTCTTTTATCAGACCATTGCTTTATAACTTTTGAGTTTATTCTACCGGATTGTACAGCATTAGGCAAGAGTTTTTACACCAGATGTCTAACTGGTGGTGCTGTTGCTAGATTTAAGGAAGCAATTCCTTCTGTATTTGAATCATTACCAATATAACAGAGGACTCCTGTGCTAACTTTACTCCCTCCCAGATTGATCAGCTCGTCGATGGAGCTGCTGGCTCATTGAGAGTGACACTGGACTCGATAGCCCCTCTAAAAAAGAGGATCATTAAGCAAAGGAGGCTCGCTCCATGGTACAACCCTCAGACCCGTATATTAAAGCAAGCATCAGGAAGCTTGAGGGCATATGGCGTTCCAACGGTCTGGAGGAGTCCCGGTTGGTTTGGCGGGATAGTCTGAGAACCAGTGTTGGGGGTAACGAGTTACAAAGTAACGGATTACAGAAACAATATTACTTTTATAGGTAACGAAGTAAAGTAACGCATTACACTCAAAATATTGGTAACTACACTACTTTACTAGACCTCAGTAACGCGCGTTCCTACGTTACTCAAGACATTTGTACCAGTCCGAAAAGTTCTCTTTTAGCGGCGCGCGAGTCACACGACACTTCCTGATGAACAACCAATCACAGAACTCGATTTGAGTGATTTGAGTGACGTAGCTGCTGGTGGTGCGTAGAAGGAGGGAAGCGGGGAATGGATGAGACGGAGACGGAGAGCCCGGATCCCACTGGGAGGTTCTCTCCAGGTTCCCTAGGATTAAGGATATTGCAAAGCAATACAACACTCCAATACCATCAAGTGCACCTGTCTGTAATGACGTGGAGCTTCTAATGAGGACAAGACACGTCTAGAATGAGCGGAATCCCTCTACTGGTGAACTGCAGTATTACAACTGTTAAAGCATTGAGAACGCGCTCTTAGCGTCAACAAGCACGTATCATTGTACTTTATGCCTTCAAAGTAAAAGCACTTCCTGTTTACATGCTCTTCACAATAAGAGTAAATCATGTAATAAAACAAGTTACAACACTGTGGAAAGGCTTTCAGCCTGGGCAGTATTGTTCTGACCCCAAGGAGGAACAGGCTGTCGGGTAAAAGATTCAAGAGACTTTTACTCATGCGATACAATCGCTATTTTGAAGAATAGAGAAAAATGATAAACTTCATAGAATATAGTGCACTTTCTGTTTATTTAGGCAATGATGAAGTGGATTTTCTGTTTATTTAATTGCATTTTCAGTTCCTATTTTTTGGGTTAAGTGCATTTCTGTTTCTATTTTATGGGAAAAAGTGCCATTAATTTTTCTATTTTTCTTAAACCACTACAATGATTCCTATAACAAGCTGGTTTTGTTCTTAGGAGTCGGCCCCCATTTGGTTTAGTGGGGTCTCATGTTTCCAAAAGCCTGTTTTCAATGTGTTATGCTGTTTGACCTGAATGTCCCCACCATACACAGCCTCTTGTATCCTGTTGTTTGTGATTTTAAAGTGAGGCATATTTCTTTGGTCAGACAGTGTGAACAGGGTTAATGTTCGCTCAAGTTAATGGCTGAGTTTTATATGCCTTTTTGTTTTACATGTTTACAATACACTATGTGGAAAGGCTAAGAGATGCCCTTTATTGAAAATAAAGTGATAAAGTGATGATGTTTGTCCAGGTATCTTTGCGGTTAATTTGGACATTTGCTTAAAAAAATGGAAAGTAAAGTAACTAGTAGTGAAGTTACTTTTCAAATGCAGTAACTAGTAAAGTCATCTAGTTACAATTTTCAGAAGTAACTAGTAACTTGTAACTAGTTACTTTTTCTGAGTAACTACCCCAACACTGCTGAGAACATATAAGAAGGCCCTCCGTAATGCCAGAGGAGCCAACTACTCATCACTAATAGAGAAAAACAAGAGCAACCCTAGGTTTCTCTTTAGCACTGTGGCCAGGCTGGCTGAGAGTCATAGCTCGGTGGATCCGTGTATTCCTATAGACCTCAGTAGTAATGACTTCATGAACTTCTTCAATGGTAAGATTCTGACTATTAGAGACAGGATCGGTGATCTCCTGCCCTCGACTACTGCCGGTCCTTCCTCAGGTGGGATGGCCTTGGAGGAGGCTGTGGGCCCTGCTGTGTGTCTGGATGGATTTTTTACCATCAACCTCGACCAACTGTCTTCAATGGTTTCTACTTCTAAATCTTCTACCTGTCTCCTGGACCCTGTTCCAACTAAGCTGTTTAAGGAAGTTTTACCTTTAGTTAGTGCCTCTCTACTAGATATAATCAATGGGTCTTTACTAACGGGTCATGAACCACAGTCTTTTAAAGTAGCTGTAATTAAACCTCTTCTTAAGAAACCCACTCTGGATCCAGATGTGTTGGCTAACTACAGACCTATCTCTAACCTTCCCTTCCTCTCTAAGATACTGGAGAAGGTAGTCGCAAACCAGTTGTGTGACTTTTTACATAAAAATAGCTTATTTGAGGGAGGCAGGCAGGGGGGCAGACAGTCACCTCATTTAAGAGTAGACTTAAGACTTTCCTCTTTGATAGCGCTTATAGTTAGGGCTGTTTCAGGCTTATAGTTAGGGCTGGCTCAGGTTTGCCCTGGTCCAGCCCCTAGAGGCCTAGAGTGCTGGGGAACATTTTAGGATACACTGAGCACCTCTTCTCTCTCTTCCTCCCTTCCTTTTTCACTCCTCCTCTCCTCTTCTGGATAAATGGTTGTCTCTTCAATGCACATTACTTACTCTACTTTCTTTTTTCATCTATTCGTGGCTGCCTAGAACTGGTCCTGCCTGCTGCCATGGCCCTGCTGATGCCCCTCCTCTCTACCTCCATCTGCTTCATGGATCGTGGTTATCTGGATCATGGACCACGCCTACTACTCATTATATGAATAATTCCTGTCATATTCATGTAATGTGCTGTAACTCTGTTACGTTATTCATTCTGGTCACGTGACATCTATTGCTTCTGTCCATCCGGGGAGAGGGATCCTCCTCTGTTGCTCTCCTGAAGGTTTCTTCCCTTTCTTTCCCTATGAAAGGGTTTTTACTATCTTTATTTGGGGAGTTTTTCCTGATCCGATGTGAGGTCCCGGGACAGGATGTTATGTGTACAGATTGTAAAACCCTCCTGTGATGTTGGGCTATATAAAATAAACTGAATTGAATAGAAGCTGACCTGAATCCTTCACTCCAATTTGTGAAAAAAAATATTTGGGGAACAGGAAAGTGAAAGCTGAAGTCATTTCAACCTGACTTAATGAATTGGATAGAATTGTAGACTACATACGGTCGTGACTTTGTAGCTTGTCAATGTTAATATCCAGTACAGATAACGGGGCAGCCTGAAAGACAAAGAGAGATCAGTTACTCTGATGAGGGTAATCAAAATAAGATACATGCATTAATAATTATTCCCACATGCTACAGGACCTGCCTGCTCTGTGTCAGGACTATTTTTCGGACAATTTTTCGAATTTTTTTTCTTTTTCTTTTCTTTGTTCTTATCGGTCACTCTACTGCACACTTCATATTTAAACACTCATGCCACTTAACATACACTTTTTAACTTCAACACACATGTCACTTTAACATACACTTACATTAACGTTGTCTGTTTGTCTGAGCACTTTATCTTATACTTGATTTAAATATCATTGCACTGTTGTTGTCATTGACTGTTGATTGTTGTTGTCTCGTCTAATGTATGCACCACAATCACAGTCTTCAGTTCATCATTTAAAACATGCTTGTTAATAGCACTGCTTTTTCAGCCAGTGATCCTTCAGTAGTATCAGCAATAAACATAGTAGGTAGTTCACGAAAAACAAAAAGTAAATATTTGAAATTAACACATTTTTCTTCTATATTTAGGAACCTTAGTTGCTTTTACAGTATTAATGAGCCAATTGCATTGTTTATGAGTAGGTGTAATTTATGGAATGTCACACAAGAGGGCAGCACTGAGCTGAACATTCATGTGAGGTCAACTCATGAGACACTGACACGTTTATGGGTCATCCAGTTGGAAAACACCATAATTTGATGGTTCCAACACTTGATTTGTTTAGGCAACTTTTGATGCAACAACAGAGGTTTATGGGTATTAATTGACAGTTATATTTGGATTGTTGATATGAGTAGAAGCCTGTAGTTTAAGTTACAGTAATGTAATCACTAATTGATTCTGAGTGAAGTTGATATTTTCTTAGATCAACTGGTGAATCAAATATATTTAAATGTGATTAATGAAAAACATTCTGAAGTTGTTAATGATTTTGTATGTTTTGAGAAAAAGATGAGAACATTTAGATTGAAATTATGTAATCTAGCATAAATATTTTGTTAAAAATGGCAATTTGTTGTCTATTTTTGTTTCTGCTAAGATTTTCAACCTGTTTGACCAGACTGTCAAACAGCTTCATACACCAGGCTGTCAGGAAGCTGAACTCTCTGCCCACTCTGTCCTCTTTTAGACTTCCATATCTGAATGCTGCTATAATACAGACTTATAGTTTCTTAATTTATATGTTGTCTAAATGTTCTTTTTTAGCTGTTTTGCACTTTGTATTATCTGTATCACTTTATGTTGAACAGGAGAGGAACATACTTTCAAATCTTCTGTATTACATTACATATGGCTGACGCTTTTATCCAAAGCGACTTACTTTTTTGCTCTATACACCGTAGACACAGCAACGGGGAGCAATTAGGGGTTAAGTGTCTTGCTCAAGGACACATCAACATGGACTAGCGGAGCCGGGGCGCAAACCACCGATCGTCTCATTGTAAGACGGGCATGCTAACCACTGAGCCACAGTCACCCCTCTATGTTTGCACAAATGGATGAATTGACATGAAAGCTGACTTTGACTTTGATCCTGTAGTTTTTCAAGTTTCAGCAGACATTGAGAGGAAAACCCAGATAATTCGATAATAAGTATAATTATTTCATACTTGTACCGACACTTCCTATGATCTTCATTCTGTATTTGCGCATTCATTACACACCGTACATACTGCTCATCTGGCATATTCATACCCTTCTGTATATTCTACATTCCATATTTGATTTATTCAGTACAGTGCGCTGCACTACTCTGCTTTTTGCGCCTTTATTCAGACACTAATGTACATTTTGTTGTTTAGATACCTGTATCTGTGCAATGACATGAACGTTTATTCTGCTGCTATTTGTTATTTCGCAACCAACACTTTTAATTATATTTGGGAATTAAATGGCTTCTCGTGTTGCAAGTTGGTGATCATCCATACTTCTTCAGGTTCAAGCCAACATGGAGAATGGAGTAGTGATGTAACAATGGTTCCTGGAGTGTATTCATTAAAGTGCATATTGCTGATGTCATTTGAGAAATCTTACCACAAGGACGCCATTAGTGAGATATTCAGAAGGGGGGTCCTCACTACAAAACAAGTTATATATTTTAACCGATTCAGACAGTGTATTATAAGGACACAATAAGAAAATATCTATAAATGTTTTGATAGAGAACAAAAAAGTAAAAACAGTGATATACAGTTACCTCTGAAGCAGCTCAAACGCTATCAGAAGTGTGCCCTCCGTCTATAGAAAAGTGAACAAGGAAAATCCTTCAACCATAAGCATTTACTTCATGGTCAATTTGTAACAGATCAGCCCTCAGTGCATTACAATCCTACAGAGCAAGTGTTGTTCTCTTGTTGCTTTTACCTCTGGGTTGATAGAGAAGACCTTGGTCTCCTTCATCCCGATTGTGAGACTTGTGACATCAAACAGAAGCTCAGCAAACAGGTCATCACGCGCTAAAGGGTCCTCATCATATAGCTTGATCTCCAAAATGTTCTGGGGAAACAGCAGAAGAGACAAACAGCTTACTTAGTCACAGAGTTTTTGACTTCTGCTCTTCTAACTGAACTGGTTCTTTCCACGGTGGACTGAACAAATGAAGCTTCAGTGGTATTTCAGAAAGGACGACTCTCTTTACACCGTTTCATTCATAAATCTCTCAGTCTCTATTTCTCCCTGTGATTACAGCTGATTGAGGGGCGTCCAGTTTTCTTAAGCCAGTGGTTCTCAAACTGTGGGGCGCAACCCTCTAGTGGGGCGCGGAGGTATTACAGGTGGGGCACGGGGTAAGTTTTCGGTACTCCAACTCAGGTTTTTAAGCCAGTTCAATGAATTGTAAATTTCAAGAAGTCAAATGAACTGAATACTGTGAGTTATAATTATGGTTATGTCCAATAGTAAAAAACGAGTGCCAATCACTGCAATGCCTCAATCGGCCACTTGGGGATTTAAAAGTAATTAAATTTCCATTTGACCCCCATGTTAAATTGTCAAATTCGAGCCTGTGCGACGGAGTTTGACAGGACGACCCAGCATGCAGTTCGGCAGTGTAATTTTATGAATGTGAAACCCTGACTGAAGTTCTTATCCCTGACAGGTAAGTAGCTCCGCTCGCTGCAGCCTGCACTAGACCTGTGAAAACTAAATGTTGCTGCCTGCTGAAGAGTGACAATGGTCTCTACGGCAATGCACCACCGTGCAGTTAACACATGATAAAATAATTGTTGGTGTTAATGCATTTATAAAGTACCCTAATAAATATATATGTTTTGAACTTGCATTGCTAAGTTAAAAGAACTTATTTGGACAAGTGGACAGAATGCATGATATTAAGTTATATATCTTTTGAACATAACTCCTTGGTCTGTGGTCTGTTACTTCTGATTTTAACTAGTTTTAAACTGCTCCTCCGAACCTAGTATCTGGTCCTAGCTTTCTGCAAATACAGTAAAGTGTTACATGCATCTCATTACCAGCGTTCAAAATGCCACAAAGGTCAACGGCAACCAAAACCTGTGTGTGTGTGTGTGTGTGTGTGTGTGTGTGTGTGTGTGTGTGTGTGTGTGTGTGTGTGTGTGTGTGTGTGTGTGGGTGTGTGTGTGTGGGTGTGTGCATGGCTATATTCTCTCGTTCTCTCTGGCAGAAATCTGACTGTTTTTCTTCTTCTGCGGAACAAAGACGACAGTGACCGGCCAGCCCACGACATTTGTTTGCAGCTGCACACAAACACACACTGATGATGAGGATGATGAGGATGATGAAGGAGCACAGCACGACCCAGCTGACCAGAACCACAGAACCCAGAAGCATCGACATTTTCAACAAAACGTAGTAAAAGCTTCTTTTTTAATTCCTTAATGTCCAATGACCTCAACAATATAATATTTAAAAAGACTCTGAACAACTTTTTATGTGTAAAAGACAGATTTATTGTTGTTGTTTTGTTGTTGTTTTGTTGTTGTTGAGAATGATTGCAGCCTCCTCCTACGAACCCCGAGTGTGTGTGCCTATGGCGTCCTCGTCTTCTTACTGAGCTAAAAGACTGAGTCTGTTCCTAAAACAACACAGCCTTCATCTGCACGGTGTGTGTGTGTGTGTGTGTGTGTGTGTGTGTGTGTGTGTGTGTGTGTGTGTGTGTGTGTGTGTGTGTGTGTGTGTGTGTGTGTGTGTGCGCGCGTGTGTTTTGGTTAGCAAAACAACTCTGCATCCATTTACAAAGCTCCCCTTCAAAGCTGCGCTTCTCTCTCTCTCTCCATCTCTCTCTCTCTCACTCACTCTCTGTCTCATAGCAACAGAGTGATTTTTTCAATTATTCACAATTTAGAAACAGTTAATACTTTTAATACTATGAAGTTATTACTTACATTTTAGGGTAAAGATGGTAGCCTAGGTAAGTAATTTAGAAGCTACCGCCCTCTAGTGATAACAACAGGAAGCTGCAACAACATTCAACTGTTAAACTGGTATTTTATTGAATCAGTAATTAGACATCTGTGTGTTGTCTACTGTCACAGTAAACAACACACAGACTCACAACGGCTCAAGTATGTTGTCTACGATCATCATCATACGATCACTGTAGACAACATACAGACTCACAAAGGTGGGGCTGGACTATGTATGTAGTCTACGATCACCGTAGACAACATACAGAGTCACAAAGGTGGGGCTGGACTATGTATGTAGTCTACGATCACCGTAGACAACATACAGAGTCACAAAGGTGGGGCTGGACTATGTATGTAGTCTACGATCACCATAGACAGCATACAGAGTCACAAAGGTGGGGCTGGAGTCTGTATGTAGTCTACGATCACCATAGACAGCATACAGAGTCCAGCCCCACCTTTGTGAGTCTGTATGTTGTCTACGATCACCGCAGACAACATACAGAGTCACAAAGGTGGGGCTGGAGTCTGTATATTGTCTACGATCACCATAGACAGCATACAGAGTCCAGCCCCACCTTTGTGAGTCTGTATGTAGTCTACGATCACCGTAGACGGCATACAGAGTCCAGCCCCACCTTTGTGAGTCTGTATGTAGTCTACGATCACCGTAGACGGCATACAGAGTCCAGCCCCACCTTTGTGAGTCTGTATGTAGTCTACGATCACCGTAGACGGCATACAGAGTCCAGCCCCACCTTTGTGAGTCTGTATGTAGTCTACGATCACCGTAGACGGCATACAGAGTCCAGCCCCACCTTTGTGAGTCTGTATGTTGTCTACGATCACCGTAGACGGCATACAGAGTCCAGCCCCACCTTTGTGAGTCTGTATGTTGTCTACGATCACCGTAGACGGCATACAGAGTCCAGCCCCACCTTTGTGAGTCTGTATGTAGTCTACGATCACCGTAGACGGCATACAGAGTCCAGCCCCACCTTTGTGAGTCTGTATGTAGTCTACGATCACCGTAGACGGCATACAGAGTCCAGCCCCACCTTTGTGAGTCTGTATGTAGTCTACGATCACCGTAGACGGCATACAGAGTCCAGCCCCACCTTTGTGAGTCTGTATGTAGTCTACGATCACCATAGACAACATACAGCCAACCTTTCCTTCACCTACTGAACATCAACTCTGTTTGAACACATGCAGACGTTGCAGATGGCTCTGCCAACCGCCGAGAAGAATCTGCTGATGGCGTTGCCCTTTTTGGGTGGTGCCAGGAGGTGATCTTTGACATGGGATGCAATGTAGTCCCCAAGTGCTGGGTCCCCTACTTTCATGGCATACAGGACCAAGTCTGTACTGCCCCACTTCTTACAAATTTCCTTCAAAAGGGTCTTGTTCACTTGTTTAAACGGTTGGGTGGGATCAAAATCGACACCCTGGACTTCGGACCACGTTCTTTCAAACAGAATCGTGACCATTTCCGCTTTGTCTCCATCACTGCAGTCCACTTTGGCTTTCTCGAATGCTCTTAAAACCAGCTTCTTCAGGAATGCCTGAACTGACTCTCTCTTTTTTTCTTGCTGTGCGGTTGTGTCCTTGCAAATTGATGAAATGGACTCTGTGTCCACTGTCCCAGATATTAAAGCAGGAATTGCTGGAGAGTCACTATCTTCAAAGTGACAGATATCCGTCAGAATTGGTATGTCCACTTTCTCACATATTGAAGCAGGAATTGTTGGAAATTCAATGTCATCAAAGCGGAGAACCGGCGAGAGAGGTGGTAGAACCAGCGAGGGAGTTGGTAGAACCGGCGAGAGAGTTGGTAGAACCGAGTCTCTGTCCATTGTCTCACATATTGCAGCAGGAAATGTTGGAAATTCAATGTCATTAAAGCGGAGGACCGGCGAGAGAGGTGGTAGAACCAGCGAGGGAGTTGGTAGAACCGGCGAGAGAGTTGGTAGAACCGGCAAGAGAGGTGGTAGAACCAGCGAGGGAGTTGGTAGAACCGGCAAGAGAGTTGGTAGAACCGGCGAGGGAGTTGGTAGAACCGAGTCTCTGTCCATTGTCTCACGTCTTGTAGCAGGAATTGTTGGTAATTCACTGTCATCAAAGTGGAAGAGCGGTTGATTTAGTGTCTCTGACTCTGAATCCGGTTCAGTCTCTTCAAACGACTCAAAGGAGCAGTTAGAGTAGTTAGAGTACATGCTGGCCCTATCATGGGATGGTGATGAAGAGGTCCTGTTTGTATTCTTCTGGTTAATTTTGGCATCGACCTGCGTCTGAGTTGAAACCAGCGTCTCCAGCTGAGCTGATGTATTTTCCTCCTCTGGAACAGACTCAGTTACCTCTGTCAACCATGCTGAAACAGAAATTGGTATGCATTCATTTAAGCGGCGGACCGGCATCTGAGGTAAAGAAATACACTCCACGTCCACTTCGAAGGAGAGGTTAGAGTTGATGCTGATCCCATCTTCATCTCTTTTACGTTCAGGCTGCCTCACGGATTCCAGAAACCTATCCATCTCCTCCTCTTCCTCTTTAGTTAAATAAGGTTTATGCCCCTCCTGATTCACGAATTTAGTACTCCTATTCATCTCCTCCTTGTCCGCTTCATTTAAACAAGGTTTCTGCTCTCTCTGATTCACGGATTCAATAATCCTATCCATCTCCTCCTCATCCTCTTTAGTTAAATAAGATTTATGCGCTTCCTGATTCACGGATTCAATAATCCTATCCATCTCCTCCTCATCCTCTTTAGTTAAATAAGATTTATGCGCTTCCTGATTCACGAATTTAGTACTCCTATTCATCTCCTCCTTGTCCGCTCCATTTAAACAATGTTTCTGCTCTTTCTGATTCACGGATTCAATAATCCTATCCATCTCCTCCTCTTCCTCTTTAGTTAAGTAAGGTTCATGCTCTTCCTGATTCATGAATTCAATACTCGTATTCATCTCCTCCTTGTCCCATGAAAGTAGTCTATTTTCTTGGTTGTTCATCTTCGACATCTTGTGCTTTTCAAACTGATTCTAAGTTGGACAACTTGAAACTAAATAGTTCAAATACAGAGCTCTGTGAGTTAGTAAAGCTGAAGAAATGTGAACCCACTGAGAAAATGCATAGCCTTATTATTGAGCTCTCTATGAATAATGTGATGTCACGGAATCCTCAAAGCCACAGTGTGTTCGGTGAATGCATTGGCTATTGCCTCACCTCCGGTTGCCATAGTGATTCTTAACTAAGGGGGCGCGGTCCCTGATTGGGCCGCGAGCCACCTGGAGGCACCTGTAGGCAACAGAGATTTTTTTTTTTTACACCTTTTTTTAACCAGGAAGTCCATTATGATTACAAATTTCTTTTTCGAGGGAGACCTGGCCAAGACAGGCAGCAGCATAAAAAACACAGTTACAGACAGAAAACACAGAACAAGACAAGTTAAGAGAAACTAAAAGCTAAAAGACAGTGACTTAGAGTTAATTTAAGAAACATTTACATTTTTTTTCTGTTATCCACGAGACGCTCAGTTACAATATAGCTTCCTGCCACTAGGTGGCGGTAATGCGTCAGTCAGTTGTTTAACCAGCTCTAATAAGCAGAAGAAGACAGAGCTAGCCTGTAGCAAAAGTTGTGAGAAGTATTTAAAACGGGAAAAAATGAAGACCAAAGTGGTGCCGAACCCCCCAAAAGTCTAACTGTTTGCCCAAGTATAATCCTGACTTCACGAAGTAGGGCTTTGTAAACGGAGGTTACGAGGTAGAGCCAGAGTCCAGTGTGTGGAGTGTGGGCTAACGCTAGCTAATGCTATCTACGGTAGCTAATGCTATCTACGCTAGCTAACGCAGCACAGAAGCCTTCAAAGCTTCATCTAGAGACAAAACATCCAACGCTCGAGGGAAAGAGAAAGCAAACTGGGCTCCATAAGTGCTTTGAAAGCCAGCTGTCACAGATATAAAGAGCAACTTCTGGTTCTGCTAACATGAAGACTGCTGAAGCATATAATTCGCAGATTATAAGGCTATATTTTCACATTAAGTCATATTAATACTCTCATTCCTCGAGACACGGGCCGAGGAGGTGGAGTAGCTGCCATCTTTGACTCAAGCCTATTCATAAATCCTAAACCTAAATTAAACTATAACTAATTTGAATGCCTTGTTCTTAGTCTTCCACATCCAACCTGGAAAATAATACAGCCGATTCTATTTTTTATAATGTACCGGGCGGCGGGCACCAAACTGGGTTTAAAATAATCTGTAAAGTCTGTGGTCTAGATCTTCTTTTTTAAAGCAGTGAAATCACCTTTTTTTCTGTTTTTGAATGAATCAAAGATTTCCCACATACAGGTTTTAAACAGAGTTAAGAGTCTCCGTGTTAATCCAGACCAGGTTTATTAAATTTCCATATTGAGGTTTCTGATCCTGACCTGAAAATTAGACATTTGTAAATCCCATGCTCACGCTTTGTTTTTCTCTCATGCCGGAGAATGAAAAGTCAGCTAAAGTGAACTAAAAATCATAAGTTGTAGCAAATTGTAATTCCAATTTGACTCTACTTGAAAGTGTAAGGCAGCAATTGAACTTAGGTTTTTAAGTTTAACCACATGGTTTTTTATTACAGTGTATGGGGAGAACAGGGATGAACCGCTACCTTGTGGGTTCAGGACGACCACTCTCCCCATGAACATGATAACTTTACATAGTACAAAAGTACAAAGTACACGGACATAAAACGTCATTAATAAATACATGGAGAAATGCCTGTACTTTCGTGAAAATGTTTACGTTACGCCGTTACGATTTTGCGACTCGACGATTCTTGGCGTTTTGCTAAAAGCCTCCGTGAGATCTCTGTGAGGTCTTTTCTGCTGCTGCGTCTCTCAAAACAGAATAAACTTAAAACTTAACTTAAACTTAACTTAACTTAAACTTAAAAATAAATCTTAGCTCAACAATGAGCATGAATTGAGAGGCCATATCAAATCTACAATCCTCTTTAAAAAATATTTGCAGAGGAAAGCAGCTCTGCAGTCACTAATACTGATAAAACGTGAGGGTTCACACACATCTGCACTCATTTTGTTTTGCCGAGGTTGAACGTTATTGTTATTATTAATATATTCAGTACAAAGCCACAATAAGTATTTTTTTGCCAAATATTAGTTATTTTTTTGCACAGATTGAACTTTATTTGCATTGTTCTAACGAAGTGATTGCACATGTTATTTGTTTTTGTCTGATGGAGCGATCTGGTTTACTTGAAAGGGATTGAAACTTTATTTATTCTATTATTTGAAAAAGCACGGATGGAAGAGTCACAAAAAGTTGGACCATTTTGGTACAATTTTGTTGCGGCGGTGGGGCCAGAAGAATTTTCTTCCTCCAAAGCGGGGCGTCACAGAAAAAGTTTGAGAACCACTGCCTTAAAACCGTTAAGCCCCACGGGACCTATATAGGTTGAATTTTAGACATGATAGTTAAACTGTGTAAACATTACAATAATCATGAACAAATACATTGATGTTACAGATTAAATTAAACAAGAGAACCTGCGCTACAATAATTAGTCAGCCATTTCAACACAACTCAAACACCAACTAAAATTAAAGCTGCTTGCAGCTGTGACTGGGCCCTCGCTTCTAGCACGTGTATATATATATATAGAAGAATCACATTAGAGGAAATTTGGCCTTTTGGGCCATTTCCAAGCTCCAGTAGAAGTCGGTAGGGAGAGAAACTGAAGCTGGTTCTTCAGAGATTCATCACTGCATCTCCATCAGTTCTACTTCAGACTCTCTTCACTTCTTCTGCATCATCAAGAAGGGAGTCGAGAACAGCTTGAATTCTTTCTCAATGGCAGAAAGATCTGGGAAGCGCAGACTGAGTTCTGTCATTTGGTGTGATGACAGACACATATTTCCTCTTTTTCACAGAAAGGTTGACCTCTGGAAAATGGAATATATGTATATATATTTTATACATGTAAATATGTATATAAATATATATAAAAGATACAAATATGTATTAAAAGCTTGAGGTTTCATGGAACGGCGTGGAAGTGGTGTGACGACTATTGCATATGGTTCGTGATCATGCAGCAAGCTGTTGTAACTCAACTGTACTTTCTCACAACTGTTCCAAAGTTAATATGCCTTATGAGAGTAATGGCTTGAAGACTTCTGCATGCCAATATTAACTCATAGTCAAAGCGCCACCTACTGGTAAACTATGGCAATTTGAACTAGAAATGAAGGACGAAAATGAAATTAGCCGACTTCTGGTACGGTTTAGAGCATGGTCCCAAGAGACTTATTTTTAAGTTTATATGTGGTATATACACCCATCAAATGTTGTATGTCTATGTTGAACGTACTGCGAGGGCTGCTTTGTTGAATTTAGTTGAATTTTCTCCTGAGAAGTCCATTGGTCCTTTTCTTCTGAACACAATGAGATACAAACAAGCTTTTGATATATTTGCATGAAATTGAACCCTTAATGATCCACAGAGAATTTTGTACAAATTGAACCCAGCGTTTAGGAAGATTTGGGAATAAAATTGTTTTTCACAAAATTAAAAATAGTTGAAATTCTAAGTCGGCGGAGTTTAATACGACCACGTACTTTTTTGCAGAGCAGACACAACCGGACATGTGTGCCAAATTTCAGGTCAAAAACTGTGGGCTATCACATCTCACAGGTTGTCAAAAAAAAACATGTTTTTTAGGGGGCGCTATCTGACTTCCTGTAAGGTTTAGAGCATGGTTCCAAGAGAGTTATTTTTAAGTTTACATGTGTTACATATGGCTACCAGGTTTCATACATGTCGGTCAACCGTAGCGCTGGGGCTGCTTAATTGAATATTTGTAGGGGGCGCTATCGAGCCAAAGTGCCATTTTGAGTCATTCAAATCACATCAGGTAACTACATCTTTGCCTTTAATTGTGTGTGCCAAGTTTAGTTACGTGTCGAGCATGCCTAGTACCTCAAAAGTGACATTGTTGTTGACCGCGAAGGATGGGTCGTCACGGCAACAGCGTTTCACGAAACATCAAACGCTTTGTGGGCTGGCGTCATGAAAGTCTTATATTTGTCTAGAAGGAATTGGAAGTTGATCTGATTGACCGACTAAGAGAAGCAAGCCAAAGTATATAAATATTTACTTCCTGTTGCCATTAGGTGGCGCTATGACTCTAATAAAAAATTAGACTGCACATGTCTTCAGGCCTGGAGTCTCATCAAACATGTGAAACCTGGAAAGGATCTTATTATGTGGATTCGAGTTACATCGGTTTATTCGGTCATGGCGAAGGATCAAACTTCCGCGATGCTCCCACGCAACGCCGTTCAACGGATCCTTACAATCTTCAAGGTGATGCATTACTAATGTCTTAAGTCTCTTCCGACGCATTTTGAGAGGGATCTTAATAATTTGTGAGGAGCACGGTGTACAAGTAGAAAACATGTAACTTCCTGTTGCCTTTAAGTGGCACTATGACTAGGATTAAAATTTATCATATGGATTCAAGGGTCAAGAGGTCATGGTATATGAGAAATATGGAGTAGATTCCATTATGTACGGCCGAGTTAAAACAACTTCCATTTTCATGGAAAATGGCGTCTCTTTGCCGCTGCTCTGCGCTCACATAGTTCGATATTTTAATAATCCTGAAATAACGTTTCCCTGCAAAGGTCTCAACATCATATTTCCCGAATGTGAAATCAATCGTGTTTAATCTCTAGGAGGAGTTCGTCAGAATACAACGCCTGAAAACAAGGAAAAGGCCAAAATTGAGCGGTTCACTGCAGCGCCCTCTAGTGTTTGAATATTATGAAACAATTTGGGTACGTTAAGGGACACGATGTTGACATATGCTACAAAGTTTGTGAAGATAGGCCAAGTAATTTGGAAGTTATGTGTATTGACATATTGAGCCACGCCCCTAAGAGGTTAATTGGTTAATAACTTCTGAACGCAATGAGATATCAACACGGTTGACAATACCGTTTGATCACATTGAGCCACTGATGATTCACAGGAAATTTCGTAAGAAATGGACCCAACGTTTAGGAGGAATGGGCAAAAATGTGTTTTTTACAAAATTCAAAATGGCGGAAAATCTAATTAGGCGCATTTTAAATTTCACAGATGAGTTTTTTGTAGAGCAGTCCCACCCGGACATGTGTGCAAAATTTCAAGTCAATCGGTCAAAGTTTGCAAAATGGGTGGGCTTTCACAACTAAAGGGGGCGCTATAGAGACATTTTCTCAGACTTTTGGCCGACACCCAAATTATATTAAAATGTTCGCCGAGTCGGATGGGTGTGCACATTTTGAAGAATTTAGGTTCATCCCAAGCACCTCTTTTCCCTGCGCATTGGTGAAGAATAATAAATAAACATTTGAATAACAATAGGTCCTCGACTCTGACTACGTCAGTGCTCGGGCCCTAATAATTATTAAAATATCATAATCATAATTTTGTCATGAGTCGGCCCACTTGGCATGTTTACAGAACTAGCAACCCGTAGCTCGGTGCTATCAGAAAAAAACAGATGGCAAAAAGCAAGACAATTCCACACAGATTCCAAATCCCTCTGCTCCAAAGCATCATCGAGATATGAACCAAATAACACAGCAACATGAATCGCTTTATCGCTTTACAGTCAGAAAATGCTGCCTACCTTTGTTCATTAGAAGAAAAAATGCATTTTCCCCAGTAAATCCACACTGACATAAGTGTATTGAACACCATAAGTAATATACAAGTGAAATATAAGGTTTGGTACATGAACAAATTCAAATGTCACAGATGCGCGCAAATACGCGCAAATATGCGCAAATGCTGGAAACCTCGCCTGAATTCTCTCTGTACTTTACCTCTCTGACTTTGTTCTGCTTCACTTTTTCAAAGTCAAACTTTGCAGAGAGAATGTTCACATATTGTGTGATGATTTTGGAGAGCTTTAGGGCTTACTGAAGCATCATTTCAAAGACATTAATCATCCTGAAAGTGCTTTTTTTATAGCGGACCTGAAACTTCTATTTTTACTGTGTTACAATCTTTATTTACTTTTAACCAGTAACATATATACTAACATTTACACATCTGAACAAAAGCTCACATGGGTTGCCTTTATTATAACACCAAAACACAAAATTATTCAAATAGCCCTTGTGGTTGCAGAGATACACCCTTTTTTGTTTGGGTATGTTATTTCGAGCAGAATCCTAAAAAAATGCCATGGGGCTTAATAGTTTAAGCCAATCATATCGTTGCTGTCAAACTTTTAAATAGTTTCTCTGCTCTGCTGCTGTCAAGTGTCATTTCAGGTCGGACCAGATGCGACCCTCCTCCACCTCCAGTCAGCATTCAGTCATGCTCTTTATTCATCATCGGATTGCAGCAACTCCCTTCTTCACCACCACCAGTGTCTGGACTCCAGGGGGATTCTACCTTATCAGAACTGACCAATCGCCAAAGACTTTGAACATTCAAATGTTCTTCATATGTAATACATTATCATTGAATTCTAAACAAGTCTCTTCTGAGTGAACAACAGCAGTCAGATGCTTGGTTTGATGTCATGCTAATATTGAGTAGACTCACCTTCACATGGGTGGGGACCCGAAAGGTAAACGTCTCATTCCATTCTGGGTTGTTGTTGTTCGACACAGTTGTTGTACGGTAGGTTTTTGCCGTTGCTGTCGGGAGAGTGAGGATCACGTAGCAGTCGGATTCAGACCCTGTAACAGAGTCAGGAAAATAGTCATGCAATGATTAAGCAGAACAGGTGTTACGTCAGTTTCATGTAAACATATTTTTAAATAAAACAGACCTGTGAAAAAGATTTTTAAAAGGAATTAAGTGTCATTACAAAAGATGCATAGCACATACTGTTACTTAAAAAAGTGATAGTCATACTTACAGTAATCTTTGGAGGCATTTTGTTCTGCTCTCAGTACGGTGACGCTCAAGGTCAAATAGGAGATAATTTCCTTCTGTTGAATAAGACACCCAAAAGCAATTATGAAAAGACTTGTCCAGGATACATTGAAGGTGTAACTTATGTGAACTGTGCGCGCTGCACTTCCACTATAATCAATTCAACTGGCTACACTTTACATACATACAAATAGGAGTCTTCCATTATAATTGTTTTACCTGAGGTTTCCCTTTTTTCCCTTTTTCTAAACAGAATCACAAAGTTACAGCTATTTTATAATTTAATTTATTTTTATTTTTTATAATTAAAAGTTATATCTATTTTATAATGTCATTGTTTTTTCACAAATACACTACATGTATTATAATAATTTTTCCCTATTAGCTTATTTTCTCATTGCACAGCTCCTGTCTTCATCTGTTCCTCTGCTTAAGGCCTCTGGTACGCCTCTGTTTGGGAGCTGCTTAACAGCATCTCTTATCCAATCACATTTCACCTCTCTTTCTCTGTTGAAGAGTTGCCTGATTAAAATACATGAAAAAGCTTCTAGCGGGTCTGGACGTCTGATTCGCTACAGGGCCCGGCGTGACCATTAACATGCGCTGTGATTGGTCAGTGTGTCAACAGGGCACAGCTCAGTGGGAGCTGGAGGGCTGAAGGAGAGAAGTTTAGTGACATGTTTAGTGTTTTGCTTGTTTTGGCGCTCAGTGGCGGATTTAATGACAACGCATGTTTGTCGTAGGTCGGAATACCACGGCCCGCCACTGATATATTATTGAATTTTTTATTTAATGACTGCCAATGAGAGTATTGGCAATTTTACCAGCGGATGGTTGTTGAGAAACTTTATCCCTTAGATAGCCATTTGTAGTCTACAGTGTCGTACTCAAGACTGGTCTTGGTCTCGAGGCAGATTCTGACATTGAACGCGTCTCGGTCTAAGACAAAGATTTTAATTAAAGATCGGTCGAGACCAATACTGCAGCGATATCCCCACACACAGCTAGCTCATGCTGTGTTAAGCAGGGGAGGAGAACTGCTGACCCAGACTGGGGATCTTGTTCAGCGGTGGAAAAAGCTCATTGACCAAGATGTCCACTGTTGAGGAGGCAGAGTTTGAGGACTTGGGGGAAGACCCATCCATATGCTTGGGGGAAGGGAGAGTACAGCTTTGGGACCTCATAATTGCGTCTCTGCTCCATGCAGCTGATGTGACTCTGTTGCCTCCTCCAGAACATGACTGTGGCGGCGGGGTTAGGCTCAGCTGCAGAGGGAACTGAGCGAGGGTGTGGTTCAGGGAACAGGAGGTGTAATTGCCCTCAGCTGGGGGGCAATTTGTGTTTTGTGTCTGAGTAGCGACTGAGGAGAGGAGAAGAGCGGGAAGCAGAGGTGACGCAGCTGGAACAGCCAAATACCTGCATGCCCGAGTTGAATAAAAACCACTGTGGCCGAGTGGGTGGTCCGGCTACTGCCTCTCATGGCCGGAGAGGCACAGACGGTGGCTCTGGGGCTGCTCCCGGCAGCCAGGCAGGCTGTGTGCGTAAAGCCGCCATAGACCGACTGGGCCTGTCTCCGGAGGACCACCGGCAGAGGTTCCGCGAGGCCAGGCTGGGGCCTGGGGGCCGAGGACCGACCATTCGCTTTTGCCCAGCAGCTAAACGACGCCGCCACCAGGTGGCTGCAACTTCGCAGCTCTTGGCTCCCTGTGGCCTAATCTTGGGAAGCGATTGGCCGGGATTTAATAAACTAATGGGGCATTCACGGCAGACAGGGTCATGCGATATGTGTGACAGCGACGACGCAAGGTTGTCCGACACTGCAGACGGGGAGGGGGAACTGGCGGAGCCTCCTGAGTTCCACTCCATGGAAGATTTTCTTGGGATGATACTCTGTACTCAGCTTTCGACCAAGTGATAAGAATTGATGTTCAGCTGGTGGATTAGGCAACACGATATCCGGAGGCAGTGCCGTTGCGCAACATTTCTGCAAATAGTGTCGCGCAGGCTCTGTTTCAGGTCATCTCTCGAGTCGGAATCCCGGAATAGATTCTGACGGACCAGGGCACCTCGTTCATGTCACCTTTTGGTGTTTGGTTACTAGATTCAGATTGTCTTTGGTTTACTTCTATCTTCATGGGGTGTGTATGTTATCTAGAGTGCTTACCGCTGAGGGGACATCGTTGATGTGACTGAAAACTTTCCTCTCACTAAAAAGACAAACACAAAAGATTAAAACATTTTAAATCAATATTCACATAGCATACCAGATCATAAATACCAGATCATGAATGACAGATGGAAGGAAAGTGCATTGTAAGCCTCTTAATTGAATAGTTTAGTGTAATGCAGGCAGAAGTATAACTCAGCCAACGTTGTAAAATGTCTAAAATGTCTTCAGCTGATGTAAAATACTTGTATTAAAGAGACATGATGACGGAGGTAGCTTTGAAAGAAATGTTGAAATCTTTGAAAGGATTGTTTTGGTTTTCCAGCTGACATAGACTGTCTTACAGAGTCCCACAGCTCTCATTGATCCTGATGAGCTAAGTGTGCAGTATCAGCCTATCAGGAATTAGCAAAAAGACAAAATAAACAGTGGCAGGTGGAGAAATCAACTACTAAGCTAAAGATTAAAAAAAAGATCATATCCTGTTATGGTAACAGTGCAACATTGTCTTTGTTGTGAGCCTAATACTAATATAATACTTCATTAAATTAATGAAATAAGTGAGTAGAATGTTTAGCCATTTTGAGTGTTTATTGTTTTAGAACTGCTCAGAGAAACTGTATGGACTTGATAAATTTTAACATTTGCAGGTCAGACAACCAATTTATAAAAAAACGCAGTACTTGCTATATGATATGGATCACATACAGTATACATCAGCGGTGCCCACATTTTTTTGGCTCGCGAGCTACTTTTAAAATGACCAAGTCAAAAAGATCTACCTACATTAATAATGGTAAATACCTATATTTATATAAATATAGCATTATTAATGTATAAATATACCGAGTATACTTTATATTTACAATATTGGCATACATTGCATAACTGCATGAACCCTTATGACACAATACAATTCTGTACATTTTTGGTGATTACATTTTACTCTGATGACTTCACTGAATGGAACCAGCAGGGTTGCATAGTCCGGACAGTAGCTGCTGGTTGCCAGCCCTAGGCAGACCAAATGTCATCAGTCATGGTGGAACGGTGTTTGGATATTTTTATAATATTATTATACAGTCAGCCTTCTCCAGATGCGCACAGATCAGCCGTCTTTGAAGAGCTCTCGCTCAAATAGGCGATCTTTGTTGCCACATCCATGATCTCTTTCATGTTAAGCATTGCAGCGCATAAGGCTTGTTGGTGTATTATGCAGTGGTAATTAAGGAAGTCGGGGAAAACATCGTCCTCCCTGCACTTGGCAATAAATCCATTCAAGCTGTGGTGATTGACAATAGGCTCGTTCGTTAGAGCTGCGCCTCGCCTGGAATCCAGACGAGAGCATGTGGCCGCTGTAGGAGGCGTTTCCAGTGAACTGCGATCAAGTCGGACAGTTTTAGGCTGCCTTCAAAGTATACACAGGAAGTCACAGAAAAAATGACTTCCTGTTGGTTCCGAACTTTTGTCTACTTGTAGTTTACAGATCATGTTTGGATTTATTCATGTGTTTATAAATATATATTTATGTAGAAATATGGGTCTAGCATCCTTTCTGAGACGAATAGTCAACAATCCAGCGTTAAGTTAAACTACAAGAAGCCTAAAGTTCGGAACTAACAGGAAGTCATTTTTTCTGTGACTTCCTGTGTTTACTTTGAAGGCAGCTGAAAACGCTCCGACTTGACCGCAGTTTCTTGACTCATCTGGATTCCAGGCGAGGCGCAGCTCCTTCGAACGAGCCTGATTTGCCCACCGGGAGCTGCGTTTCAATTAGTTTTTGACTGGCAAGCAATCTACCCGCACTACCTTCGCGATCAACGACGTATTGGGCACCCGTGGTATACACCATAAACGTTTTAAATTGCACTTTTTAAAACTAGTTTTATGGCACAAACAGCATGAGAGAAAAAACATATTCTGTTTTTGTACTGTGTCAAACTTAATTTCTTACGAATAATTATTTATATTTTGAGAAATTGCAAGTTCTCAAAAAGCACTGAAAAGTCAGAAGGCAAACTAAGATGCCACATTAAATATAAAATCAAAGAAACTTTACCTTTCCACAAGCTCAAACGCTATCCAGAGTTTGCCCTTTGACCAGAGAGAAAAAGGCAGGAAAATGTGTAAATATATGATCATGGAACAAAAATTTGCGGCACTGCTGCTACTACAAAAGAAGGTGATGTTACATCATATCCAGGTATGAATCCATCTAAACGTTCTCAGGTATTCAGCCTGATGTATGTCCTCCCTCTTGATAAAGGAAATGATGGGTGATGATGGCGAGCCCCCCTAGCAAACTAGTGAAGCAACCAGGACATGATCCCTCACTAACTTTTGGCTTCCAATAAACACTGCCGGTTGGTTTAACAAAAGCAGCAGTGCTGTTGGTGGTGGATGGGAGCTTAAGCCCTGCAGCACCTGTGTGCTCCTGCTTTAAGAGACAACAGATCCTGACGCACCAACCGGGGCAAAATGTATACCTTACTGTACTCTACAAGGTCAATACACTCCACATTTTTACAACATAGGAAGGCTATACACATGTTGTAGTTCATTAAAGAAATGTATGATAAGATATTAGTGATGTACTAGTAGCCTATTGTACTATGGTCTTACCTTAACATTGTCATTAACCTTGAAAGTAAAAGTATCATTCCATTTACGAAATGACTTGATCCAGAGATTCTATGTAGCTTTTGAAATGTGGAGCCGTTAGAGTACAATTTACAAATTACATTTGAAACTCTTTACTGGGATTGTTCGGTCACTTTTCTGAGAGACCAGTGCAAGCAGGCCCTATGGGTTGTCAATGCCCACATTCTTTCAAATCAAACCTGCTGGAAGTGGCGGTGTCAAATCTACGAGAGGTATTCGCTCTTTTTTTCACCAAATTATTATTGATGTGGAGACATTTTAAATATGCTCTGTTCATCAATTAATTGATGAATTGGCTAATTGTTTCAGCTCAATAACCTTTTTAAAAACCACCTTCAGATTGGTGATTCTTGACTGTCTGTTTTTAGTTTTTCAAAGATGTTTTTGTTGTTGTCTGGCAGTCTTCTAATAAATCAACACTTTAGGCTGTATCATCATGCAGACGGGGCTGCATGGTGGTGTGGTGGCTAGCACTGTAGCCTCACAGCAAGAGTCACACAGGTTCAATCCCCTCTGTAGGGAGCTTGCATGTTCTCCCCAGCGTCAGGGAGGGTTCTCTCTGGGTTCCTCCTCCCACAGTGCTCAAAGACATGCAGCTCAGGTTAATTGATGACTCTATATTGCCCGTAGGTATGAATGTGAGCTTGTCTGTGAA
Source organism: Taurulus bubalis (assembly GCF_910589615.1). NCBI lineage: Eukaryota > Metazoa > Chordata > Actinopteri > Perciformes > Cottidae > Taurulus > Taurulus bubalis. Next base: position 24,059,187 of record NC_136602.1, on the reverse strand, counting down.
TGTCAGCCTTGTGGACCCTGCCTTCGTCCAATGTCAGCTGGGATAATCCAGCAACACCCACAAACAGGATTAGCGGTTACAGATAATGAATGGATGGGTCATGCAAATGTCTAAAGTATGTTTGATACTTGTACCTCAGGGTCGATGATGAACTCCTTGGTTCCCTTCTTTCCCACAGTCAGACTGCTGACATCAAGCTTTCGGGAGGAGATCAGGTTGTCAGTCTTCATGGGGTCCTCATCATACAGGTTCACCTCGAGATTGCTCTGGAAATGTAAAGTTAAAGCAAGGTATGGCTTCACTTGGAACATTTGTCATGTGTGTCCTTGGAAAAACTAAAGAAAAATGTGTTGTTTTATTTTTATTTTAATAGTCAGTTATTTTTGAGTTTTACATTAACTACATGAAGTGTCTAAGAGTAGAGAGTGTGAAAAAACCTAATCCCCAGACTGAAATATGAGATTGTGGTCCAATCTCTCCTGGTTCAACCAGCCTGAAATGTTTTCACAGCAGAAGAACAATTCTACCACTAGCAGTAGTTTATATTTACACTGCATATATTTACTACTGAATTAAGTATATAGCAGGTAAATGTATTTGTACTACTCAAAGGGTGATGAGCTATTCTGTCTATTCAGAAAAATAGCATTCCCTCTTTGAAATAACACATAATTTGACTCAGAGCCCAGATGTCCCAGGCTGGTGGATCTGCATGGAGCGGAGCTGGAGAATGTGAAAATAGTCTGAAGAAGTTTGCACACACAGTTAACAATCTTTAACAAATACAACCGAATGCCACTCATATTTTGGACATTTGTATCACAAGAAGCTTTTCAAAGGTGGACATGATCAGATCTGTGAAGCTGTGAAGTTGAAATAAAACATCTGTTTCACAAGTTCAAATTGCTTGGCATTGTGGATAGATTAAAACATGCATTTATGAACACCCAATATTACACACAAATAGTTGTACACATTTGTAAATCCTACTTTTCAATGAGACTTATTTCACTTCATAGAATCCTCCTTTTTTCCAGAATAACTCATGTTGTAGTTCATTAAAGAAAGACATGATGAGATATTAGTGAGGTACTAGTAGCCTACTGTACTGTGGTCTTACCTTGAGATTGTCATTGACCTTGAAAGTAAAAGTATCATTCCACTCTGGGTTTTTACTGTTTGCCACACTTTTTGTCCTGTAGAGTCTTGACGATGTTGAGGGCAGACACACAGCAACATAGCAGTCTGATTCAGAACCTGGTGTTTGAAATCAGGAGAAGGATTAATAGACACACTGCAAAAACAGCCCTTCTAGAAAGAAGCAAAACATTCATTGGCAGATTTTTTTGCTTGACAAGATTTCTTAAAATAAGCCAAAAATCAAGAAGGCATACTTTCTTAAAATTAGATATTTTCAAAACATCATTATCAAAACATGCTTGACAAGATTAATATTCTTTTTTTGGGCAAATATGACTTACTTTCTTGATACAAGGCTTTTTTTACTTTCTTGAAATTCCTTTTTTGCAGTGCAGGGTTCATGTAACAAGCGTAGGTCATACACTATTTCCCTGCTCATAACTAAACCCAAGTATTTGTAACTAAAGTCATTAATATGTACAGCATGCTAGCAGCGTATATAATGACCTATATTGTCGTTGCCATCAAGTCACTAAATGGGACTGAATGTTGGTGTTAAAGGTCTTGAAAAAGGTTTGGTTGGAAAAGCATGTCATGCACCGTCAATCACATCTGGTGAAACCACGTCCACACAGTCCTGATGAGGACAATCAGTCTTCCTTCAATTTAAATTTAGTTTAGATATTGGCTTATTTAGTCAAGAATATATAGAAATACATAAGATTTGAAACCAAGTTTTGAGGGGCTTAAACTATTTTTGCACCATTCCGGTTAGCGAAAGCTGACCTGTTGATATTCTGGAACAGGAAACACAAGTGACTGAGTGAAACATATGTAAAGAAAACTCCACTCGGAATATAGAAGATCCAAACGTTTCATGATTCCGCCTCAGTTCATGTCTGTGCGGCAGTTCTTGCAGAAAAGCTGAAGGGGGTGATCACACCGAGACGCCATGCATCACCAGCAAAACCATTGTTTTCCTGTGGACGTTACAGTCATCAATGTCACACTTGGCCCAGGCAGCCAATTGAATAAAAAGAGGCTTTACTTCTTTACCACTTCCTTGATGTTTCATGCTGGTAGAGGTGGTTGGTTCAGCTAGCTAGCTAGCAGTTGGACTGTGAGAGAGCTACGAAAGGGAAGGGGGAATTTATATCTCGTGTTGTGATAGTTTCATGTCGCCTACTATCTTTGAGAGACCACATTTTACCATTAATCACATTTGATCACCTTGTTGTGCACAGAGCCCTGCTGAACAGGGCCTGTTTTTATCAGTGCGTACCTTGTATACGTGGAAATTAAGGAACAGGATTTCATATCAACATAAAGTGTGCAAGTCACAAAATGTTCAAATGTTCATAAAGTGCAATGCGTACCATAATCTGAGGGGAAGATGTTCTCTGCTCGCAGTATGGTGACACTCAGCGTCCAACTGGTCACATCTCTCTTCTATTGAATAAAGCAAACATGAAATCATGAGGCCATGAAACATAAACAAGAAAACACAACATGTGTATTTTTAAACTTATAAATTCAAATGTGGGGTATGATGTAAAGTGTCTAAAATCAGCGCAAATAACCAAACAGTTAAAAAACATGAGATTGTTATTTCATTTTCATAGGAAAATGAGATAACTACCACTGGTGTCAATATGCAAAGTTAAAGAGGCGTTAACACTAAGAAATGAAGGATTGCAGGATTCCATGTTTTTAATTCAACATAATGGTGTGTTCACACCGGACGCGGCGCGAATTTGCGGCGCGACCAGATTACATGTAAAGTCAATCCACAGACGCGCTGCGACGCGAATTGGCGATTTATTCGCGCCGCGGCGAGATAGACGCGTTGGAGGCGGCGCGAACAGAACGTTTGACCTGGGGCGAACAAAGCGAAGGACACGGCGCGAATTCGCGTGAGTTGAATTCTCCCAACTCTGGCGGAGAAATCGCGTGACGCAAAGTTGCGGCAGCCAATCAGCGTTGAGAATCAGCGTTGAGAAGCTCCGCCCGTCACCACCGCCGTCTCCCCGTTTCTGATTGAAACTGCTGCTGCTCCGCCTGAACCAGCGAACAACAAACGTATGTGTAATACGTCAAACACAAACATAAAAACAATAAAACAAAAATACGTGTATAATCAACATACGTGTTTAATCAACGTATGTGTAATACGTCAAACACAAACATAATCAGGGAGGAGATACGTTTCTGATCAAACGTAATTGGGAATGCGTATTAGTTCTGGGGGAACGTAATTTTTAGGAGACAGGGTTGAGTAGAACGTATCCAGTTGTTTTACTTTTGAAACTCTAAATCTAGGATGGCCTCATCCTTGTCCAGGTCTTTCTAAATGTCACTCTTCAGCAAGGTGCAATAACACAAAGGTTAGAGCAAAAGCAGATTGAGATTCAAAGATGTGTTTATTGCCCTTATCGTTTAATGCTAACAAATGCACAATTGCTACAATAACCAGAATATTCACAGTAAAAAAAACACTTCTGGCGGCTAAATAAATATATTGCCTTAGAATGATACGGAAACATAATGCAGTAGAAATTAAAAGAAAAATACAATAACAGCACCACAAACTAATTGGTAAATATCAAGCAAACAATACAACCATATATGAGTATCATGATGATATTTCTTTAGTACTCACCGCTGCCATTACGAATGACAGAGTTGCAAGAAAGCAGCTGTACTGTAGTCTCGATAAGTCAGCTACTATCTGGACTGATGGCTGGGACAGAAGTCAAGTCACAATCCCCTGAGCAGAATCCTTCTGCATTCAGAATCCTCCCTTTATATTCAGTCAGAAACTACCTCTACACTGGGTCTTACTTTGGTTGGATGAAAGTCTCTCCCTCCCTTGTGGGTAGCTCCATTTTTGACTGACGGCCTCGGGAAAAAACGCATTCCACATTCCAACAAGCCTGAACAAGCCAGACTAGCCTGCCTTTTGAAAGATAACGGGCAACAACACTCCAACGTGCTCATACCTGAAAGAGCAATCTGATAGGTCAAACTAGAAGTTCAACGCAATGAAAGCCTGTAGACCAAGCACAGCTGGAAGAGTATGATTATGAGGAAACTAACCGAATACAGAATAAGTTGATGGATCTGTACTCTAGAGAAGTCTCAGTATGTGCCTCCTTCAGGCCCCCCTTCATCTTGTTCAGTTCGGTGTTGGTCAACCCAACCCTGCGTAAACAGCAGTCCTCAGGCCTTAGGCCAGTGGTTTTCAAACTGTGGGGCGCAGCCCTGTAGGAGATATTAAAGGGTTCTTTTTTTCTTTTAATAATCCTTTATTAATCCCAAATTGGGGAAATTATTCTCTGCATTTTACCCATGCTTAGTAATTGATGAGCAGTGGGCTGCTGTGAAGCAACCAGGGAGCAACTGGGGGTTCAGTGTCTTGCTCAAGGACACCAACATACAAACTATGGGGAGACCAGGGATATTGTGGTTTCAGGACGACCACTCTCCCCATGAGCTACATGAGAACCCTACATAGTACAAACGTATAAAGTACATGGAAATAATGTCATTAATAAATACATGGCGAAATGCTTGTACATTCGTGGAAATGTTTACGTTAGGTCGTTAACAGGTTACGCTGCACATGCTCGACTCGCCGATTGTTGGCATTTTGTCAAAAGCCGATCTCTGACTCCGTGAGATCTCTGCGAGGTCGGCTTTTCTACTGTTGCGTCTCTCAAGACAGAATACAGATCTAAGATCAACATTCAGCATGAATTGAGAGTAGCCGTATCAAGCCTGCAACCTCATTTACATTTTTTTTTAGAGGAAAGCAGCTCACTGCAGCCACTACTACTGATACAACTTGATGGCTCACACATATCTGCACTATTTTTGTTTTGCACAGGTTGCACATTATTGTTATTATCTAAAGATATTCAGTGCAAACCAGGTTAATTGCTATTGCTATTAAAAGCTTTTTTTTGTGCAAAATATTAGTTATTTTTTTGCACAGACAGAACTTTATTTGCATTGTTCTAACGTTCTAACGTTTTCAGTGGGTTGCATGCCTTTGCCTGAAAAAAAAAGAGCGTAGTTATTTTGCTGGCTCTGGTTTCAACTTGTTTTGCACTCGTCCTCCATGTTTTCAGCAGCGTGTGCCAAGTTGGGTCAAACCATCCTGATATGGGATTTTTAGGATAATTAAATTAAACAGCCTACTGAATATAACATTCACAACTGATGGCGCATGAGAGGAACAAACTCTGGTTCAAACCATCTTTTCATTCAATTTATTTGAGAAGTTGAGAATGTTCCTTGATTTGGATCACGTCTTGTCATTCATGGGGGATGGTGGGTCCCGGAGCCAGACCAGTTGAACCACTGCTTTAGGCCAAGCAACTTTAGTGCTCCACATTCCTGATCATGTCCTTTCATCCTCCATTCTTTAGCCCATGTCCTTGATTTACTCACAGACGTTAACTTATTTGGTTGGGGCTTGATGTTGTCTGGATTCTTTCCACAATCACCTAATACATTAAATAATTCTAATCAATACAATTGCCTAATAAATGAAGTGTTATTCATTTATCATAATTGCATTATTCATACAGAAGACCCTCCAACATTTAAACTCATTATAATACACAATAGCTCCTATAGGAGCGCTATTAAACATAGTTTTCTCACAATGCTACCTTAACACTTTTGTAAACAGTGTAAGGGTTCAGCCAATGCCTGTCTGGGGTATGCAGCCATATCCCATGTCAAAACAAGAACACTATGCAGCCAAATACCTCATCAGGTACTCTCAGGTTACTGTGAATCACTGGTAGAGCAGGGTCGTCCGATAATCAAAGGATCGGCAGATCGATCCCCGTCCATATCGATTTATTCTTGGGCAAGACATTTAACCCCCGATTTGCCAACGCAGGTTGTTCCTGCGGTGTGTGAACGAGTATGAATGGTCAGTTAGCCCTGATGGGCATTAATTTATTTATTAATAAATGAATAACACTTAATTTATTAGGCAATTGTATTGATTAGAATTATTTAATGTATTAGGTGATTGTGGAAAGTCAAAACAAATTAAAATGTCCTGAAAGAGGACATTAATGCTTGTGATTCGTTCCCTACCTTGCATGGTACCTCCTGCCATCAGTGTATGAATGGGTGAATGGTGGCATGTAGTGTTAAAGTGTTAAATTCTGTTTTCATGAATTTTTCCATATGATGTTGTTGGAGGGAATTGTTTATGTAATCACAGAGCTATACATCTATGAAGGGAGTTGTTTTATCTACAGGTGTGTAGAAGAAGGGTTAAAATCTCAGAGAACAACAGCCGAGCCACAGCTGTAATGACACTCAGGCCCACTTTCGTAAGCGTAATGTTCTTCTCTGTACACTACATGGGTTTGGCAGAAGTTAAGCCTATCAAGAAAGTCATGGTGACCGGGCCCACGGCCTAGCTCCAAGTAAGGAGACAAGGGGGGGGGGGGGGAATGCAGGCCTCGATAACATCATGCACTAACATCTGGAAGCTGATTGGTGGATTTGGTCAACAACACTCCAAGTAAGGTTAAGGGGTCACAATAACATTGCTTTCCAAGAAATGGAGGGCTAGAGGGACTGATGACGCATAGTTTTTGATTATGACTAGGTGGTTTCGGGGAGGACGAGTCAGTTGGGGCATTGCAGAACGAGGGGGAACCTATACTCTCTTTGTCTGTTGCCAGCCGGAACCAACCGTTTGTTCATAAACTTGCTGTTTGTGAATAAATTGACGTGGAACACTTCATCGACCTGTCTCTGTTCGTCTTTGAGTCCTGGAGATTTCCTGAGTGAGCCATCTGTAATCTGAGACCTGGTAGTTACTCAGAGTCGAGAGCGTTTTCCACTGGCGGAACAGCCACCGGCCGGGTGGGGCCTTTATCAGCAAAATAGACATTTCATTTACTACTTCAGTTGGCGAGCTACAAACGACGGACACCATCTGCGACCAACAGCTGGGGCGGCGGGGAAGTTGACGTCGCACAGGCCTGACTGAAGCACGGATCCCCCCACGAGAGGTAAGCAGAACGCCTATTATAAAAGTAGCTGTATAGGTGCACTCAGTCAGCCTTTGTGGATGTCGGCGACCTGCCGCCAAGGAGGTCATCAGAGGGCCCGGAGAACCATAAGCATGGGCACTCAGTTAATTGGTTAATCCCATTATGATAACATTTTAGTATTTCTGATTGGCTATGATAAAATTGTTATGGGATAAATTGTTTGTTAGTACGTAGAGATGTATAGAGACCAGGTGGGTGTATGTGTGAAGCGTGAGACTGGAAGCACACGGCATGTGTGAGTGAAAATAAGGCCTTAAGCTGAAAGGTTGTGATTGAGTTGTGATGTACATCTGGAAATGTATGCGAAGGTGTGATTAAAAATAAGGCCTTAACCTAAAGGACGAGGTTCTTGATTGAGGTGTGAGGTATGTGTGACAAATGTATGGGATGAAAGAACTGAATGAAGAGGCCCGTGTGGTGTGTGTATAATTACGGGAGGTAGTTAATGTATAGCTAACAGTATATTGAGGTCTAAAGACATAGAGTTGTTTAAAGGACTTCTTTAAACAACCCATGTCTTGTAGCTCTTTCATAGCATTGCAACATCCTCTAAGGCAGCGGTTCCCAAACTTTTTAGGCCACGCACCCCCTTCTACATCCCGACCGGGTTCACGCACCCCTAATCCCCCACACCTTAAAAAAAAACGCAACAGAGCATATTTATAGCCGCATAAAATCGGACCAATGCGAGAACTGTTTGCTCGCGCGTGGCGTTTGTTACAAGATTTAGTCCGCTGTATAAATGTCAGTTACACAAGGCGTCACTTTTAAAGAGCAATAAGGATGGCGAGGACACACGCACAGGCTCAGAGGCAGATTGCATTTCACATTTATTTACTTAAACACAGTAAGCCACGTAAAGAACAAAGAGTGGCACATGCATTGGCTCAGAAACAGATATAAATATAAAAAAGGAGGCTCCAGGGGTGCGCGCACCACACTTTGGGAATCCCTGGTATAGAGCATAGGCATGTAATGCCTTTCTGTCATTAGCCTTAATATCGCTCCAGTTGAGAGCTTTCTCCATGTAGGCATTTGCAATTTTCATTCCATCGCCAAAGTGAATCTTCATCAGTCTCCGTGCTTCACCATAGACTCTGTTTGGTTTCATATGAAAACAGCTCCTCACTAGTTCTCTAGGTTGGCCACTAGTGTACTGTTCAAGGTAGTAAAGTCTATCCTCGTCATTACTCGTTTTATCTTCAATACCATGCTTAAATGCACGCATGAATGTTTGAAAACTTAAAGGGTCACCATCAAATACTGGGATTTGTCTGGAGGGAAGTGAAGACTGTTTCTGCTGTCTCACTAATACATCTGTTGTTTCATTTTGTTTCTGGATCATAGCTAGCAGGGCCCTATCGTGATTACTAGAGTCTGTCAGAAATGTCACTTTTTGGGTGATTTGGCCTTCTGTGGTCCTGCTCTAGAGGTCTTCCATCAGTGATTACTTTATGTCCCTGTTGACTGAATTATCTCTGAAGAGGTGTTTCAGGCATGGCTCCCAATTCCGTGTATTTGACAGGGTTGAATCCAAATTCATCCACAGCGCCATCTTGCCTATGACCGTCCAAGTATTTATTCATGCCATCTCTTCCTTGTCCTCTAATTTCAGAGGCTTTATCAAAATGGTCCAAAAGTTCTAATTTGGCTTCAGATGCTGCTATATCCGCTTCTAGCTCAATTCTCTCCAATTCATCTTGTAATCGTTTTTTATCCATTTCCACAGCATGCTTTTGTTTTATTGCAGACTCACGTATTTTTACTACAGCTCTTTCTGTGGCTATTTTAAGGCGTTCTGAAGGCACTGATGAACAGGTTGTTGATCGCCTTGTCTGTTTAGATACATTGGAAATACTATCATGAGGTTGAACAAACTTGACACCTCTGGTGCCAGGGTAGAAGGTGCACATGATGGGTGGGGGGCTTCCTGCTTTCCTCAGTTTGCGGAGGAAGTAGAGGCGTCTCTGTGCTTTCTTTGCCAGGGATTTAGTGTTGGCTGTCCACGAGAGGTCCTCACTAATGTCCACCCCCAGGAACTTGGTGCTGCTGACTCGCTCTCTGTCAGCATCGTTAATGGTCAGTGGTGGGTGTTGGGTGTGGCCTTTCCAGAAGTCAACAACAATCTTCTTGGTCTTGCTGTTGTTCAGAAGGAGGTTATTCTCTCTGCACCACGTGGTCAGAAGGTTGACCTCCTTCCTGTAGTGGGTCTCGTCATCCTTGGTGATGAGACCTATCAGAGTTGTGTCGTCTGCGAACTTGACCATGTGGTTGGTGCTGTAGGTGGTTTTGCAGTCGTGTGTCAGCAAGGTGAAGAGCAGAGGACTGAGCCCACAGCCCTGAAGGGCCCCTTTCTTCAGAGTGATGCTGCTCGAGGTGTTGTTGCCGATGCGTACCGCTTGTGGCCTCTCACTGAGAAAGTCCAGCAGCCAGTTACACAGCGAGGTGTTGAGCTGGTCAAGTTTGCAGATGAGTTGTTTTGGGATGATGGTGTTTAATGCTGAACTAAAGTCTATGAACAGCATTCTCACATATGAGTCTTTTTTGTCCAGGTGAGTGAGGGCTGGGTGGAGAGCAGAGCAGATTGCATCTTCCGTGGATCGTTTGGCACGGTATGCAAACTGGAAAGGGTCCGGGTTTGGGGGGGAATGGATTTGATATGTGACATGACATCACGAAACACTTTTGCAAAACATCTCTGAAATTTCTCAATAATGTATTGGGGTACATTATGTGCAACAGTTATTCAGACATGAAAATCCCTCACCTTTCGGCAAAATTTGCCGTTTTGAAACCAAAATATGTCATCCACGTGAATCACGTAGATCCGAAGAGTTTTTGTTTTTGGGAGGGGTGGGGGGGGGGGTCAACTGTCTGCCGTTTCTGAGATTGGAGTGGGACACGGAAAAAAACCTGAGGTCGTGATCATCTTAGCAATAGAAGATCTTTGACGTCGCGAGTCCTGGCCAATCAGCGTTAAGATGTCTACAGCGGCTTCATTTCCCTCCCACCAGTTTAATAATAGCAAGCTAGTCAGCTTGCTAACACGTTAGCTAACGTTGTTGGAGAGACAGCGAGTGAGATTACTGGCAGCGGAGAGTCCGTGGCAGCGTGTGTAGTCAGACAGGAGAGCGGCGACTCAGCGGTGCTGCAGTTCTACCTACCGACACCTGACTACATATAAGGAGAGGACAATGGAGATTTTATCCAACTTTTATTTTAATAAAAAAACCAAAATGAGTTTTCTCCGTAGGGTGGCCGGGCTACTGTTTATATTTAAGGGTTTAAGATCTACGTGTAGGAAAAAGTGTATCCTCTAGTTAATTATTATTATATATATATATATATATATATATATATATATATATATATTATATTATATATATTATTATGCGGTTATAATCACTGTCACACAGAGAGAGGTGCATGTTCAGGTTTACTGGTGGAAACATTATTCAGTGTTCTAGACTAACAGTGACGTCTCCTCAAAGTAAAGTGGTATAACAGTATGACATAATATGGTCAAATAAAAAGGCTGGTACATTATACATATTATGGCATATAAGTGTAATATTATGAAGTAAAATGTAGTAGTAGCAAAACAATATTCAGTATAGTATACCAGTATTGCATATTGTAAGTATTAAGTTTACAAAATATATATACACACACACACTACCGTTCAAAAGTTTGGGGTCACTTAGAAATTTTCTTATTTTTCAGAGAAAAGCACTGTTTTTTTCAATGAAGATAACATTAAATTAATCAGAAATACACTATACATTGTTAATGTGGTAAATGACTATTCTAGGTGGAAACGTCTGGTTTTTAATGAAATATCTACACAAGGTGTATAGAGGCCATTTCCAGCAACTATCACTCAGTGTTCAAATGGTACATTGTGTTTGCTCATCGCATAGATGATTAGTAAACCCTTGTGCAATTATGTTAGCACAACTTAAAACAGTTATGCTGGTGAGAGAAGCTATACAACTGGCCTTCCCAATGCATAGCATCACATGTGTGGGTTCCATTATACTCTCAAAATGACCAGAAAAAGAGAACTTTTTATGTGAAACTCGCCAGTCTGTTCTTGTTCTTGATGAAGACTATTCCATGCGAGAAATTGCTGAACATTTGTCTGGGTGACCCCAAACTTTTGAAATATATATATATATATATATATATATATATATATATATATATATATATATATATATATATATATATATATATATATATATATATATATATATACACACCTGGGTATTGACAAAAGAATAATTAAAACCCATAATGATCATAGTTTGTCAGCTTCTCGACGAGTGACGCTGTTCGGCACTGACTCGTAACCCGTTACTGCCCCCCGCCCCGCTGGTGTCACCTTTTTCATTTTTGACTCATGGCTGAAGTTAAGTTTCTCCAGCTCTCCCCAGGTTGGCAAAAAAAGCATCTCAAAATGCATCAGATTGATGCTTTAAAATATGGAATATTTAAATTTTTCTTACGGGGGAGCATGCCCCAGACCCCCCTAGAGGGGTTATTCATTCTCACCTTTTTCACCCCTGACCCGTTTTCATGCCTGGTTATTACAGCTACAGGTTTTCTTGTCCAAAGGGTTGGAAGCAATTTGGTAGATGTTCAATTAGGACCTCATCTTTTGGCTGTACAGTCCGTAATGCACAATATTCTTGCTATTTCAGGATGCTGATGAAGACAGCGTGTCACAGGACCTTGCCATGCAAAAGATGAAAATCTATACGGCGGAGGGGGTCCAGACGATGTCGGTATCGTTTTAGAAGGAATACAAGTTCTGACTGCTCTGGATAACATTCCGAGGGCTTGCTGCTGGTTGGGTTGGTGTATGCAGTCAACCTTGCCTATCCAAAGGAGCTCCGATACACATTCCAGGTATCCAGAAACTCGTTCTGGAGCTGCACTGTTCAAAGCTGTCCCCGAAAGTAAACAGCCTCAAGAACAAACTGTTTACTTAATAGAATGGACCCTTGCAAAATACATTGTTATGTCACTGTTCAAACTCTCATCTGTGATTAAGTTCAACTCGTTCAATGCTTGAGTTTATTATTTTTTGTAGGATCCCAGTGAGAAGTGTAGTTTGCCTCTTCAACTGAGTTTTAGTGCTGCAGGTGGTTTTTCAACATATAAACCGTCCTCATTTAAAGAGTGCCATGTTATTTGATGCACAAGCAGCTGTTTGTGTATAGTGTTTCAACTGTGTACATCAGGATTGCAAATCGTGTGTTTTATCGAGGAATTTGCACATGAAGAATTTTAGATAAATGTAACAAATTTGCACGAATAAATGTTTACCTGCAGTACTTTGTATGTATGATGATCTGTTGGCTTAACTTAAGTTTACTGTGACACCAAGATGTCATTGTATTGAGTTAAGGAGTCTCACAGCCAGAGGGAAGTAGCTGTTTCGAGGTTTGATGGTTTGATAGCTGATCATTATTTATCTCTTTCCAGTTGGCAGTAAGGTGAGCACATTGTGTCTCCACCACAGCTCTGGGGGTTTTCAGTAATTACTACTGGAGTGAAGGAAGTATGGCTGCAATCCAAACTGCCTGACAGGGGCGGTTTATAAGAAAGTCTGGGAATGTTGCCTCATTTAGCCGGAGGTATTTCCTGCATGGAGAAAGTCTGATAACCAGTTTCAGAGTGAAACTCAAGTATACACTTAAGTATCAAGATCAAAAAAATATATATATGAATAAAATGGTAGATACATGTAAAACCAATTTTTTTTAAAGCGTTTTTGAGTCGAAAAGATGTCTGTCTGGGATTGAGAAATGGCTTCATACTGCAGATTAAGCTTCATGGGGTGTGTGCAAATGAAAAATGAACATTACAACAGTTTTTGTTTTCAAACCCAATTTGTATCATATGGTGGGGATGGAGTGGCTGGCGTTGCGGCCGGCGGTGGTGATCTGGTGGCAGGCAGAGACGGACTGGGAGGCTGCTGCATGTTATCTACTGGACCCTGGCAGCTGTGAATCCTCTGTTTTGCCGACAGCAATACGGCTTTACAACAGGTCACCGCTTGCTAGTTTCTCTGTGAATTAAACACTGTAAACACTGTACATGTTCATAGTTACCTACACTTAACACTTAACATATCATATTATATACATTTATTGCATTTTTGCACTCTCCTATTGTTTGTTGTTGTTGTTGTTATTTTAGTTTTATTTACACCTTAATTTGCACATACATACTTGCACTCTTGCACTTCTACTGTCTAAGTTTAAGTTAATTTAATCACTAAATTAATACTCTGTTATTCTTTCTTTCATACAGCTATTTTATTGTTGTTGTTATTTTTATCTTTATTCTATTAGTATTATTATTGCATATATCTTTCATCCCTGTTGTTTTTATATCTTATCTTATCTTATTTTCTGTGTAAATGGCTGCTACGCAACACTAAATTTCCCCTTGGGGATTAATAAAGTATATATTCATTCATTAAAATACATTACTACTAGTCAGAAATAAGTTCACTAAAAGAAAGATTACAAAACATCAGACCCAGCAGGGACTATGCTAACGGCATGAGCGACTACGGCGAAATATGCAGATCACCATAAAATCTCACTGATTGACCTAAAATTGTAAAGAGATATCTTGTTGGTGGCTTTATATTATTTCTTAGTACATATTTTTGTTATCTATAACATTTGGAATGAAAAACAATGTAGTTTATCAAGAATAGTAACATGTATTAGATTCAGGGACAATTTGACCCCAGGAAAAACAAACACAATTTCAAAAATGTTGAAAGATTTAACCCTTCAGACACTGAGGTAATTTTCTCGATTTTACATAACTTCTTAAATTCGCCTTTTAAAGGCACTTGCATATCAGATACATACCCATGTTTTACACCAACAAGTGCAGAACCATCTCAGCTCTCTATATAATGAGGCACTATTGTTATAAGGCACCAATGTCATAATAAAATCATGGATTCAGCAGAATATTCTTAAACTCAACTGCAACATATCTGAAATACTCATTATCGACCCTAACTCCCTCACCCGCTCAGCCCAAACCTTCTCTCTGAACATTGATGGGACTGAAGACCAACTGAAGACCATCAGGACCAATTGCCGGACCTGGGGTGACATGGCCTTCTCAGCTGCTGCACCCCCTCTCTGGAACCCCCTCAAAACCCACCTCTTCAAACTCGCCTTCACCTGCTAACCCCTGCTCCCTACCCTTCACCTGCTAACCCCTGCTCCCTACCCTTCACCTGCTAACCTATGCTCCCTACCCTTCACCTGCTAACCCCTGCTCCCTACCCTTCACCTGCTAACCCCTGCTCCCTACCCTTCACCTGCTAACCTATGCTCCCTACCCTTCACCTGCTAACCCCTGCTCCCTACCCTTCACCTGCTAACCCCTGCTCCCTACCCTTCACCTGCTAACCTATGCTCCCTACCCTTCACCTGCTAACCCCTGCTCCCTACCCTTCACCTGCTAACCTATGCTCCCTACCCTTCACCTGCTAACCCCTGCTCCCTACCCTACCCTTCACCTGCTAGCCCAGAGGTGGGCAAACTACGGGCATTTTAAACCGGCCCGCCGAGTATTATGATTATTATAACATTAAAAAAAAAAAAAAAGTTATAGTAAAGACCGCTGTAGCGCTTCTCCGTTCCCAAGTTCAGTTTCCTGAAGCACGATGACCACAACAGACCAGCGTTGATGTTTCTTCATGCTTATTTATTGCACAGCGCTCTTTTAGGCTTTCCGTGTGTGTGTTCTGCTGCAGCAGAAAGACCGCTGTAATGCCTTCTGCTGCGCACACGGCTCTGCTGCAGAAGAACACACACACGAAAAGCCTAAAAGAGCGCTGTGCAATAAATAAGCATGAAGAACCATCAACGCTGGTCTGTTGTGGTCATCGTGCTTTGGGAAAATCAAGTCGGGAACAGAGAGGCGTTACAGCAGTTTGTACGCGCCGTGCGGACCGCTGCCTGCCGAGTTCTGCTGGACTAGAGCGACACACAACACTTGCTGTGCTGCGCTGGTCAATTCCACCCCTCCCCTACTGATCCCACAGACAAGGGCGACACTTTTTTATTAGGGCCCGAGTACTGACGTAGTCAGATCGAGGACCTATTGAAATGCTATTGAAATGCTATGTATTATTATTCCCGACCTATGCGCAGGGAAAAGAGGTGCTTGGGATAAACCTACATTCTTCAAACTTTGCACACCCATCAGACTCGGCGAAAATTTTAATATAATTTGGGTGTCGACCAAAAGTCTGAGAAAATGTCCCTATAGCGCCCCCTTTAGGCAGAAAGGCTACGCTTTTTGCCAACTATGGCCGATTGACTTGAAATTTTACACACATGTCCGGGTGGGACTGCTCTACAAAAAACTCATCCGTGAAATTAAAATGCGCCTAATTAGATTTTCCGCCATTTTGAATTTTGTAAAAAACACATTTTTGCCCATTCCTCCTAAACGCTGGGTCCGTTTCTTACGAAATTCTCTGTGAATCATCATTGGCTCAATGTGATCAAACGGTATTGTCAACCGTGTTGATATCTCATTGCGTTCAGAAGTTATTAACTAATTAACCTCTTAGGGGCGTGGCTCAATATGTCAATACACATAACTTCCAAATTACTTGGCATATCTTCACAAACTTTGTAGCATATGTCAACATCGTGTCCCTTAACGTACCCAAATTGTTTCATAATATTCAAACACTAGAGGGCGCTGCAGTGAACCGATCAATTTTGGCATTTTCCTTGTTTTCAGGCGTTGTATTCTGACGAACTCCTCCTAGAGATTACACACGACTGATTTCACATTCGGGCAATATGATGTTGAGACCTTTGCAGGGAAAAGTTATCAAAGGATTTTCAAAATATCGAACTATGTGAGCGCAGAGCAGCGGTAAAGAGACACCATTTTCCATGAAAATGGAAGTTGCTTTAACTCGGCCGTACATGATGGAATCTACTCCATATTTGTCATATGCCATGACCTCTTGACCCTGAAGACCTCCATATGATCAATTTTCATCCTAGTCATAGCGCCACCCAGAGGCAACAGGAAGTTACATGTTTTCTACTTGTACACCGTGCTCCTCACAGATTATTCAGATCCCTCTCAAAATGCGTCGGAAGAGACTGAAGACATTGATAATGCATCACCTTGAAGATTGTAAGGATCCGTTGAACGGCGTAGCGTCGGTCCATCGCAGAAGTTCGATCCTTCGCCATGACCGAATAAACCGATGTAACTCGACTCCACATGATAAGATCCTTTCCAGGTTTCACATGTTTGATCAGCCTCCAGGCCTGAAGACATGTGCAGTCTAATTTTTAATTAGAGTCATAGCGCCACCTAATGGCAACATGAAGTAAATATTTCTATACTTTGGCTTGCTTCTCTTAGTCGGTCAATCAGATCAACTTCCAATTACTTCTAGACAAACATAAGACTTTCATGATGTCAGCCCCTAAAGCTTTTGA